>NC_051180.1:150878517-151211931 GCF_013339695.2 Rhipicephalus sanguineus
CAGCGCCGTGTTGAAACCACCGTTGTGGTAAATCTCATCAAAAAAGCAGTTCACTTGGTTATCTTGCGTATGGTGGCTATTCACGCTGTTCGAACAACCGTGGGTCTCCTGTTAACGTTCATTTAGAACTACAGCTCTTTTTTTCTTAGAACTGCGGCCGCTTGTCTCCGCGGTAAGTACTGCGCAATGGTGAAGTACTGCTCTGTGCCTCAGTGTACTTCGTCCGCTCATGAAAAAGGCGTTAGCTTTCACAGCTATCCTAAGGACCCGAAGCTGAAGAAGTGGATAGTCAAGCTCAGAATGGGAAAGCGCCCCACGCCTTCATCGACAGTGTGCAGCAAGCACTTCGCGGACAGTGACTTCTGCTACCCACCGTACGCGCCACTCTTAGGTAAGCTTGTAACCGCGTTTAAGGGCCTCGCCAATACTTAGGCCGTTTATTGCACGCGGGCTATAAGCATAGGCGACTTACACCAGGCCTCCGAATCGCCTCGCAGGAAAGCGCGCCTCGTGAGCTCAGCTGAGCGGCGCAGCATATCTTAGATTACGGCTTCATTTGGATGGTGTACATACGTATTGTACTTATGAAGGAAAGCGTGCTCCTAGCAGACTGGTTATCATAAATTCATGAGCGAAACCTATTTCTGCTGTTTAGTGCACATTCTCTAAAAGTTTTCACCTGAGGCAGTGCAGACACTTTTTTAAAAGCGGAGCTCTTAAAGCTTTTCGTTAGGCTGCGTGGCGTGAAACTCGACCCAGCTTGCTTTTGCCACGTTAATCTCTGTGGCCTTGTCCGTGGTATAATCAGCGATTAACTATTTGTTATATTCTAATAACCATGCGACGGCCCTGTGCGGTGTTAATATGAACTACGACGTCATATCGTTCTCACTGAACCAACATTACGGGACAAACTGCGATCATGGGCATCGGCAGGGGGGTGTGCAACAAGGCGGCACTTGCGTATTTGTTTGCAGGACGAGAGCTGCGACGGTGATGCGATCTCCGTTGACGGCGTCTACCGCGCATTCAACAACGTGGCCTGCGTCGTACACCGCCTCGCCCTCGATGACGCACTGCGAAATTTCACAACCTTTATCTACATACTTGTAGATGCTGAAGAACGGCACATTTACTGAAATATCGAAAGAAACACCCACACTAATTAGTATCGTTCGGCGGAAACAAGATAACGAGCGAGAACACTCGCACATAGTTTCACTTTCTTACCAGCAATGCGGTCAGTAGCATCGACGCACTCGTCAGCCATTCGGGGGATTTCTTGGCCCTGTCGATTGGGCCGCAACTAAAACAAGTTCAAGATGACACTCGAAAACATTTGTTGCAGGCGTTAGTTGACCGTCGCGAGGCTGTTCGTTCGACAAAGTTCCCGCCTGAAGCAGACGATCCGCATACAGGAGCAGCGGCTGCTGCAGCGCGGTTGAGAGCGGAGTCCCCGCTCTGACGTCACACGAGAGAGGGCGCCACTCCAAGATCTCGAGGCCAATTAGGGACATCACATCATCTTGCATGGTCGTATTGAAGCATTGGCTGCAATATGGATGTAACACGAAATCTCTTCCGCAATTTTGTTTAAATGTGCTGCAGATTCCTCTCTGCCTAGGCATATTAGGCTCGAGGTCAATTCAAGGGACCTGCGCTTCCACCATTTGTCCGAATACGAAGAAAGTTCATGTCTCCTCACGTACCATGAAATAAAAAGTAATTTTAAAAAAATTGGCCGCGTATCGTCTAAAGTCGTCTAAAGTCTAAATGTCGTCTAAAGACCAAAGAAGAGGCGCTGCGTGAGATATGGACGCCATCTGGCAATACGTCGGGAAACATGAGTGCTGTGTTGCGGGCTGGTAGTCCCGGCGCACCAGCAGGCGAAGACCGGCGGTGACCAACGCGACCGGCGGGGACGCCAGCCAGCCCGAACACGCGGTTTGGCGCGAAGCGCCGAAGCAGAACAAGCGTCCGCACTCAACAAGTACTCTCCACACACTCTTTTATTTACACGTCACCTGGGTAAAACAGGAATGCCAGAGCGGCACCCCACGGCATTCGTACAGTGCAATACTGAACCGAAACCGAAACACAACAATGAGCTCGTGCAGAGGGCACGGATGAAGGCAAGTTTCAGTGTAGTCGCATTCATTTTCAGCGCAGCTTAAGAAACTAGTGTCTCTAGAATTACGTATATATGTATTTTCTATTAAAGGAACACACCACCTAATATTTGCCTAGTGATGTTACGCCTCAGATATGCGTAATGTTTGCTTTTTGATCAACAATGTACACAAGTATGAACCTAGTCAGCCGTTCAAGATGGCTGGGCCTTGGGCAACTGGTTCAACTTTGGCCGGGTGGCTGAATCGAGTGACGTGCCGACAAACAGAAAGACAAACCAAAGTTTCTAGCGTTTAAGTTCCCCAAGAAAGACTATCGTCTTTAAAATACACGAGACGCCCGAATGCCCGGGTCGTGTTTACACGCAGGACTAGTTTCATTGTTCGATAAACTGACTCAGCAAGACAATCAGCAGGTCGTGCAAGCATAAGCGACACGACTGAGACAGCGCGGCCCTGACAAACAACCGGCTTGGGGAAATGCGAACCAAGATGTGCATGAGAAAGTTGACGGGGCATGAGCGTGAGTGAACTCGATGCTTGCACCAGAAATCGATGCATTTTTTTGGCCGGCGTCTCTGTAGAGTTTTTGTTTTGTTTTGTTTGGTTCTTCTGCTCTGCTGGATGCGTGAATCGCGCGCATGCGAAAATATCATTGAGAGGCACGCGCGTTGCTGTTGTGGGGGCAGAACAATGACGGTTCGTTTCAGAAAGCTTGTACAACCACAAAATAAGAAAGGAACCGTAGTTGCAAGCTCCGGTTTTCGCACCGTGTATACAGAACTACTTTTGCAAACGCGTGAAAAAATAGAAAACGTGAAAAATTTAGCAAAGTCATTATTTACTTGCACGCGTGTGTCCATTAAAAATACAAAAAAAAAAAACGGAATATGGAGTACAGATCACTATTGAAAAAACTGTTTTGTTTACCTTTATTAGCGAACGAAAATTCTGTATTTTGTGTAAATCCCGTATCTTCCACTTCGCGTGAGTATCTAAGGAAAAAATCTTATTGAGTGACACATTTATTAAGCAAAAAAAAATATTTCTCTTTCGTTAGCTTTTATATATCATGGTGAGCTTACCAGATTATTGGCCAATCTCCCGGGTGGATGCGAACCGAAATTTTAGATATACATGTACATGTACATTTATACGCTTATGGTTTCTTCATCAAAAGGAAGGAACCGCAAATTTGTAAAGCGAAGTGGTTAGGATTTTTACTAATGCAGTATAGCAAATACGTCGCTTTTCACAATTAGCAATTTCCAGGCAATTTATACCGCCTCTAACTTGTGACTTAACTCATGCCAATTTTCGTGTTTCTTTTGTCTTTATCTCTCTCTCTCTCTCTTTCTGCATTAATGCAACAGATTACAGAAGCACATGGTAAATTCTTGCCCGCAGAGAAAAGTGAGAGTTTATATAAATAAATGTGGTCATCCCTGCAGCCGGGGCGTAAAGCGAGGTATATGGCTGATTCGCGCACGAGCGTCATTAACGGCACATTTCTGTCGGGTTGAATTATCTAAGCTGTTCTAACGTTGGTCGGGAGTGAGTTATTTAGGAAGAGCAGGTGGAAAACACACGGAAGGCGTTGGTATTCGGACCATTGATCTTAGACGATATAAGTAAAGAAATAACCTTTTCCGACAGCTCCGGACGTTTTCTGAGCTTACTTTTCATGTTATAGCATACACCAAATGGACAACAGTCATCGCTAAACTAGCGAGAAAACAAGTAGGTATCAAATTAAGTTCAACACCCCTCTGCGTCGCAGTGCCAGCTAAAACCGAAAAAGCGAGGACCAGAGAAGAAATTATGCCTTGTCCGTACGTCATTTTAACACGAAAGTGTTTTATGCCGGGGTCCACCAAGTACTTTCGTTAGGGTTATGACGTTGATAAAATGAACGCCAACGGGTGAGAAAGAAAAAAAAACAAGAAAGAGATCCGCCGCTGGGAATCGAACCCACGATCTTGCGGCCGCGACGGTAAGTGCCTGACGCTGAACTGACTAAGCTACTTAGACTTTTTTTTCTCTATTGCCTTGCAAATGAAGACTATTTACATACTCACAAAAAAAGGCTAGAGCTATACAATTACAAAGAGCAACTATGAACTGTCAGCACTGAGCTGACTACAATCAAAACTTTGGCATGCGCAACAATAGTTACACTCGTGAAATCCACTATGGTACGTCCTCCTGCCCTTTCAGCACTTCAAGAAAACGGCACACTGATTCGCAGAAATGTTCGCGTACCGATCTCACTTGTACATCCGCATTGTCAAAGGCAGTTCGAGTTTGCCATATACTATGCAGGCCCAGGAGCATGACTAGATCAAAATGTACTCCATCATCATTTTTAACAGAAAGAAAATGGATGCCATGTGGACTTAACGGTAACTCTTTTTTCAAAGTTCTCTGTAATATGTCCCAGAAGAACACCCCGCTCCAGCAGTCTATAAACACGTGTTCAATTGTTTCCGATTTATTGCATAAGAAACAATGTGTGCCCCACGGGACGAATAATCCCCTATCTACCAACCATGTTTTAACTGGTAAAGTACCAGTGTGTAATTTAAAGAAAAGGGTTTTAACCCCTGGCGCTACAAGCATCCTTTTAACACGTTTCAGAACATCCTGTCCGGGGCCTGCACAGTATAGTCGACGATACAGTGGCACTGGCAATAAAATACAGACGAGGTCTTTATACAATTTCTTACGTGAGATTTCACAAAGATATTCTAACGAAAATCGCACTCACAGGAAGCGAAAGACTGTCATCTCTCTAAGTAGCTTAGTTTATCCTTTCACTAAGCTACTTAGACAAATGACAGTCCCCTCACGAACGCACCTTATATCTTCCACACATTCTCTCTTGCACGTTGCTCTCTTTTGGCGGTGTAGGTAGGCGGTGCCGAGCGGGGCGGTGCCGCCGTCTGTGAGAGGTGAAAAGAAGAATCCGTCACGATGGATGCTTACTAGCGCTTACTCCGGAATTGTGCGCGATATCGGAGGTAATGGTTAATGCGTCTCGATACCAGCGAGGGATACTGGCCGCGTTGACGTCGCCGACGGACTCTAGACGCAGTTACGTTCTTTGCCTTTCGCATCGTGTTAGCGTCCGCCGGCTCATCGGAGTAGTGCAACGTCCGCATGCACCAACGGGATTTCTCCGCCGCCGACTGCTTCGATTGCGAGAGCACCGACTAACAAAACTGCTGCAACACGCGTTGCAGAAAGGACAGAATTTCAAAGGGCGAATGTCGTGCCTTGGTGGAGCGAGACAGAGGCCAGCGGGACGCACACGTTTGCGGCTCAAGCTACGAACCTCTTCCGCCCGTGTTGCTGAAGCGCAGTGTGGTTGTGTATGCATGAGAACAGGCAGTCGGTAACCCATTACTATAAAGCGCACACCATGCCGTTTCTCTCCTTCACTGACGACGTTTTCAAGAAGTGCATATCGGGTACCCGTGTTGATTAGGAGCTTCTTGATGTCATCGTTACACGGGATTCACGATTCGCTGTGTCTACATGTACGTTCGCAACTTCAGCTGCCACAATGGTTTAATCACGATCATGGGCGTTAGTCGTCGCGATGGAGACATGCTACTAGGCCTCAACATGGGTGCATCCACGTCAAACGGTGCTATAGCTGCCAAACACGAATAGTCATTGTACAAGCTCTCATACATCACTACTCAGTATGCACTACTTCTGTGAAGGCACGTTTCACTTTCGTGTTATACCGATTCCTATGACGGAGGGATCAGCCATGTTTTTTTTAAATATTATTTTCAGTGTAGCGTGATCTGTACGAAGACGAGAAAAAATGAAAAAGACACACGCTAGTGTTTCATGGAGGTCATGTTGCGTTCTGCGTCGTCCTGAAAATGGCTGCACTAAACTAAAAAGTCTAAAAAGTCTAATGAATGAGGTACAGATGACCCCGTTTCATGAGAGTAATTAAGGGTGGTATGCGTAAACATGCTGCTGGTAGAGATATAAAAATTGGCAGATCCAGTAGATCAAGCGACGCTTTTGATACTTGCTTTCCAAACGCTCTGATGAATTTCCTAACAAACATATTATGTATCGATAGCGAAGCATGTCATGATTTCTCAAGAGTTATAAGCAGCACTGGCTTTTTCGTACCACACATCTTGCGAAAGAGAGAGAGAGACGGAAAGGTTACGATGCACTCTATACATCCACACATGGTGTTTTGGTGATCTGGTGTGGAACTCTTGTCGATTTGATTCCTTATTGTTTGGCGCGCGTCTCATACTTTCTTGCATTCCTCATCACATTTCCGGTATTTCCCCTATTGAATGTACTTAGAGCAGGAAACGAAAGAACGATAACTTACCTCTTTCCATCGTGATAAAAATAATTGAACGGAACGCACATGAACTCACTCAATATTAATTTTTTGAAAGTGGCTTACCTATTCAATTTATGGAGTGCTTATTTCGGGTCTAAGTCTTGCTCTATGGTGCCGTGTGCGTTGTGCTGTTTAATCAACCGTGAAGTTGTGTAATCTCACCAAAGTTTACGTGCTTGCAGACTAATTGTAAACGTTATTATTAAGAATTTGTGGAATTTTCCATGCCAAAAATACTGTATGTTTATGAGGAACACCGAAGCAGACGACTGCAAATAATTTCGACAACCTGGAGCTCTTTAAGGTTAACTGAAATCGCACAATACGTCGGCCTCCAGCATTGCGCTTCCATGGAAATGCGACGGTCGCGGTCGGGGTCGAACCCGCGTCTTTCTTGTACTCAGATGATCAGTAACCTCTTCACCACCACGGCGGCAAAGATCCTGACATTCAGATACTTCACATTCTTCGCTGTGCACACAGTGCTCGGCACACCGGGGTGCTGACATCGTAATGAGGCCACCAGCAACCACGTACGCTCTGAAGCACAGAAACGTTGCGTCTGGGAGTATAGAATACAATTACAAATTTTGGCAAGGGTAGGGGGGGGGGGGTCGCAACCACGCTCATATTTATTCTAGCTGTCTAAATTTGTCTATGCCCTCCCCTAATTTGGAGTGCGGGGTGCGGGGTGCGGGGTGTCGCGCTTTATGGTCTATGCTTCATTGCCCGCCACGGCGGCCGCATTTCGATGGAACCGAAATGCAAGAGCACCTGCGAACTTGCATTTAGGCGCACGTTAAAGGGACACTAAAGAGAAACAATGAATTGGTTTAGATTGATGAAGTGTGCTCGTAGAACTCTTGTGCACTTTATTTCACCACCATAGGTTTATTATTATCGGAGAAAACCAAGTTCTAAGTTTCATTTTTAATTTTCGCGCCTCACTTTGTAATTTGTGACGTAAAAGATTTGAAAGAGCATTTTAACATATTTTGGCGCCACTGGCTGGATGAAATTTCCACAAACTCGTTATGTCAAGTCTCTGGCCCCCTCAGAGGACAATGTACTTCGATTTAACCGATTAGAAACTACGTAGGCACAAGCAGGCACCGTCAAAAATATGTGACGTCACTGCAAATGGTGCGGAAATTCCAAGGTGGCGTCGCCACCTGTATTTTCTTTTTGCGCGTTTTCGCTTATTAAGCGTCTTCTCGCAGCAAGCGTGGTGTTTTTGGTATCGTGGAAGACTACTTTACGAATGCGAGAAATATCGTTTCGCTCTTTAGTGTCCCTTTATAGAAACTGAGGTTGTCGGAGTAAAAATTGGGGGGACGCTTAAGCTTTGCCTTTAAGAGTTGCACGCGATAGGGATATCCTGCCCCTAGTGCGCACTTCGAACACTACGAGTGTTTAACAGAATGCGCGCACTAAGGTGCGTGCCTTATGTAATGGGTAGCATGCTTTAAACCAGGGGCAATTATGCGCGAGAAACTTTTTTGAAGTTGCGTTGCACCCACTACGTGGTCTTAAAGGAATACGCGCAGTAATGTGCCTCCTGTAATGGGTGGCTGTCTTTAAACCACACAGTCGTTATGACAATGACATGGTGTGACGCCCGACGGCAATGTACGCTTGTACCACGCAATATTACTGCAATATTGCATCTCGTACTGTGACACCTGTATACAGGACGCGTATTTTTGGGAAGCATGGATATTACTTTCAGTGCAGCTCGAAGCAGAGGCGTGGCTGTGTGGTAAAACATCTGCTTGCCACGCAGACGGCCTGGCTTCGATTCTCACTCGGACCCAACATTTTACAGCGAAAGCTGTTATGAGATCATTTCACCGGCCGTTTTTGGCGCCGTAGTTGTCCGCCGCCGCCGCTGCCGCCGCTGCCGCCGCCGCCGCCGCCGGTGTCCGTAACCAGTATCGCTTGAAATAAGAAAAAAAACGAAATAAGAAAAAAACTCCAGGATGGAAGGAGGTTCGAACCTGGGCCCTCTGCGTGGGAGCCCAGTATTCAACCTCTGAGCCATTCCGGTGCTTGGAACTGCTTTGCAAAAAGGTCCTATACAGACTTCATGTCGGGAAGGAACCACCTTAGCATATGCAATATAGCGTGGTAGAGAGTAAAATAAGCACCAAGCGTCGCGCAACGCGTCGCACAACGCGGATTCTGTAACCAGGCGTCACACAATACTAATTGCGCAATGAGTAGGTTGTTGAATGCTTCCAACCCATTACAAAGGACTCTGCCATAATTCTTCATCGTCGTCAGGCACAGCATCAACAAAGTGCGCATAATGCCTTACATGCGTTTAGCAGGTACCACGGCTCTTCGTAGAATGACGAAAAATGGCCCAGTGCCAGCTGCCCTACTTCTCAAAAATTACAATGATTTATAGCGTAGTG
The DNA here is from genome assembly GCF_013339695.2 of Rhipicephalus sanguineus. NCBI lineage: Eukaryota > Metazoa > Arthropoda > Arachnida > Ixodida > Ixodidae > Rhipicephalus > Rhipicephalus sanguineus. The sequence continues at coordinate 150,887,451 of NC_051180.1, forward strand.
GGATCCTCGCAAGTGCACTTGTATTGTTTGCCAAGGAAGCACATAAGCGCATGATCCACTTCCTCGGGGTCTCAGATAAATTACAGTGATTTAGAGCGTCGTGGGTTTCTCGCAAGTGCACTTGTATTGGTTGCCAAGGAAGCCCATAAGCGGATGTTCATTTCCTCGGGGTGTCAGTAAAATTACAATGATTTAGAGCGTAGTGGGTTCCTCGCAAGTGCACTTGTATTGGTTGCCAATGAAGCCCATAAGGGCATGATCCATTTCCTCGGGGTCTCAGTAAAATTACAATGATTTAGAGCGTAGTGGGTTCCTCGCAAGTGCATTTGTATTGGTTGCCAAAGAATCTCATAAGCGTATGATCCATTTACTTGGGGTCTCAGTAAAGTTCTTCATCCCACCCTGTCTCTCTCCCACGGCAACGTATGTTATACAGCATGACGGGAGAGGGAAATAGCAACCGGGCGTCACCCACTGCAAATTACATAACTGCTGGGCCGTTTAAAGATTCCAACCCATTACAAAGGGCTGAGCCAAAATTCTTCATCGTCATCAGTCGCCGCGTCAACAAAGTGCACATAATGCCTTCCAGACGTGCGGCTGGTGCCTCGCTTCTCCGCAGAATGACGAATAATGGCTTAGTAGGTGCTTCGCAACTTCACAAAAATTGTGATTTATTGCGTAGTGGGTACCTTTCTAGTGTACTTGTATTGTAGCCCCAAGTGAGCTAGCCTACAACGGGCTCTAGAAACGCCGCTCTTCCAGCTTTCGCTGTGACTGTGCTGCGGTTTCAGCGCAGGCCTGGCGTTTTTTTATTATTTATTTTATTTGCAGCTTTTTCGATTTTTCGGTCATGGACAAGATGATGATTTTTCGCTCACAACCAACGGTGCCGACGCCGACGGCGGAATTTCTGCGATACGAGCTCTTTAACGCTATCGCGTTAATACCGAGTGCCTCACTGCTGTGTGCCGCATAATCATATCCTGGTTTTGGCGCTTAGAACTCCCTTTGTAATGCATTGGGACACCACAGGCATATAAATAGACAAATATATAAATAAATATATAAATAAATATATAAATACTTATATAAATAAATCAATAAATAAATAAATCTTTGTCTGCCTTCTGGTATCAGTCAGTCAAAAACGTTTATTCTTCGGTCCTGAGGAGTTTAAGCCGCCGGGGGATCTAGGGGTGACACCCTAGCAGCCGCTACCGTAGGCGACGCCCGAGTCAGGGCGGGAACGTGATGGTGTTCTGCCAGTTCTTGGGCCCTCTGGAATGCCTTGAGTTGTTGGTGGAGCGCGGAGCTCCTGAGTGCCTCTTCCCAGTCGGACTCACTGGTGAGAGGTCCCTGAGGTAACGCGGGACATTGCCATAGCATGTGCGAGAGTGAACAATAAAGTTCTCTGCAATCTGGGCATTGGGGAGTGATGTCTGTGTTGTAATGGCTCAGTCGGCCCCATGATGCGTACGATCTCGTTTGTAGCATGGGAAAGGCTACCCCTTGCGCACGTTCGAGCTTTGCGTGTGGTAATGGGTATTAGTAAGGGGTCGTTAAACTGTATGTCTGGGCCCAGCTCTCTGGTGGCTGATTGATCGTCGCGGCGGGTGAGCTCTCGCGCTCGGTCATGAGCCGTTTCGTTGAGGCTGGGTTGTTGGGAGTGGACGTTTCTGCCCATGTGGGCAGGGAACCAAGAAAGGTAGTGCGAGCCCGTGTGCTTTCGTATTTGTAAAATGTGGGCTGCTTCACGCGTGATGTTGGCGGTTTCGTAAGCCCGAATGGCGGCGCGGGTGTCTGTGAAAACCCTGGTGTGCGAGGGGTCGGTCATCGCTAAAGCTATGGCGACCTGCTTGGCTATGGCGCTCGTTGCTAGCCTAACCGAGGCGGCTGAGCATAGGGCTCAATCGCCATCTACTACTGCGAGTGCAAAGGTGGATGAGTTGCCGTATTGCGCCACATCGACGAATACTGTAGAGCCGCGATTCGCGGCGGTACGGTCGAGGATAGCGCGAGCGCGGGCCAGGCGTCTGCCTTTGTTGTGGTGGGGGTGGACGTTTCGCGGGAATGGGGTTACCATGTAGGTATATCGGACATCTCTCGGTAGGGTTACTCCACGTTCAAGGTAGGAGTGTGAGGTAGGGGTATGAGGACATGCCTGCTTCGTGTTGTAGTCGACGGCCTGCCTTGGAGGAGGAGAGGCGGACCACTTGGGCTGTGGTCTGGGCCTCGGTCGCTTCATCGATGTCGTTGTGCATGCATAGTTAGTAGAGACGGGAGGTACTCGTGTTTTGGGGTAGGCCGAGGACTTGTTTAATGCTTTTGCGCATGAGTGCGTTGAGTTTAGTCTTTTCCACCTCTGTTTAGTTGTGGGCAGAGGCGACGTAAATGATGTGGCTCATAAAGAACGCGTGGTATATGCGCAGCAAGTTGGCCTCACCGAGGCCTTGCCTGCGACCCGAGACTCGCTGGATGAGTCGGAGCATGTTTTCCGTTTTAGATGTGATATGTGTTATTGTACGTGCATGGCACCCGGTGGCCTCGACTAGGAGGCCGAGAATGTGTATGGAGTCAACGCGGGGTATTCGTTGCCCGTCTTTGGCTTTTAGTGCTATGGGAAGCTCTTTAAAGGGGTTAGATTACGAACGCCTTAGCGAGATTGCCGGTGCAGTTGCAATTCGGATTTCGTGGGTGGCAGTCGCAGTCCGGCGTTTTGTAGGTAGGCTTCTGTGATATCGAGAGCGGCTTGATGGGCTTGCTCTACTTCCATCAGGGAACCTCTCGGGCGCCAGATAATGATGTCGTTCGCGTAAAGAGCATGGTTTATGTTGGGAATGTCGCGGAGTTTGTCGGACAGTCCCTTCATTACTATGTTGAAAAGGAGGGGAGAAATAACTGCCCCTTGTGGGGTCCCGTTGGGACCTAATGTGTATGTGTTGGATGTGAGCTGCGATACTCGTAGTTATGCTTTTCTGTCTTGCAGGAAAGAACGGACGTATGCCTGGAATCTTTTAACGAGGCCTAGGCTGGCAATGGATTCCAGTATGAAGCGGTGGGAAACGGTGTCGAATGCTTTGGTGAGGTCTAGGACGACGATGCCGCGGACATCTCTCGTTTTTGAGTCGAAGATGTGCTTCTTTAGCAGTAACATGACGTCTTGTGTTGAGAGATGTGGTCGGAACCCTACCATGTTGAATGGAAAGAGTTCGTGGTCGTCTATGTAGCGCGATACGCGATTAAGGATAGCATGTTCAGCTGCTTTACCTATACATGAGGTTAGGGAGATGGGGCGTATATGGTCAAAGCTGAGTGGTTTGCCTGGCTTTGGGAGGAAGACCACCGTGGTTGCGCGCCATTGTTCAGGCACGTGGCCGGTTTCCCACATGTGGTTTATGTCTTTTGTGAGTAGTGCTTGGTCATCTAAGTTTCGCAACAGGCGGTTGGTTACCCTTTCGGGACCAGGGGCCGCTCTACTGGTATAGCATTACCTTTGTTTTTATTCATAATTGCACTCCCTAAGTTTGAAGCGTGTCTTATTGTGGTTCATCCCATCTAATGTTCAGAATTTGGATAATCAAAGTATTTAGAACTGTACCATATTTGTTCCTTTACTCAGTGACCTGAACACTTATTCCTAAATATTAAATCAATAAACAGGTCGGTATTAATTCTCGACCTGCCTTGCTTAATGAAACGACACACTTGTACTCAGCGATGTCTTCACTACTCTTTGCCTGAAGCATGTCAAGAAGTTTCGGCATGAGCGTCCGCACCGCTGAATGAGGCGTGAAACCGCAGGAATAGTGCGCCATCTGTGCCCGCAAGAAACTTTGCTCCCGCTTCATTTTCACGTGGCAGCTTGCGATGACAGGCACCAGGAATATATCTTGGAGTTCACTTTTCGTTTTCTCTTGCGTCTCACCAAAGGCAACACATTTGTCCTCCCTTCCGCACGACATTCTAGAGGTTCGAAGAAAAAATAAATCTCAAGCCGAGAACTTTTTCCTCGAAGTGAACGGAAATTGCTGAATTCGTAATACGTGAAAAACGTGAGCGAGAAAGTAATGGTTCTGTTGTCATTCATCAATGACAAAGTTACATTGTAAAGAAAGTATTTCAGTCGTTCAAAATAAACAAGGAAATATACCGTGGCTTCACTTAAATAGCTGCTTCTATTGTCCGATGGTGAAATTCCGCCACTTAGGGCGATGCGCAGCGAGTCCTGTGCGACCCGTGGTGGTATTTTGAAAAGGCTATTGAATTTATGTCTCCTTAAAAGTGCACCCCTATACCCCACCAATCTTCATCACAACAGCCTATTGTCAAGTGTTCTAACAACTTGCGTACTATTCGTTGGTGATGTGCTGGCTATTTTGTGAGCTCTCAATGTTCGTTAGGCTATTTATATGCAATAGATAAGCTACACGGCCCATTAACGTTGCCCATTAACCAATAAACCAGACGTATGCCGTGGCTTGCATTTCAATCCCAAGCTTATAACCCTACATCTCTCCCTAGCTGTTCGTGAGATGCACTACGTGACAGTACAGATGAGTGCGATGTATGAAAAAGGCGGGCATAATATTTTTTTTATTGACTTCATGCATCATCGTTGTATTGTCGGTAGCGGCCTCGCTGAGAAGGTGGGCCGGCCTTATAAGGTTACCGGAGGCATGCGTAAATTCCAATTCCACTCACGAGAACGGACGCTACAAGATACTTCGTTTGCTTGCTCACGCAATGATACAAGCGTTATCCAGCTATCTAAGCATGTAAATTCTTGTCGCCTATTCCCTTTACTATTTCGCACGCCTCCGACAGCCAACTACTTGCCCCTAAGGGCAGACTTTCGCCTAAGGGCAGACTTTCGAAAACAAAGAAAAGCGTATGAAGATCATTTGGTGCACCTCATACTGATTTTTTTTCCTCTTTGGTTTACCTCTTCCTTACCGATTTGGTCTTCATTTGTTCAAAACGTTTGCCACACACCGAAGGGAATGTTTTCATCACTTCCAATTGATTTTGAAGTACGAGCAAACTGCGCTTCTATGCTGGCAAGTACTGTGATAATAACTTATAGGTCTGGTATCTTCCAGCGTGCGGCCCTTGCATTCGCTGGACACATATCGTGTATTGCTGCATAACCTTCGTTATTTTAAAATCTTGTTTGTGTGCCTCGAAGTAGCGAATACTGGGAGCCGTTAAGGTAGTAAATAGGGTGAAGACGCACATGGTTCTCCGTGCCTTGAGGGTTCTGTCTTTCTAAATATTGCAATTGAACGACACCCACTCAGACACGAACGTTCATTTCCACTGAATAAGCCAACACTAATGCTACAACTCTGTTGCGAGATCGGCCAACTGGCTGCTTGAGCGCACTAAATATTTAATATCAGGTCTGAGCTGTTTGCTGCAGCACAAGCACACTTGCTAACCATAACGTCCTCGCCGCTCCAATGGCTGCTTCTTTTTGCAGATTCCATAGAGCGAGCCTCTTTGGACTCGAACTGATCTCACAGAAGCACCGATGAATATTTTACTAGGACAGCCATGCCGTCCAATCGCACCTGTGGGAATTCTCTTCGTGTACTGTTAGTGTGTGTCTTTCAGAAGCTCTCACACTAGTAAAGATCGAGCTCGGGTGGTGGCAGCATTTTCTTTCCCTTCCGGGGACTGCCTTGTCTTGCATTGCCTTGTCTCGTCTTGTGCAGGCGTTAAGCCTGGTTAACGTGACAAGTAGATATTTTCATCAGCATAGCTCGCCGAGGAGAAAGAAAATATATTTGTGCCGTACAACCGCTGCAGTTGTTTCTGTCTTTTTACCCATGCTCCATTTATGTAACTGCGTAGTTAATGTGATCAATCACTTTTCGAGAAGCTGAAACATTATATCAAAGCTTCCGTCTAAGGAGTTATTTGATGGGTATTCATGTTTGCTTATTGTGCTAAACTGTTATCGACAAAACGATGGATTAAGAAACGCGTACGGAAGAACTGCCCGCGCCAATTGGGGTATGGTTAATGCGACAGGGAAACGAATTAGCGTATAGATGTGGCAAACGTGAGTTTTTGTGACTAGGAAACTCCTTTTTTGTTCTTGAGGCCCTTTTTATTTCAGTATTTGTGTTTGTTTTAGCCTGAATGCCTCCATATAAGCCGATGGAGCATGCCATCAATACAGATACTCCGTGCCACTCATTTGTAGGTGTTTTGTGTTCTCGCTATTGCAACATTGTCAGTAACCTGTTTGCTCAAGAAGCTATAATGCTTCTCGAGAGCTTAAGTGAGATCCGAAAGAAAATCTCATAGACGCACCACCATCACTCCTACAAGACGCTCATTGTAAAAGAAATTGGGACTCGCGTGTAACTGATGAGTTTGATTTAGCGGACTGTTCAATGATTGTCCACCACAGATAATATTGAAACTATGAGCAAGGCCCGAAGATGGAGGAGCCTTGAAAACACTCTGCCACCAGAGTCAGTTTCCTAGTGATTCATTCGATCTGGGAAGCTTTCTTTCTTTTTCCCTTCTTTCTTTCTTTCTTTCTTTCTTGCAGATGCGTCCAGAACCTCCACCGCTTTTTTGCTTTTAAATGCCCATAGTTCTTCGTAACTTCATTGGAACGTAGTGTTTACTTACGTTTCATCAAGAAGGCACCACACCCTCGTACACTTGACAGCTTTCATGGTGCATCCTATCACTAGCAAAACAAAACAATAACGCAGACGTAAGCCTGCATCCAATTTGTAGAAAGCAATGACAGCAGAAAAAACTGGAGGAAAATACCAGGTTGCTCAACTCCTGGCGCCTTTTCAGCTCTGTTGCAGTAGCACTCTTGCGATAGCGTATCCGGCAGCCCCACAAGGAATCCCTGTGGGGCAGGCTCTTCATAGGTTGCAGACACTAGTGCAAGCGTGAACAACATGAAACAAGACGTACGACATCTGCAGCGCCTTTCGCACATAAGACTCTGTTTATGTTGAAATCCGAAAAAAACGCAACGGCCACTTCGTTCTATCGGGGCATATGGCCGACTGGCGTAGCCAGTGGGAGGGGGCGGGTTCAAAGCCCCAAAATTTTTTTTTTAAATTTGCAGTTTGTATACACCCTATGTGTACACTCACACATACAAACACGTATACGATCATACATAAAGAGTGGTCAAACGCACCCCCCTCCCCAAATGCCGTGTACGCCCCTCTCTAGCCTTTCTATACTACTCTCGTTTTTGCTTCTGTCGTTACTACTCCAATTGCCGTCGTAGAATCATACCGAGCCCCGTTTTGGGAACCCTTTATAATACTTTATGATGTTTATTGGACCACCGACAGTCTGTGTTGCGACACGCCGACGGCGCTCTCCCTTAAACGCCCTGCGACACTGTAGAGGCGAGCCAGCTAAGTCGCGCACGACGTCGATCGATATCGGTAGCTGCAAACGCTCTTTTCGTCTGGGGTGGCTGATCGGGCGCATCCGCTTACAATTACAAAGCGGGACAGAAAATTATCGGGCACCGTAGGCGGCCCAAAACGAAGTCTTACTTTGAATGAGATTATCCTTAACAACATTGCATTCTACAAAGCAGTCAATCTGGAGGGAGACGCAAGATGGATATTTTGAGTCTGTGAGGTCCATTTCTCACTGACGAATATTTGTACGGTATCCTGGCCCTGAATGCACCATTCCTAATCACTGCCTAGAGCGGTGGAGTTTGCCCAATCGGCTCATAAACAGAATAAATGAGTTGTCCATACTGCTTTCTTTCCACTTTTTTGTAACTTTACTCATCCAACAAAGGTACGTGCTCCCGCGGTGATGAATACGCCGTCAACAAACTTTCGCTTGGAGTGCGCTATCGCAATTATTCCTTCCATTCTTGTCTTGTTTGATTTTTCTCTCTGTTTCTTCTATCTCTTTTTTGTTTATGTTTAGTTGTATTTCTTTCTTTCTATTTATTTCTTTCACTCTCCATTTTTTTTCTCATTCTCTCTCTTTCTATTTTTAATTCTATTTATTCCCTTTCTTTCTCTCTCTTTCTCTCTGCGTCGTTCTCTTTATTTATTTTTTTGTTTCTTTGTGTTTTTTCTGTTTCTTTCTTTGGAGGTCTTTCTCTCTCTTTTTATGTCTGCTCTTTTCTTTCTATTTTTTATGTCTTTATTCCATTTACTTCTCTCTAGTTCTCCTTTTCCTCTCTATCCCTTTCCTTTTGTCACTATTTTGTTCTTTTTCTTTCAGTCTCTTTCTTTCTATCTCTATATTACCTTAATTACTCTCTATTTTCTCTTTCTTGCTCTCTTTCACGTGTTTCACGTGCTTCACTCCACCGAGCAGTTTTCGCTGAACGCTCGCACCTGCTGTACTCGGTAGTGGGGCTAGTCCAATTTCTGTGCGCATACCGACCAGTGGAGTTTTTTGCGACACCACACAAACTGCGACGATCTACAACAGCTTTGCGGTTAAAGTTATGGTTTATGGCGTAGTGGATACAATGCAGATGTACTTGTATTAGTTGCCCCAAGAGGATTTAGAAAGGGCACTAGGAAGGCCGCTCTTCCAGCTTTCGCTGTAGCTGTGCCGCGCGTTCCGCGCATGCATGACATTTTCGTAAATGGTGCAGTTGCGTGCACATCGTGAGCTTACCTGCACTGGCGTTTAAACGGTAACTTATAGGCGCGCTAACTACACTGGCGTTTAAAGGGTAACTTATGATCTGACGCAATGTCAGCGTTCATGTTAGATCACAAACGTCAGTTTCATTAAAACATAGCGCACGCTACGGTGCGATATTTCGCGTTGCTCGACCTCGGAGCAATACGCAACGAATGATACGTATGACATTCACATCATCCCTCATGAATAGCATAAGTAGCATTCGTTACTGTATTGTTCCGGTGTCGAGCAACGCTTGAAAATAGCTTGCTGAGTCATAGAAGCACATATGTAATGTTTATTCGACTTTTCTAAAAGCGGAGCCAACATTGCGACCAAAATAGACGTTATGCCGACATGACGCCGACATAGGAGCACATATGTAATGTTCATAAGCTTCTTATCAAATTAGACAGCCAGCACTGCAACCACAATTGGCGTTTCACCGACATAACTCTTGCATAGGGTCTGTGGTAGAATACTCCGTGGCTCTATGGTAGAATACTTCAGTGCCACGAAGAATGCCTGGGTTCAGTTCCTGTCGGGATGCTGATTTTTATTCTTTACATTCATCAGGTCAACGCGGCTGATGGCGCAGTTTGTCGACGCTTTCCTTTTTAAATTACCATGTCTGTTCTGGCCGTTCCTGGGTCGATATAAACTGTGAATCACCTGTGGAGCATTCCCGCAGTCCATGGCCCGTGGTATACGAGTATATAGCGCACGTGACTGGAAGAAAAGATTTCATGACGTACACGCCAGGATTTTTCTCACGTTAACATATGTTATAAAGCGTGGTGAGAGGGTGAAATAACGACAGGGCGTCACACAATTCTGATTACGTAACTAGTGGGTAATTAAAGCTTCCTACCCATTACAAAGGGCTCAGCCATAATTCTTCATCATTATGAGCAGTCGCGTCAACAAAGTGCACATAATGGCTTACAGAAGGTACATCGCTTCTACACAGAATGACAAATAATGGCGTAGTGGGCGCTTACCAGTTTCATTAAAATTATGATTTACCGCGTAGTGGGCACCTTGCTGGTATTGTATTAGAAACCTCAAACATGTATTAGAAACCTCAAGACAGTGTATAACGGGCTCGAGAAATACCACTCTTCCTGCTCTAGCGGTGACTGTGCTGCACTTTCCGCGCAGGCCTGGCGTTTTTATTTTGAGGCGCTCTGGCGCACCACCTGTCTGTCGCTATAAACACATGTCTTTGTGGGCAGAGACATGTAACAATGAAAAAAGAGAATATTTCTTTTGAAGTGACTTCCACAGCAGTTACGCGCAAAAGCGAAGCTGACTCCATCAATGCACCCACGAACGTGTTCCGCAGCAGAGCCATCACGCGGTTTTCCATTTCACATTTACGGACACGCAACTGCAAGCACCTTCCTCGTGCGTATGCTTCGACGTTAGCATCCGGCACATTCCAGTGCCGAGATCTACATCGGCCTTTGCGATGTTTTGTGCACTGCAAACATGCTCATGGCTCTCTCAAAAATGCGACAATGCATAGACAAATGCAAATGCGCAACGGCTTTAAATGTACTGTGGTGTTCCCTCAACCGAATACTCAAACACTGCTCGGTCTGACATATGTACTGACGACCGCATGTAAAAGTAATTGAATACGCAACGTTCTGGATGCAAGGAAGAAACTTCAGCGCATGTTTCATACTGCATTGCTGATCGGTTCTACTCCACTTTCTGTCTATGCGCCTATTTAATGGCTGGCAAATTCCCTTTAGCTTGGTTTCACTCGAAAAACTGACGTTTATGTAAACTTTGTGTGATAATGAATGCACATATGAGATACAGACACAATGGCTATAACCTTTATTGCTCATTCGGGAGGGGTGCCTCTTCATTTCCCGAAGCAGCTTATCGCAGGTTGAACAAAAAAGAGCGTTAGGATAACATGCTTCACGCTGCCTTGCCACCTTATTTTGAACGCTGTCAGGCATAAGAAGCGGATAGCACTGGTTGAGGGCGGCCCTTATAGTGGAAAATGCGACAACTTGTTTATTTCAATTTGGAGTGCCCTGACCTGAAATCAAGATGACACTTCTTTGACCTCGGTTGGTAGGACAAACAAACATCACCTGCTTTGAAGGAGAGCCTAAGGTCAAGGAACTCCAACTCTTACCTGAAACTTTAAAAGTAAAACTGAGACCTTTTCCCTGTTCCTTAAACACCTTCAACGTCGACAATTGGTCTCTGGATGTTGTGCCTGCTGACAAAAAAAAAATAGTCATCTACATAGCGGAAAATGTGCGAAGCTATGTCACCCAGGTTACTTTTAATGCTACGGTCGACGAAGCTTAGAAATATGTTGCTCAGTGCAGGCTCTACGCGGGAACCCATGCAAACTCCTGCCCATTAGATTTTTCCTTATCACTCAGCGAACATGAAGTTCAAGTAAAAATCGAGAAGCTCCAGAAAGCTAGCACCCGAAATTTTGCAGTTATCGAGGAAGCCTCTCATTCCTTTTCCCTTCTATTTATTCCGTGACGAATTTCAATAGCTGTGCATGCGGCAAGGAATAATGATCTTCTATGTCTAAACTAAAGCCTAAGCAGCCCCCGTGGTTATCTTTCTATAAAAATTGTGCTACGCACTTAGAGCTGGCGACAACGAAAGGGTCCTCTAACTACGCTACGTAAGGTGCGTCTGCAGATGTCCTGAAATGGTATATAACCCTGAACCTATTTCCAAAAAGATGGTCCTAAAAGCATACTCTTGCTTATGTGTCTTTACACTAAAGAAGGGATGCAGAAGAAGCCTATTTCCTCGCTTTCTTCTCCATGTCTTCTTTCATGTAAAGGGAGGTGTGCCCCACTTACCTTATTCAATGAATAATGTCAAATCGTCTTGCTCTGGGATCGCGTACTATCCTATAGTGGTCTGCACAGTATCACAGAACACGATAATACTGCAGCAAGCTACAAAAAAGGGGAACATTCGCCAGATATCTGCTTTGGAATGGAAATGGCAAAACTGAAAAAAGAAATGTTGCTTTAATATACCCGCCGTTTCAAAGTCTGACCGTCAACGTTTTCACGGGTCTTAAAGGGACGGACAACTGATTTTTCTTGACCCAGTTTTTTTACGGCGTGACAGGAATCTCAGCCTTCGTAGCGTTTGTAGCTGCAGTGGTTTATCCGAAAAGCTCGTAGTTATTTTAGAAGCAGTATTTTTCCATCTGAAGGGCTCCAAACACGCATGAAGGCTTGCTCCAGCAACGCTGAGAATTGATAGCAATGCCGCTAGCCCTTGTCTTTCCACCATTTTTGAAAATAGCAAGCTGTTACAATGAAATGTGTGGCTTTATACACCTTTCCGGTATTTGTACAGCTTTGTGTGCGCCTGCGCCCAAGGTTGCCTGCGCCTATGTCATGGATGGCTTGTGCCGGCGTCGTTACTCTCTCGATACACCTGCCAAGCCAAGTCATCAAAAACGTAACTGTACATATGCACGGCCGCACCGAGTAGCAGCGCACGTCATTTCTTAGACGAAGTGTAGGTAGCAAAAGCAAAACTATGTCGCTCCAAAATCTTAGCGACCTGGAAACTGCGTGCACGGTTGCATGAGCACGCTGAAAAGTTGCTCAGGACGCGCTGACGAGCATGGGATCATTACATCACGCGAAGGCAGCGCCACGTTAATGCATACTACTAACGCAGGCCTATATGTGCATTATTATGGACTAATACCTGTTAATATAAAGAAGCGAACAATATTTCAATACTAACAAAAAATCGTCGACCGCGTACAGCAATCAACGGTCACGTGGCCGTCTTCATCGGATCATTCATGTTTTTGCAGCCAGAGGCGCCACAGGTCATTTTTCGCGACTTTCAATTAAGAAATAAAAATATAAATCCATCTCTCACGAAAAAAACAGGGTTGGTTTGAGTCAGTGCAACGGACAATCTTTACATCAATGGAGTCAACTCATTTCATATTCTGGGAAGTTGTCGGTCCCTTTAAGACCGCAAACGTACATAGCTTACAAAGCTTTCTTGACGTGCGTGCGAGGTTTACAGACACGTCGTAAGTTTGGAAGCAGGCGGAGGGCAGTGCCCCATGGGCCGGTTGATGTTTCCGGCCGTCTGTTGTATATGCAAAGCATCTAGGAGGAGCCGCTGCCTAAGGTTGCTTTCTCTTTTTAGCAAAACCGCACCGTCGGGTCTAATCTCACAGCCAAACTGCTCGCAGCGTTCTGCCACCGCGTGTATAAGCGCTGTACATCTCAGACCTTCTTACCCCTGAAGAAGAAGCCGGTGAATATTTGAAACGCCGGGTATCTTAAAACAAATTTTGGCTGCAGTTTTTGTCTTTCCCTATCAATTCAGCTAAAAAGAACTACTCTAAATCATCCGTATTGCAATGCTAGGGCTTTGCCTGGCTCATTGCGTGACCGCACTGTCGCCAGAAAGCCGTAGGAGAAAAGCTGGACGGGTCCGCCATGGTCGTCTATTGGTTATAGTCCTCGACTGCTGACTGGAAAGTGACAGGATAGATTGCCGGCCGTGGTGGCTGCAATATTGATGCAGGCCAAAGTGCTAGAGGCCTGCGCACTTGGATTTAGGTGCACGTTAAAGAACCCTAGGTGCTTGAAATTTCCGGAGCCCTCCAAAACGGCTTGCCTCGTAAACATATCGTGGTTTTGGGAAGTAAAACCTCAACAATTATTAAAAGCTCAAACTAGATTGCGCCAGCATAGAGAGCGTGGATTTTTTTGTCCGAAAAGCAAGCGTTTGAATACCGAACATCGGCAGGCGACTAACTTCAAGGCACCCAAGTTACCGGAAATGCCAAAGGCAGAGCGAGCGTCTGCGCATCGAGCTCGGTCATCTGTAGCGACGCAAGGTTGTGGCCTTGGGATGGCTGACTAACTTTCTGAAGCGCAGCTGTCTACCCTTGCGTTCTCAAGGAAAGGGGGTGGGATTTCGGCTGGCTTGCGTCCCTATGAAGACATCGCATGAAGACAAAACGTAAAGAAAATATTCCACGCATATTGTGTTGTCAAGCATACTATGCTGTCATATGCTTGATTGATGGCCGCTTAATATGTCGGTATTTTTATGGTGTTTTGATTTTTTCGCCTATTGTGAACCTTTTTTTATTCACATACTCACATACGTCTCGACTATAGCAACGGATTTCTAACTACCATGACAACGGACACCGCCACCCCCCCGTTGTTGCGGCAACCGAAGTCTTGGCGGAAAGAGCAAGGAACCAGAGTTACACCGACTGCTATGCCGAAGAGTTCCCTGCCACGTACCACGAGCTGCTTGGGCACTACAGGAAGGACCGAGAGATATATCCGGAACCCCACTTGCGTCTGGACAGGTCGTAGGCGGTGGACCTGAGGCGTCTCCAGACGGGAACTTTCACCAACCCATACCACCTGCACCGCCTGTGGCCCGCGCTGCACCCGTCGCCTGGCTGCTCGTGGTGCGATCATGGACGGGCCGATATGGCCCATGTACTTTGGGAATGTGAAAGAAATGAAGATAGGCTACGAGGAAGGACGAGGACAACTGAAGGACCTGACTGGAGGCACAATAACAGCCGTTGGACAAAAAGTTTATTCAACTCAACTCAACAACGGACAGTGAGCGACGACGACAAAGCTAGCTCCTAAGGTGTATAATGTCTACGTTGAAATCGCCGACTAGGTGCTTCTAGGTGTTTCTTGGTGTTTTATATTGTTCCGTCGCAATTATGATTGATATTAGTCCATTGTGAAACCTCTTTTAGGGGATTTTACGCGGTGCTGTGCCGTGAACACGGGCACCACACAACGGACAAGCCTAGACCCTAACGTGCTTCACCCTTAAATTCAGGAGCCCTTCCCCAATAAGGTGCGTGTCTGACGTACTGCTTTCCTTTCTTCTCTCTTTATAGGAAGCGGCCGTCTTCGGAACGGTCGTTTCGGGTGGAATCGGCGTGGCGTCTTTCATGTTATTTCCAGCCATCGCTAGTCTGTAGAACAGCCCAACGAAAGAACAATTACGCGCTCACGGAAACGTCGTTTTGGAATTCCATTTTCTCGAAGTCGCATTTTTCTTGAAATGTGCGATTCCTGCTTTTGATCTCACGCGTTGTCCAACTTATCACTTTTATTCCGCGAACACAAAATATTTCTATGAAGCTTCGTCGGTCGAACGTATTCGTATGCTGCAGTTCAGCTAACATTAGACAAGTGTGGGCGCATGGCTTAGTGGTCAAGGCAATCGCTTTTGAACCGGAGGGAGCCGTGTTCAAACTTCATCCCCGGAGAGAAAATTATTTTTAAGGGCGAAGCACCTTAGCGTCTTGGCGTGTAGGCAAGCATGGTCGTCTGCTGACGGAGCGTGCATCGCCTTGTCCTGTCCATTTGCTTGAGCGCGAGAGAGCGCGCCACCGCCTCAGCGCCCCCGTGTGGCGAGAGAACGGCGCGCGTCGACTATGGAAAGGCTCTTTCTGCGATGAACGCTGAACTACCACCTCGCAAGAAACGAGAACGCGCCCTCGCCTGCGAGAGACAACGCCGAAGCAGGCAGCGTCTGATAGCGAGTTTCTTGATTGAAAAAAATCACAGCATATCCACGGAGTGAATGATGATGAGTGGGCGAAGCTGCGGAGGTTCATTGGTAAACCGTGAATCTTCCGTGAATTCTGCCCAGTACATCATCACCGACGTGAGATCGGGCGCATTTATACTAAAGGTTCGATTAGTTATGACGACTTGCAGCTCACTTTAATTTTACATGTACGCTGTGAATTTTCATTGTTTAGAAAACCATTGCTTTAGAAAACATCTGGCGTCTTTCGTTAAGCAGCTGGCGTCTTTTCGTTTTGCTTTAGAAACATCTGGCGTTCTTTCGTTTTGCTTTTAGAAAACATCTGGCGTCTTTCGTTGGTTTATTTCATCAATCAACGGCGTTTTGAACAAAATTTTTATTGTTTATTCACGCACAGGAGAAATCTCACCAGGCACTACTTTGGAGGTAAACAATGGCTGCTAATGGGAATGAGAGACAGAAGAAGTCGGCTTTTAGCTAACACTTAAACTTCTACTTCTACTAACGTTTCCTACTGGAACATGCCAAAGGCTGCTAATGGGGAATGAGAGACAGAAGAATTCAGCTTTTAGTTAACGCGCACGCTGCGAATTTTTTATTGTTCAACAACGCACAGGAAAAATCTCCCACCGGCACCACCTTGGAGGTCAAGATCTGGTACTAGCGTTACGACTGGTTACGCACTACTACTACTACGACTACGAGAGACGAACGGGTGCCGCCTTAAGGAGCTTCGCCCCTAAAAAATTACACCATTTCCCCCTAAAAGGAACTATGTGTGGATGCGAAGCAGTGCGGGGATGGTTAGCTTGAGCGGAAGATAGTGTAATTTCTAATTCTTGCCTTCTCGAGCCTGTGCCTTCCTCTGGCGCAGAATCAGCACTGTCTTCAGGTCTTCATCCAGCTCCCGCTGCGTGGAATTGCCGGCGTCCTAGGTATTCGACTCCCGCAAAGTAGCAAGATTATGCGCGTCTGCCTCTCTGCAGTCCATGCCATTGGTGTCGTCGTGGGATTCTTCAGCGAGGAAAGGAGAGCACGAGCGTCCCACGTCTAGAGCCACAGAAGCGGAGGTGGCCATCGGCCGCTCGTGCCACGTCAAGACTCCGGAGGCGTCGCTGCTGCCTATTCGTCCCAGAGAGAATGAGGCGCGTGAGAGGGGGACTGGGAGACAAGGAGATGAGGAAGGGTGTGTGGAGCGGGTTTACGCATGCGCAGTAAGGGTGGTCACGCCGCACACCACCACCACCACCACCGGATTGATCTCCGTCATAAGATGCTTCGCATCTAAAAATGGGCAGATGCCACGCCTTGTGGGAATCGGTTTCATGCGACGCGATCAGCGAGTAGTTATCTATGCTGCATTTTATGGCTTTCAGCCAAGCGTTACGAGGTGGATCGACGTGTTTTAGTAAGCGTAATAGTTGTGTGCACATCACGTCTTTACCAGGCACGTCCAGGCACCGGCGTTTAAAGGTTCAATTATGGACTGACGTAATGTCAGAACTCACTCTCCAGCACAGATGTCAGTATTATCGGAACGAAGTGCACTATTCGATGCGATGATGTGAACATTACACGTAACTTTCGTTAGCGTAATCCTCCGTGGTCAAGCAACGCTTGAATACAGCTTCCTGAATCTCATTGCCAATTACCAGTGATTTTGCCGTGGGAAACACCGGCGCACACTGCGTGCTACGCCCCTCCAAAGGTTTCACTTTAGTGGAGCAGAAACACCTTTCCCTACATGCTTCGCCCCCTCCCATTTTTTGTATTTATTTGTGCGGTAAGCTGCGAGTGAAGAGGTTTTTTTGGAACACATGCTTCACACCTCAGTCAATACACGCTTCGTTTGAAAACACGAGGTCGTTTTACTCGGTGAAGATAGTTGACCAGAGCAGCTGGCGCGCACTGCTGTCTGCGCCCTCATTATCGTTCTAAATGAGTGTGCTGCTCCTCGGGCGTTTACCGAATGCGCGGCCGCCCCATAGTTGCCAGGGACGACCGTGCCGACGTGGCGCCTCGACTCTATTGCTGTGACGTAACACGTACTGACTGGTTTGTACCACTTTAGTGC
The DNA here is from genome assembly GCF_013339695.2 of Rhipicephalus sanguineus. NCBI lineage: Eukaryota > Metazoa > Arthropoda > Arachnida > Ixodida > Ixodidae > Rhipicephalus > Rhipicephalus sanguineus. The sequence goes on from NC_051180.1 coordinate 150,904,771, forward strand.
AATATTTCTTCCACTGCTCCCTAGAGGGCCCCAGGAGTTTTGTCATTTTAATGCTTCAAGTAAACGTTTGAAGCAGTTAAGTTGTAAAACCCCTGGTGCCCTAAAGGGAGCGCTGGAAGAACTCCCTATTGGAAAAAGTCAAATGGTGGGCATGGTGGAAACCACCTTCCACCATTATAGTGGATTAATGTAGTGGGTGGATGGTGGACGGTGCTGGATGGTGGACGGTGGTGGGTGGATAGTGGACGGTGGCGGATGGTGGACAAGGTGGGTGGATAGTGGACAGTAATTTAGGTGGGCAGATGGTGGACGGTAGCCTTAGTGGGTAGAAATTATGCTGTGTACAAGGTACGTGGCAGGTACGGAGATGGTGGGCATATTTGTCAATGAACTATTTCCCTTTCAATGCTATTTCAGTTATATTTCAAAACATATTTGCCTGTTACACAAGGCATACAGGTTAACCACAGAAAACCAACTGGTAACTCTCAGCTTTGGTTCCGAATGTGTTATCAGGCAAAACAGGCACAATAATACCATGTTTGCACTAAGCAAAAAGCAGACTGGCTCAGTGAATAAGTTTATTCCCTTTTCTACATTGCTTGGCGTTATCCTTACTCCTTTGCCTCGACGAGCAGCTTCTGCAGAAAACCCTCGTAGAAAACCCTCACCACGACATCACGGTAGTTCCTCGGTGGCTATAATTGAAGCGGCTACAAAGGGATGCATTTCTCCAAGCAACCTGAAAAATATTTAAAAAGCATCATTAAAAAATATAAATGATTTGTTTAGAAATCAACATATAGATGCGTCTTACACTGCTCCTTTCAATCAAATAAATAGATACTATAGTGAGTCCTTGTTGCAAGTATGACATATTGTTGGGCTAGTAGGTTCATAGGTACAGCAGACACCTTTAAAATGGGCGAAGACAACACGTTAGAAGACAGAAATAAACAGACACACACGAAGAGCACGGTAGGTGTGTTCTCTGCGCTTCGCTCGTCTTCGCGCAGTTTATACGTGTCTGCTGAACTTATGACTAAGTGACTTTTGAATTAATACAGTAAAATTGCACTACAAATCACTACAGCTGGTGAGGTACTACCGGCTGTTATGTTATTTTTTCGCGAGTTGCCGTAAGCGAAATAGTGCCAGCATTCCGTGCGGGGACAATTACTTGCCCTCGCAACAGGTCGGCAGCGTTCACGTGATGGTTGCCCTTGAAATAAATCTGATTAAGACCACAAGTGGGTCAGTTCTCGCGGCAATTAACCTACCGTCGCAAAATGAACGCGCGATTCGCTAGCCCGCGTTGAGCAAGAGAAAAAAAAAACACACCGAAACCACAGCCTAAACTTTCAAACGTTGCAGCGGCAAAAGAAATCCACATTGGACGATGCCGGCGCCCAGCCAACGGGGATACACAGCCGGCCAGTTGACGCTAGCGCTGCAGTGCCGAACCCCCACCCCATTCCGCCTTCCCCAGAAGCCCACCTACCACATTATATCGTCCTTCAGGGGCGGATTCTGAACAAATTCCCGTTATTTCCGACGTAAAAACTTATGAGTACACAAGGGTGCTAGCATAATCAGTGTTGTTTCGGTTCCAGTCACAGCGCAACCCGATGGTAGTAGCAATAATTTTTTTTAGTTTGGTTATTACAAGTGCAGTGACGATTGTTAAATACCTGTGTAAGACGAGAACCTTTCTGTCGAAAATTTGATCTATGCTTTCAGTTTTACGGCGGGTAGTGCGCCCGTCTCACATATCCAAGCACTTTGTAACAGTATCGATTAAGCTGTTCACAAACGTCGGGCGGGAGCAGCTTCAACACAACTGCAAAGACATTCAGCACCACCGTATTCAATATCCCTTGGCAATACGCATAGAGCAATAATAATGCATAACGTGCACAGAGTAGCACTCACAGCCCTACCTTTCGCAAGAGAACATGCTGGCAGCGTACACGTTGCGACGTCCGCCGGTCTTTAGGTGATGCAACGAGTCGGCGTTGGCTGACCACCCCGTTTGCAGGCATCCGTCGGTCTAGAGGCAATGTGGTGAGTTCATATGTGCACGAACTGTCACGTCGATTCTCCATGCCACAGCGCGCGTTGCGAGAAACTATTCCGGCACTCTTCATCGATGATGATCACCAACAAAGGAATCGTACTTGGGAAGCTGGCGCCTGCAGCTCGCTTAGTGTGCCGTGTACCGCGCATCACACTGATTCAAGATGTTCCGCCAAAGTCAATGACCGCAACATAAAACACAAAGCACGGGCACGCACGAAAATCAACCGCATCAGTACAAACACAATCACCACGCCATTACCACGTTGTAAGCAGCGCGCCGCCATGTCAGGAAAGAAAAATCTGGGAGGACGACAGCGGCGACGCCAGTGGCCACGGCCAAAACGAATTTCACTTCCGACGCTGTCGGACGTGACGTCACCGCCGCCATTGAGACAGCGCTTATGGCGAACACGGCCTCAGAGACGGGCAGTAGACAATCTCTGCTATCCAGTGATCACTAATTTTGCTTTTTCTTTGTGCTCAAATCAATATTCTCAGCCAAGAAAATTGTATTAAAATTTACTAATAATCAGGCAATACACTCTTGAGCATTTTTTCGCGATCAATACAATAGGTACTGCAAACAAATGTAGCACTGAAAACGAAAGCTCAAGGGGCTCGACCACTCACCACAAAAATGTAGATTCATTTCATGTCAGTCAATAAGAAATAAAGAAAAGGCATGCTCTCAAGGGGTGTATTACAAACACAAAACAAGTTCGATCCAGTCTATTGAGTTTTACATTGCTCCATTAGGCATTACCAACAAGCTCAAAATGCTGTTCATTTACACTGCAATGATATTTCACATTATACTCATCGTAGTTGCCACTGCTTTCGAGTATTATGACGGTGTTTGGCGCAGCTTCTCCAGCATGGTGCAGCATGGTACACCATCCTTTTCATCACCCACCATTCCCTCGCTGCTTTCCACCATTCGCGCCATAGTGGGCGCTGTCTCCTACCCCTACCCAGTATTTTGCTGCTACTCTCCACCATCGTCCACCATCCTTTCCACCTTACCCAGCTAGCGTACACCATGCCACCCACCACTGTCCACTAAAACACCATGATTTCCAGCATACCCAGCATTATTTCCACTATATCCACCACCTTTTCCAGTATCCACCATGGTAGTTTTTCCGATAGGGCTGCTACATTAAAGTTAGTGCTACCACTGTATCCCCCTAGGAGATTAGGGATATTTTGCATACGGACAGCGAAACGAAGAAATCAAGGAGGTTTGCCATAGCTCTGTTGTAAAAAGATGTGCGATTTAGAGTGTTACTTGGGTGGGCTGTCCTTGCATGTTGTTCTTATAAAAATACATGCATAATCTACTTTGTAATTGGTGTCCAAATAATGCACGTACGTTGCGCTTCGTCGCATGTAGTGGCCGTTTCTTCAACACCTTTTTCGGGTGTCATCGGCAGGACGTCTTTTATGTTATCATGGCACTCGTCAGCGTCTCGAACGCTCTCCCATGGTACTCGCATTCCGCGACCACCGAAACCTATGTTTGGTAGCAAAATATTGCAGTTTGAACTTTCATTATGTGAACTTCTTGTCCTCGATACATCAATACAAAGACTGAGAAGAAGACGAAGAAGACGGCTTCAGCCTTCGAGTCCTCTTAGGCAGTTGCATAAGGCAGGGGTTCTCAAATGTTCTGGCCTTGGGGGACCGGAACGGCTTTTCCAGTGTACCGCTGGAACCCCCAACTTTTTCTTCGGCATAAAGAGAATCAAAAGCAGGAGCGGGGAGGTAGGGGGTAGGTGATAACGCCTTTCGACGTGCGCAACCACAGTGTTAACACTGCCCGCGGTTGCCTCTTTTCTTTAATATCGCAGGCCATCGTGGCTTATGTAGAACACCGGATAATACACAGACTTGCGATTACCTCCGCGCCACTCCGCGAGCGGAGTAAAGCGCCCACCGACTATACACTGCATGCTTCAGGAACCGCGCACTGTAAGCTATGTGTTCATGCAAACAAAGCGCGGGACGTACAGAGGCCTGTATTAGTGCCGCAAAATAAAAAAGAAAGAGGCATGCAAGTCCCACAGCAAAACGGCCGTCGACCGATATAACGGTCGCAAAGCTAAGCATGAATGTTTGTGTAGCCCACAGCCGGCGCGAAGCGACGTCTCTTAAGGGGCTGATATACTCCAGCGTAACGTCGACGCGCGCACACGCTTGGCACAGCGACGTTACGCTAACAAACGCGCAGCACTTTCAAGATTGCGATAGCAGGAGCACGTTGTGTACCCCAAGAAGCTTCCCGTCACCTCATTCATTATTCTGCAACACCGAAGCGTAAAGCGTTTTTTTAAAGATTTGTCAGAGTAAGGGAATACTCTTTTTCCAGTTTCACATAAAAGAAAGGCGCTTATATTTAAACACTAACTCTTTTAGTGCTGTGTGCAGCTTAGAAGAATATTTAAATCAAATATTTTGCTAGACTCAGGGAGAAAATTGTTGAAACTCTACGGGCTACTCGCCAAGGCTTTTGTTCCCCGCCAATCCTGCTAGCCTACGCCAGCGCAGGAAACCGGAAGCGGTCCAGGGCCTGTGTTAGTAAACAGTGAAAGCCTCTGTAGTCCGACGCGCGGCGCGACCAACGCGTCCGGCGTCCGTCAACGCGCCCCGGCTGCAGCCGGCGCGAGATGCGACATGCTGCATTCCGCGCCGGCGACGTTACCCAGACTGCACTCCGTCTGCGTCTCTTCGTGAAATAGGGACGCCGAGTGCGCTCATATGCGCATGCGTCAAGGCGACGTACTGCGTCGCGCAAGTGGAGTATAGAGTGCTCTGTTTTCGCGTCAACGTAACGTGACGAACCTGACGTCGCCAACTCCCGCAGCCGCGGGCTGACGCGAACGCACGTCGGAGTGTAACCGAGCCTTTAGGCGTATCAAAGCGCTCGTATTGCGTTTTGATTACAAAACCGACATAGAGCAGTGGCAAATCACCGTGCATGAAAATTGCGTCACGTGAACGTACACGCGCCATGAGCCACGTGTAATGCTCCGGGGTGTCCGTTAATGTCGTTTGAATTGCTTTGAATGAACGCTCACGAGCCTGAATTACCAGCGCTCTGCGCGTTCTGTAACCACGCGTCCCCAAATCGTTTCATAGCGCGCAGTAGACGACGAGTCTTTAGTGCTGCTACCACGTGGATCTCTCGCTACCCGCAGACACCCGATGTGCGGATGCGGCATGCGATAGCCTCGGTAAATGCGAAATGCAATGCGACTGCGCATGTCTAAGCGGATGTGGCGTGCGATAGCTTTGTTAAATGCAAAATGCAATGCAACTGCGCATCTCTAATTAAAAAAAAAGTCGATAATGGGGGTAAAACGCGAGCGCGTTGCATTCGTTCTGGCCGCTCGCGGAATGCTAAGATATCCTTCACGGAACCCCTGGGTTCCGTTAAACCTAGTTTGAGAACCCATGGCGCAATGGACCGTGCAAGTTTTAGGGGCGAAGGTCCTTAAGGCGGCAACCGTTCGTCCCTCGTAGTCGTAGTCGTAGTCGTAGTAGTCGTAGTGCGTAACCAGTCTTACGCTTTGTCCTCCAAGGTGGTGCCGGTGGGAGATTTTTCCTGTGCGTTGTTGAACAATAAAAAATTCGCAGCGTGCGCGTTAACTAAAAGCCGAATTCTTCTGTCTCTCATTCCCCATTAGCAGCCATTGGCATGTTCCAGTAGGAAACGTTAGTAGAAGTAGAAGTGTAAGTGTTAGCTAAAAGCCGACTTCTTCTGTCTCTCATTCCCATTAGCAGCCATTGTTTACCTCCAAGGTAGTGCCTGGTGAGATTTCTCCTGTGCGTGATTAAACAATGAAAATTTTGTTCAAAACGCCGTTGATTGATGAAATAAACCAACGAAAGACGCCAGATGTTTTGTAAAAGCAAAACGAAAGAACGCCAGATGTTTCTAAAGCAAAACGAAAAGACGCCAGATGTTTTCTAAAGCAATGGTTTTCTAAACAATGAAAATTCACAGCGTATATGTAAGATTAAAGTGAGCTGCAAGTCGTCATAACTCATCGAACCTTTAGTATAAACGCGCCCGATCTCACGTCGGTGATGATGTACTGGGCAGAATTCACGGAAGATTCACGGTTTACCGATGAACATCCGCAGCTTCGCCCACTCATCATCATTCACTCCGTGGATATGCTGTGATTTTTTTTTCTTTTATTTCTTTATAGCGGCGATTGTCCTATCTGACAGATGGACGGACAGTTTTCTTGTTCAGCCGGCATAAAAAAACCTTACGCATTGCAAATTTCTTGAGAAATCCTAGTAATATGTGTGTTTAGAAAAATTTATTATCACAGACGCTTCACATCAATAACAATTCGACGTAACATTTGCTTGCTAGACATACGTTTACGAGAATGACAAAACAAACTTCAGTTACATGGAACAAAACACGAAATGGATCTTCTGAACCATCGGAATGGCATACCTGGATACACTCTTACAAGTCGCCCCGTTCTATAACGCCCGTACAGCAACCTCCGATATTGCACAAGCCGCACTCACAGCTCATTTCTTCTGACGCCTCTCCTTATTGTATAGGACAACAACACTTTGCGTAAAAATAAAAATATATCGCACATGGACGAAATGTTTTAACCTAACAACGGCACCAAAACAATAACAAGCCCGCGACTCTGGCCAAGATTCGACAGATGACGTGCAATGTACACCGAATATGCGGACGTTGCCGAATTGCTTGCGGGGCGGTGTTCCGAAGCCTCGTGATGAAATTTTGACAGCCTGACCTCAATCACTTCAGCATTCATTTACGGTAAGTTGGTTCCAAGGAGGTGTTGAAACAAGATCGAGACCAATTCACTCGGTGAAGATAGATGACCAGCGCATATGACGGACGCAAAATTACCTTTGGGAGCTGTCTGAAAGATGCGTAAGCATAGAATTTTATTGAGGCGAAAGTTTAGGTGCCTCCTCAAAGGCGAAAAGGGACTATCGCGGCCGGCGTCAGCACCAGCGACGCAAGGAATTATCATCGTCTGATGACGTCACCACATGACGTAACAAGTCGCCAAAACTTGTGAAGTCACTACGACGATACATATGGGGACGTCAAATGATGACTTCATCATATGACGTCACTGCTTGGTAAGAGGTGGGCCGATGTTGGAGGAACCGCAAAACCGTGTAAGGTGCAGAAAGCTTCCAATGCCTCCGTACGATCCCGGAGGCGTTGTAAAACCACGTTGACTTCAGCAAGCTTGCGGGGAGGAGGCGGTCACTACAATTGACTCAGAAGAAAAAGGTGGCTTTGGCCTTCGAGCTGTCTTGGACAAATTGATGAGGGACTGCGGGACTTTTGTAAACTGCAGCTTTCTCGAGAACGCCATTTTCGGCCGGCATTGGCATTGCGTCTTCTTTCTTTCCAATGGCAAAACGGCGACCGTTTTTTTAACAGCAAGGCTGTTTTTCGTGGAAGCTTCCCCGTCCGGCGTAGCGCTGGTCACGGGGTCTTGTGCCGTGACGAGATTGGGACTCGGTAGGAGTGCAAGGGCTGCTCCGTGCCAAGATGGGCAAGGGCGAGGCTCGATGGAAAGAGTAAACCAATGGGAGACGCATACGTGTGGGTGAGGGTGAGCCTCACGCATCAGCTTCGCTCTTTCGACAGCGTTCGCTAAGTGGAGCTGGCTGCCCTTTTTAGATGCGAAGCAGATTTTGCTCGGGGCTGTGTCCGGCAGTGGCGTCCGCGCTCAACTGCGCATGCGTCTACTCTCTCTCCTACTCTTCTTCTTTACGCAGGTATTCAGTCGCCTTCTCTCCTCTCCTCCCCTGCGCTGCAGCCGCGGCGCAGCCTCTCCTCCACGTGATGCAGCCGCGCCGCTGTGAGTGTAGCATAGTCATCTGAGCGCGCGCTCACGCTAAGGAGAAGTCTTCTTCCTCTTGTTCTTCGACCGCCTTGATGATGATACGAGCAGGGCACATCAGGGGCCGGGGCTGCCGTATGCTGCCCTAGCTTGGCGTAACGCAGACAAAACCACGTGTGCTGGCGCGCGCTAGCGCGTTCGGGCCTGTGTAAGGGGCTGGGTAAGACGCTGTGGCCTCTCCTCCTTACACTCTCTCAGCAATCGAGTGATGGCGTCGGGGAAACGAGATTCTGCAGACGCGCGATGAACCAACACGTTGTATCCTAGTCAGAACGCGCTGGCATGCGCTAGCGCGTTCGGGTCTGTGTAAGGTGCAGCGTAAGACGCTGTGGCCTCTCCCCCTTACACTCTCTCAGATATAACGTGATCGCGAACAGCAACAGCAACTGCCGTGGATTCATGGTGCTGGTCCACTTGCAAAGACGCGTTAACATCAGGCAAGGTGCCCGTGATGAGTGGAACTTTAGGTCTACCTATGCGCTGCTTCGCATCCCCACATTGTTCCCTTTAGTGCGAGATGGTGTAAATTTTTGGAGTACACTCTCGGCCTACGCACGCAGCCATTCGCTGGAAAATGCACATAGCTATCGTGTGCTTTAGTTCCGACAAAATAGCAAAGAATAAACGAGCCACAATTCCAAGCAGTCAACTGAGCTTCTTCTTAATTCTATTCGCTCGGCATCGGCCTAAAGGCCTTTGCAACTGTCCGTTGTTGCTTACGGTATGTGCTACTAAACGATATTTGACACAAAGATGGTGTGAGAAAGAGGAAAGAAGGAAAAACAATCAAAATGTTTGAATGCCGACAACAAGTTCTTTGTACACTCCTACTTCTTTTTTACGAAGTACGTCGGTCGTGAAAAGAAACATCAAGGCCGCACTTCAGTTACAACAACAAAGATTAAAAGTAAACAAGTTTTTCGATCCGCCTTCTGTATTACACGGACACGCAAACACAGAATTTTACGTTCTCGTTCATTGGAAACAGCGGTCTTGGGCAAAGTTCGTGGTTTGAGTGTTCGCCGGAACACGGCTTACAATGCCCAAGGGGCCAATAGGAAATGTAGCCACCCGCGTAAGACTTGCGTAAAGAAAAACATCCCGCATCTACGGCTTTCTGCAGTGCGCTGTGTCGTGTCTTTTCAATCCTGGTATGTTCTCCAGCAAGTTGCTTGCGGAACAAGCTTTCTTGCACATTATTACCCGCCAGTGTCTCTTTGATGTTGTCGGACGTTAAAGTGTTTCGGCACGTCATGAAACTGGGACTCTGCATTACATAGACTGCCTAAACATATCTGCTTCTGTCATAAAAAACTTTCCAGCGTATTTTTTGCTTCGCCAGAACTGATCTGAGGAGTTTCTCTGCTGTGCAAAACGCGTGAAACCTTCTGTCCGGTCCTATCAGCGTTTTCCTTCAAGGCTAAATATTTCACGATTTTAATATTACTTTTGTTTGTCGCAGTTGCTCCTGCTTCCATTGTTTCATTGGCTTCTCTTTTTATTTCTCGGCACACCGCCTAGAATCTGTACTGTGTTCAACACTGGCAGTCTCACTTTCGACAGTAAGGTTCTCGCTGCAATCGTATTCTTCGTACCTGCGTTTCGTAGCCGCTATTGCTAGCACCGTTGAAAGTCTGAAGCATACCATCGATTTCGTGAAAGTCAGGATAACGGAAAATGAACGTCTCAAGAAGAGGCACACAGTTGCACTGAATGGTGGTTTTAGTGGCAAAAGCTGTCAGCGCTGCGCCAAACAAACGCCTGAACTCTTGACTATCTCTGACCAAATTTTTCCTTACGTTGGTCGTCGTAGGTACTATGATCCATGTTATTTGCTTTTCAAAAAAAGCGAATGTACATTAGAGCTGTGTGGACAGAGAACGGTTATACTATCTTGCCAGCATAATGCCTTATCTACTTTCGTGGCTCATTTCACCGTACCAGAAACACTCATCCGCAACGCGGTAAACTGTGACGTTGACGACAAAGCGAAGGACAGCGGTGCTCTGCTGTTCCGCATTAGCCTTTAAATTTTATCCGCAAGAAGTCAGCCTTGTGCGTAAGCCAACTGTTGCCAATGGCTTATTTTGTTTTGGCTAACTAAGTAATTGTGAAAAGCACCAGTTAATGGTTGTAATTGCGCTACCAGCACGTGTCTCCAATATTTGCTGTTCGGGTTCTAGTTAGCCATATTTATTCTAGGCGTACACTGAGTTACACTTACGATGGTTATGCACCGCTGCAAATTGAGAACGCTTTGAAGCACCAGCAATTCTAGAGTTTCGCGAGTGCTTCATGCCACTGGTCCACGGCCTTCACTAAGTATGTCCAGCACTATCATTGGCTGAAATGCGCTCGTTCACCTAAAGCTTTTTATGTGGAGATTGACCCTAATGCTAAGGCTCCCTATGCGCAGTGGCACTATTGATATAATTTAAACAACGTTACTTGAACTCACAATTTTGAAATAGGGTAGGGTGAGTCTCACCAGCCGAATGGCACATATACACACACGCGCGCGCGCGCGCATGCACGCACGCACGCACGCACGCACACACATGTTTGTATTTTCGCAAGCACGTATGTGCTACGTATTATTGCTAATGCAGTGTGATATTAAGGATCTAAATGTAACGAGTCCACCAAAGTATTTTAGCCAGTTTCAATAGTCAACCACTATAGCATGACTACAGGATTACAAGAAGCGCTTGGAATTGACCTTCGCAACTTTAACACGATGAGATGGGGTGAACGCGTGAACAATCACTTCATCACTGTGAGAAGATCGGCCGTGATTAGGTTGCACACTAGTCTGTCTACAGTTCACCAGCGACTAGGTTGCACACTAGTCTGTCTACAGCTCACCAGCAGCGATAATAACAACACGCGGCATGCTACTGCGGCAAGTAAGCAACGTTTATTTATTCCTTTGATACAGAACTTGTGTCAACTTTTTTTTGGTGACCTCGGTAGAGTGTGTTGGGCTCTATACCATAACAATCATAATAGCTGTATGCGATGCTAGGTATTGACGAATAAACACGGAAACACGAATACACTCACGGGTTAAACCACGTAATAACATTTCGTTTATTTCCGTGGCTATAGAAACGTCTTAGGTGCAGACTAGTCCATGTTGTAGACCTATTACAGTGACAGTGTTCTTGAAGTGCCCGGCTGTATTACCTGTGAGCTATTAACTTTTACGTGGTAGTGGCATGTTCGACCATTCCTGACTTTCTCTTTCTGAGCACGCATGCTTTTTGTTCCCTCTTTTCTTTCTTATCCTTCTTTCCCCTTCCTCCTTGTGCAGGGTAGCAATCCAGACGTTTGAGGTGCGGTTAGTCTACCTACATTTCCCTCTTGCATCTCTCTATATATCAATAGGAATGCAAAGTTTTCTGTGCCGTAATAGACTTACCATCAGAAGAAACGACGCTGACACGACTATTTTTTCCTGCACAAATCTGTAATTAGACGAGTGAGCAAATTCGCTAACACTCGCAGGCACACCCCACTCGGCTTCAAGAAAAAAATCAGCTATAGGCATTACAGTTTAGAGAAATTTCTACGCCATCAACTTGTTCTATTCAAGCATAAGAGGTTGAGTAACAAAATTTGAGCGGATATTTAAGCCCTTCGATGCATCAGTTCTCGGACAGCGCCACATCCAGGCGCACCCTCGCGGCTCAGTCCGTCAGAAGCAGCATCATTCTTCTTCTCGCATGCACCTCGCCACTGAGATGAATCGGCTGTCAGTACAACGCACCAATCTTCCTCGGGCGCATCTGCTTTGAAAGTCAATGCTCTTTTGTGTTGATTTTTCCGACATTCTGTGGGCTGTCGGGAAAAAAAGAGCCGTTGACTTGCTTGTAGCGTTTTCCGTGAGTGCTTCCGTATCCCTCGTGTGGCTGAGGCTCGCACCTAAGGCTAATATTGAGTTAGCAGCCAACATCGCCACACACACGGGCCAAAAATAAGTAAATAACAAAAAGCGGAATGAATGATACGGATGCTAGCAGTTTCATTCCGGCGATGCAAGCTTTCGGCTCACGTTTACCTCAAACCTTTTTTACGCGGAGGCCCTACAAACAAAAATGTATACATATAAACAAAGGCCGCCAATGCAGTAGCAGCCAAAGATAAGAAAGCAAGTCAAGATAACAGTAAGAGTGACGTCTCGTCTACGAATATCTCAGATCTACTGTAACAGCCGTCTTGATTGTTTCTTATTCAAATGAAGAGAAAAATGCACTACCGCACCGTGCTCTTTTGTAGAAAGAGACGTTAGAGGGACAAAATGAAGGCCTGACCGCACGTATGTGTTGCAGCGCGCCTTCTCCCCATGGAGAGAGAGAGTGCGCAGCTTTGTGTAGCCGCGCGTCCTCTCTCTTCATAGGGAGAGGGCGCGGCGCCGTGTCTACACGCCGTGCACTGATGCGCTACAACCAGTGCATGGCAGAGATACTTGGAAAAGTATTCCCGAATACAGATGACGAAATACGTGTACCAGAAGACTAAAATACAGATACTGAGATACATTTCCCTTTTGCGTAACGGGATATTTCGGAGATACTTTTGCAATATGACAAAAAAAGTATTCCGGAAAGGAGATACAGAAATACAAATACTAGAATACTTCTTTTTTATTTCAAGGATGCTCGTACTCCGCAAAGACATTTTTAAGTGCAGCATAATGGTGTAAATAAAGTTGCAGTGCATTGAAACTTTCAGTTTATTTATTTATTTACTACAGTACCCTCAGTGCCATTAAGACATCACGTGGGGGGGGGGGGGGGGCTTGCCAAGTACATAATTAGCAATAATGACGTAATTACACATATCAATCGCAATAAAGATGTACACTATTTCACAGCAACAGTAACAAACATTGAGCACCGAAATAGACATGCTTGGTGACAACTAAATGAGCTATGTTAGAAATTGCATAGTTTAAGCAAAGCACTCGAATCACTAATGAATACCAGTGAATTGAGAAGAATGCATTTACTTTGAACATAAGACCTGCTTTGCTGAGTAGGTTGCAGTGTGAGCTGCTCAAGGACGCTGTCTTCTAGACAGCATGGATTCGGCCTCAGCACAAGACTCGCGAAAGAAAAAAGTCTATCTAGCGCTGCAGACGGGCACAAATTCGTATTAGAGTGAATAAATACCGCCTTCATAGCCGAATAGCCCTGGAGCGCGGCGACATCTATTCTCGGTCCATCTAGATACGGAAACATTTCCTTCCTCACGTGGGTTGTTCTGACCGCTCAGAAGCCCAAGTCTGCCCAATCTTCGGAATCCTCAGCCATCTGGCCCGGTCGGCGCCAGGTCAGACGGCTGAGGATTCGGCTGGCCATATAGGCCGGTCATAATTACATATGCGCAATGGAGCTCAATATGTAGAAACTGCACAATCCAAAAATTGGCTTCCTAAAATCACGTTCTTTGGGGGTGAGAGGGTGTAAGCCCTCCCAAGTCGCTCCTGGAAGCTCTCTAAACAGACGTGGAAACAGGGACACTAGAGTTACTGTACAGTAACTCTAAAGGACACCTGCTCAGAGCGCCCCATCAGAAACTACAGCAAGCACTAGTCGCCTAGGCTGAAAGGGTCACTCTTCAATAAAGGTGTGACCGCCGCCGACGCTACCAGCACCCATTTCAGCAAGCCGCAACAGGTGAAGTCGCCTCCGGTGGTGGGGGAGCCTGGTACCACAAAAGACCGTTTCACGCTTGTGATCACTTAGGAACGCACCCTGACACGCTGGAGAGGTGCCCTGAAAGTGCGACACAGATAGCCATCCATCTTCGAGTCACTTTCGCAGCGACTATGGGAACTGCTTTTAGAAGTGTCGCCGCTTTGAGAACTGACCGCACGCGAAGCATTGCAAAGTTTCATTCCAAGGCGGTATCCGCGTGGAGGGTCACGAAGTAATGGCTTGCCGCCCGAAAAAAAGTAGGCGGGCTGCACTGGCCTTGAGAGACATCGACTTTCGTCGGCAGAGGCCGACAACACTACCTCCGCGATTCTGCCGTTGCGGCGGCGCGCGCTTTACCACATGGGCCATTGTGTGCTTGAGGGGATACCATCGCCGCCCTTTCTGTCGGCGGACCGGCAGTGCGCTCTTGCTTGTCTGGGCACAAAAACAAATGAAAAAAAACGTAATACCCCCTTGGAAACACGCATCAACTCATTTCCGACAAAAAGAAAATGTAACGAGATACCCGTGTCCTGCATTGTATTGCGATACAAGCGATACATCGTAAAAAGTATTTCACTACTGAGATACAAGTATATTTTCAGCTGTATGTCGATACAGAAATGCAGATACTCAAAAGTATCTCTGAAATACTATCGCGATACCCTTGTATCGCGATACTGCCCAGCCCTGGCTGCAACGCGTACGTGTGGTCAGCCCTTAAGACAGAAACGCTGTTCAGGGCGGCTTTGAGGTGTCGTTCCATGAGTTCGCAAGTATAACTGAACTGTCGTTGCAGAAAAAAAAATCAGCGTATACAGATCAACAAGGAAACAACGTCAAGAGCAAAAAAGAAGTAACAACTTAAACAAAGTTATTTGTGAGATGGATGACGCACGCAAGAAAGCCGACACAAGAAATCTCTCTGCAGTGGTGGTGTTTCATAATTTATATCGAAGGAACAGTTCAAGGACGAAGATACATACACATGGATCATGTACAGTACTCACGGAATCAAACGCGACATAATTTTTTAGTATAACGGCTTGCATGCGCAATTGCTCGAGAGAGCCACGTCATGACGCGACAAATGTGGTCTCTGAAGGTAATGTTGGCTCTGATCTACGCGTTCAAGTCGAAATCACGCCAATATGACCCAGACTGAAGACGGTAGAAACGAAAACATGTTCATTACTTAGCCCTAAACTGTCCTATTTCAATCTGTGAGTACTGTAGCTGAAGCAGTTTAAGCCTCTGTGCTCATTATTGGGCGCGAGGACATACCGTGGCGCCGCCATGCGGAGGCATCCCTGTGACGTGCAAGGTTGGATTGCTCCGCCAGCCCTCTCCCGCTCAGCCCGCAGCCACTTTCGCGTGGGCTTTATTATTCTTATTCTTGTACTTCACTTTGACGAAGACCGTAAAATACTGTTGCGGCTTTGTCACTGACTGTACGAAATGCTAAATAACTGCTCAGAAAAAAAAACGTTACGTTCCCCATAATGCCTTAGACAGCGCCCTGACTACCGGCGTCATCTGCTACGGTCACCAATATGGAAACCAGAGGGGCCGAGCACGCTGCCTTTGTAAAAGGTAACGAATCATTTTGTGTTGAATGGGCTTTAACGCGTGCTTGCGAAAAAAAAACACATTTTTTCGGCAAGATATGCATGCAACCGTGCAACTTCATTCATTGTAGTTTTGCATATGAAAACAGGTCGCGTTTGACACGACAAGGATGGGCAAATTTACATTCTTGTTTAGAACGCATAATCCTATTAAGCACGACGAAAACAGTTTCTCCGATTTGTGGCAAGCAATCCAGCATGCTTAGATATTCATGCAGCCACAACCTTTCCCACATGTTTGGAGACAAAAGCACGAGAGTCATATGCACGCGCGTGACTCATTCAGTGTTTTAGCTAGATAACATTTCACATGAGTTCGTCAGGGGCACGATTTTAATATCTATCGGTTGCTTCTCATTGCGCGAATTTTCTATGTCACACGGTGCATTTTCGACCGCCACCGAGCCACATTGTGATGAAAATTTTCGACGACTGACTCCGTTATCCAGCTTGCGCAAAGAGGCCGATTGCGATCGAAAAATACGGTCCCGATCGGGCTCGATTGCCATAGCAGATGCACCGTGTGCCAGCCGGACGTATTACTTGCGCACTTGAATGACCATGCTGCAAGGTGTAACTCACGGTGGTCTAAATGACAGTTTTATGTTGAAGAGAAAATACCAGCGTCCAGTATTTATAAATTTTCACTGATAAGCAGTATGACCCTTCGCGGCTGCTGTTGGAAGGTGAGTCCATGTTTGCAGCTGGCCACGTTTTCGCCTGTAGCAGAGTAGGATAGCGGTAAAAGTGAAATCTCACGCCTGGCCCCTTCGCGTACGTAGTGCACTGGGGCACGAAACAAAAAAGTACGATGCTGCCGATAACTTTTACTGCACTTTTCTGGACTGTACTCCCTAGGGGCCCACACACAAGAAGTGAGAGCAAAACGACGCTGTTCAGAAGCCAAAACATTACGAAATCTCGGTTAAAAACAACGCATTCAACCGCCCGCTTCCCTTTGCCAGAGCGAGGCGAGGTCACGTGATCCAACCCTGCACGTCACAGCGATGGCAGCGCTCGCGTCTCCAGCGGTGAGCCTCGCGCCCAATAGCAGAACTTGGGCAAAAGAGAATATAACTTAGGACGCAAATCTTGGTCGATAACACTTCTTCAATTTTTTTAACAGCGGGGCTGTTTAAGCCGACCGTTACTCAACGAAGCTTATAAAGATGTTGCTCAGTGCAAGCGCTACGCAAGAACCTATGCAAACTCCTGCCCTTTGGATAACTGTCTTTCCTTATCACTCAACGAACGTGGACTTCAAGCAAAAATCCAGAAACTCCAGAAAGCTAGCAACCGGAATTTTGCAGTTATCGAGTAATCCTCTCATTCCATTGCCCTTGGATATAGTCCTTGACGAATTTCAATAGCTTTGCATGCGGCAAGAAATAATATAGATATTTTATGTCTATACTAAAGCCTAAGCAGCCCCCGGAGTTATTTTTCTCTAAAAATTGTGCTACTCACTTAGAGCTGGAGACTACGGAAGGGTCCTCCAACTCAAGCTACTTGAGGTGTGTCTGCAGATACCCTGAAACGACATTTAACTAGGAACCTCTTTCCGAAACGATGGTCCTAAAAGCACACTCTTGCTAATGTGTCTTTACACTAAAGAAGGGATGCACAAGAAGCCTTTTTCTTAGCATTCTTCTGCATTGCTTCTTTTGCGTAAAGCGAGGTGTGCCCTCACTTAACTGGTTCCACGAATAGTGTCAAATAGTCTTGCTCCTCAATCGCGCAGTATCATATAGTGGTCTGCATAGTAGCACAGAACACGATAGTACTACAGTAAGCTACAAAATAAAGGGCTACATTCGCCCGATATCTCCCTTGTAATGGAAATGGCAAAACTGAAAAAAAAAACGTTATTTCATAGTAACCGCCATTTCAAAGTCTGTCCGCCAACATTCTCAGGGCTGAGAAGGCCGTAGATTTATAGAGCTTACATACGCTTTCTTGGCGCACGTGCGAGGTTTACAGACACGTCGTAAGCCTTGACAGCACACGGAGGGCAGTTGGGCGTGGTTTGGCCGATGTTTCCCGGTGTCTGTTGTATATGCCAAGCTTGTAGGAGGAGCCGCTGCCTAAGGTTGCTTCTTTTTTCTACCAAAACCACTCCGTCGGGAATAATCTCATGGCCAAACTGCTCGCAGTGTTCTGCCACTGCGTGTATAAGCGCTGTACATCTCAGATCTTCTTACCCCTTATGAAGAAGCCGGTGAGGGTGTGAAACGCCGGGTATCTTAAAACAAATTAGGTTGCAGTTTTTTTCTTTTCCTGTAAATTGAGCTAGAAATAAGTACTCTAAATCATCTCTATTGCAATGCTAGGGTTTTGCTTAGCTCATTGTGTGACCGCGCTGTTGCCGGAAAGCTGTGGCATAAAAGCTGCACAGGTCCCGCCATGGTGGTCTAGTGGTTACAGTCCTCGACTGCTGACCGAAAAGTCACGGGATAGAATGCCGGCCGCGGCGGCTGCGTTTTCGATGCAGGCCAAAGTGCTAGACGCCCGCGCACGTAGATTAAGGTGCACGTTAAAGAACCCCGGCTTCTTGAAATTTCCAGAGCCATCCAATACGGCTTGCCTCGTAATCATATCGTGGTTTTGGGACGTAAATCCCCAACAATTAATAAAATCTCAGGCTAGATTGCGCCAACATCGAGGGCGCTGGATTTTGTTGTCCAGAATGCGAACGTTCTAATACCGAACATCGGCAGGTGACTAACTTTATGGCACCCAAGTCACCGGAAATGCCAAAGGCAGAGTGAGCGTCTGAGCAGCGAGCTCGGCCACCTGCAGCGAGGGAACGTTGTGGCCTAGGGATGGCCGACTAACTTTCTGCAGCTAACTACCTCTAGCCCTTGCGTTCTCAAGGGCAGGGGGGGGGGGATTCGGCTGGCTTGCGTCCCTACGAAGACATCGTATGAAGACCAAACGTATACAAAAAAATCCACACATATTGCATTGTCAAGCATATTGTGCTGTCATATGTTTGATTGATGGCCGCCTAATGTCGGTATTTTTATCGTGTTTTGACCCTTCTTCTTCTATTGTGAACCTTTTTTTATTCACATACACGCATATGTCTCAACTTATAGCAACGGTTTTCTAACCACCATGACAACGAGCAGTGAGCGTCGACGACAAAGCTAGACCCGAAGGTTCGTAATGTTACGTTGAAATCGCCGTCTTGTTTAGGGAGTTCGGGCTTCTAGGTGCTTCATATTGTTCCGTCGCAATTATAATTGATATTTGTCTAATGTTAGACCTCTTTAGGGGATTTTACACGGTGCTGAGCCGTAAGCACGGGCACAACACAACGGACAAGCCTATACCCTAACGTGCTCGGCTCCTAAAATTCAGGAGCCCTTCCCCAATCAGACGGGTGCCTGACGTAGTGCTTTCCTTGCTTTCTCTCTTTATAGGCAGCGGCCATCCCCGGAACGCTCTTTTCGGGTGGAATCGGCGTGGCGGCTTTTATGTTATTTCCAGCCTTCTATAGTTTGTATGACAGCCCAACGAAAAAACCATCACGCGCTCACGTAAACGTCGTTTTAGAATTCCATTTTCTCCAAGTCGCATTCTTCCTGAAATGTGCGATTACCGCTTTCGACCTTACACGTTGTCCAGCTTATCACTTTTATTCCGCGAACGCGAAATATCTCGATCAAACGTCGTCGGTCGAACGCATTCGTATGCTACAGTTTAGCTAACATTGGACAAGTGTGGGGGCGTGGTTTAGTGGTCAAGGGACTTGCTTTTGAACCGCAGGGAGCCGAGTTCAAACTTCATCTTTGGAGAGAAAATTATTCTTTAGGGGCAAAGCATCTTATGGTCTTGGCGTGTCCGCAGGAATGGTCGTCTGCTGTCGGAGCGTGCATCGTCGTGTCCTGTCCATTTGCTTGAGCGCAAGAGAGGGCGAGAAGAGAGAGAACGTGTGGCGAGAGTGAGAGAACGGCACGCGTTGACTATGGAAACGCTCTTCCTGCGATGAACGCTGAGCTACCAGCTCGCAAGGAACGAGAACGCGCCCTAGCCTACGAGAGACCACGCCGAAGCAGACAGCGTCTGCTAGAGAGTTTCTTGGCTGAAAAAATGGGCAGACGCCACGCCTTGTGGGAATCGGTTTCATGAGAAGCTTATGGACTGACGTAATGTCAGCACTCACTTCATAATAATAATAATAATAATAATAATAATAATAATAACAATAATAATAATAATAATAATAATAATAATAATATTATATTAATAACCAGTATATTTGCCATCTTTGTGAGGTACATATAGGGGGATTGTAGAAAAAATGCTGTCCCCGGAAAGCATGACTAGCCTACTTTCCAGCACAGATCACTGATCTCCACTAGAAGGAGCCGTACGGCGCATCGAGCACGCGGGCGTGAAGCCACCGGAAGCCGCCGTTTTTCTGCCAGAAGAGAGCCCAGGGGCGTAGCCAAGGGGGGGTTAGGGGGGTTCAAACCCCCCCCCCCCCCCGAAAATTTTCAGTTTTGCTTGCGTATATAGACACGCGCACATACAAACGCACGTACGAACATACATAAAGTATGGTTGAACCCACCCCCCCCCGAAAAAAATTTCTGGCTACGCCCCTGGAGCTTTCTGTTCTTTTTCTTTTTAAATACCGACCTGTAGCGTAGTAAACTGAACGAATCGACCGGAAAAGTCTTCAGGGAAGACATTTCACGCGTAAGTACCACAAAGTTGCATTACTTTTTACGCATTTTGTACGTTGCAGCACTCCGCCATATTCAGACGGTATCGGCATGCCTTCATCTTTCGTGTAGCGTTCGTCGGTGTTTAAAGTGAGGCGTAATTGCAGAGTATCAAAAAAAACATGGCTGATCCCTCCGTCATAGGAATCGGTATAACACGAAAGTTAAACGAATCTTCACAGAAGTAGTGCTTATGTGTAGTGATATATAAGAGCTTGTACAATGCCTATTCGTGTTTGGCAGCTATAGCACCGTTTGACGTGGATGCACCCATGTTGACAGCATGTCTCTATCGCGACGACTAACGCCCATGATCATTATTAAACCGTTGTGGTAGCTGACGGTGTGAACATATATTTGGACACAGCGAATCGTGAATCTCGCGTAAGGATGATATCAACAAGCTCATAATCAACACTGCTACCCGGTATGCACTTCTTCAAAGCGTCGTCAATTAAGGAGAGAAACGGCACGGTGTGCGCTTTCTAGTAATTGGTAGCCAACGCCTGTGCTCATGCATACATAACACACACTGCGCTTCAGCAACACGGGAGGCAGAGGTTCGTAGCCTGAGCCGCAAACACCTGCGTCCCGCTGGCCTCTGTCTCGCAGGCGCGGCCCTCGCTCCACCAAGGCACGACAATCGCCCGTCTAAATCGCGTCCTTTCTGCAACGCATATTGCAGCAGTTTTGTTAGTCGGTGCTCTCGCAATTGAAGCAGTCGGCCGCGGAGAAATCCCGTTGGTGCTCGTGGAAGCTGCACTACTCCGATGAGCTGACGCACGCTAACACGAAGCCAAAGGCAAAGAACGTAACTGCGTCAAGGGTGCCTCGGCGACGCCAGCGCGGCCAGTCTACCTGTCTGGTATCGAGACGCTTTAACCATTACCTCCGATATCGCGTGCAATCTCGGAGGAAGCGCTAGTAAGTGTCGATCGCGAAGCATTACTTCTTTTCACACCTCACAGACGGCGGCACCGCCCCGCTCCGCCCGCCGCGAAAGAGAATGTGTGAAAGATATAAGGCGCGTTCGCGCCGTGTCTAGCATCTCCCGAGTTAGCTTACTCGGTAGGGCGTCGGGCGCTTGCCGTCGCGGCCGCAACGTCGTGGGTTCGATTCCCAGCGGGGTATCTTTTTCTTTCTCACCCGTTGGCGTCCATTTTATCAACGCCATATCCGTGACGGATGTACTTGGTGGACCCCGGCATAAAACACTTTCCTGTTAAAATAAAAAAAGAAAAACGATCATAACAACAGCTGCCACCCGAGAATATTTGAATTGCGCGACTGAGACGGAAGAAGACGCCAGCTTCCGGGACAAACAGGGGACCTTCCGGTGGCTTCACAAGCGCCCGTCTCGCAGAGCGGGGATGCGCTGTCCAGCCTTTTTAATGGAGGTCAGTGGCACAGACGTCAGTATTATTAGAACAAAGTGCACTATTCGATGCGATGATGTGAACATTACACGTAACTGTCATTAGCGTAATCATCCGTGGTCGAGCAACGCTTGAATATGGCTTCCTGAATCTCATTGCTAATTACCAGTGATTGTGCTGTGGGAAAGACCGGCACACACTGCAATCCTTTGCCCCTCCACAGGTTTCACGTTATTGGAGCTGAAAGACCCTTCGCTACATGCTTCGCCCCTATCCATTTTAAATGCGAAGCATTTCTTAGTGAACCTCTCGCACTTGGAGCGTTTCTATCTACGTATCTATCTATCTATCTATCTATCTATCTATCTAGCCGCCTACGTCTGGGCGCTCTCATGATCGCCTCCTTAACTTGGTGTAGACCAAAATTTGCATGGGAGGGTAAGAGGATTTGGCGAATATGACTGCCGGGTTCATGACATAAATAACTTTAAAGTCCTGTCGTGTACGTCGTCAAACCCTTTCCACTAGACACGTGTAGCACATACCCGTTTACCACGGGCCGCGGTGTACGGGTATGCGCCACAGGTGATTGACAGTTTATATCTACCCAGGAACGGCGAGAACAGACATTGGTAACTTAAATGCTAGAGAGTTAAGTAAAACCAACATCGGCAGCGTTGACACAACGAATGGAAATAATGAAAATTAGGACCCCAACAGGAATCGAACCCAAGCACTCTGCGTGGCAATCAGGTATTCAACCACTGAGCCACGTCAGGTCTATAAATTGGTTTGTAAAAACAGCCTAGGCAGGCGTAATATCGGTGCAACGTCAATTGTGGTTGTGGTGCTGACTATCTAATTTTACAAGAAAGCAATAAACACTACATGATACTCCTACGATACGTACTCCTACGATACGGGCGTCATATCAGATTGACGTCTGTAGTTCCAGTGTTGGCTCCGCTTTTATAGCAGTCTAATAAACATTAAGTTTGTATTCCTATGATTCCGCAAGCTATATTGAAGCATTGCTCGACCCCGGAGAAATACAATAAAGTTACATATGATATCCACATCACCGCATCGTAAAGTGCACTTCGTCCATCAGAACGACGAAGTGTCCTCTTCATTTCTTAACAGGCTGGGCGATGGCCTCATGCTGACCGAGGATAATGTCAGAATGATTGACAGCCAATTGTAGACTAGGCTACGTAGGCCACATACGCCCAGGTAGTATACGAATAAGACAAACACCATCCACTGATGTTGGTCTACGTAGCACTATCCGGGCCTACCAGCCTCGACGGCCTATGCCTCACCAACGTGAAAGGTGGCTTCAGGTTCCGACATGTCGCCGGCTCTGTCGGCAGACAATTTGTCGACGAAATGACCGAGGCATCCACGAATTCCAACAGCTCTTCTATACCACATACTTCAATACATATGGACCCCTCTTCACCACGGTCACGACCGGATTCTATAACAAGTCATGACCAGCTGCTGGTGCTCACTGATCACGGTGATGATGCCCTTGTTCAAGAACTGCGAAGAACTTCTTGCACACATGCACACGGGTTCGTGAAACGCGCGTGCGCTCTCGGGACACGTATAAGCACTATACATCAGCTTACCGCTTATGGTGTTGGTAATACCCACGTTGTCATTGGCAGCATTGCCCAACCGTAAACAACTGCTTATATAACACATATGCAACTCTTCAACATATGTATGTGTGCGTATAAAATATATAGTAATCTTTAGCGTCATTTTGTAATATGTCGCTCAGTAAAAAAAGTTACGCCACAGTCACCTACGCGCCGTATGCTTCGCATAACATCGACTCCCACGGTACGTGGGATCTGCCGAATTTTTTTATTTGTTTAGTACTGCCAGCTGCGAGTGAAGATGGTTTTTTGGAACACAGGCTTCACACGTCAGTCAATAGACGCTTCGCTTGAAAACACGAGGTCATTTCACTCAACGAAGGCAGTTGACCAGCGCAGCTGACGCACGCACTGCCGTCTGTGCTCTCATCGTCGTTTTAATGAGTGCGCTGCTCCTCGCGCGTTTACCGAATACGCGGCCGCCCCATACATGCCAGGGACGACCGTGGCGACGCGGCGCGTCGACTCTACTCATCTGGCGCGACACTTAATGAGTGGTTTGTACCACTTTAGTGCAATATTTCTTCCACCACTCGCTAGAGAGCCGCAGGAGTTTTGTGATACGAAAGATCGCCAGGCCTGCGCGGAAAGCCCAGCACAGTCACAGCCAAAGCTGGAAGAGCGGCATTTCTTGAGTCCGTTATGAACTCTCTTGTGGTGACTAATACAAGTACCCTAGGAACGTACCTACTACGCTACAAATAATTTGTGTGAAGTTGGGGAGCACCCACCACGACATTATTCGTCATTCTGCGAAGAAGCGACGTACCATCTGTGAGGCATTACGTGCACTTTGTTGGTGCGATGGTTGATGAAGATGAAGAATTATGGCTGAGCCCTTTGTAATGGGTTGGAAGTTTTAAACGACCCACTAGTTGCGTAATTCGCATTTTATGACATCAGGTCATTATTTAATTCTTCCACTATGCTTTATAACATACGTTAAACTGAGAAAGGGAGAGAGATAAAGAGGGATTAGCTTTATTGAGACCCTGAGGAAATGGATCATGGGAGCCTTATGGGCTTCTTGGCAACCAATACAAGTGCACTTGCGAGGAAACCACTACGCTATAAATCATAATTTTTAGGAAGTACGGAAGCAGTCACTATGCAATTTTTCGTCATTGCGCCGAGACCATTAGTACCCGCTAAACACCTGCGAGGCATTATGCGCAATTTGTTGATGCTGTGGCTCATGAGAATCAAGAATTATGGCAGAGCTCTTTGTAATGGGTTGAAAGCATTCAACAGCCCGCTCGTTGCGCAATTCGTATTGTGTGGCGCCTGGTTACAGAATTCGCGTTGTGTGAAGCGCGGTTGTTACTTCACTCTTCAAACACACTACATTACATATGTTAATGTGGTTCCTTCCCGACAGGAAGCCTGTATAGGGTCTTTTTGCAAAGCAGCTTCAAGCACCGGCATGGCTCTGAGGTAGAGTGCTGGGCTCCCACGAAGAGGGCCCACGTTCGAACCTCGTTCCATTCGGGATATCTTTCTTATTTCGTTTTTTTTTTCTTATTTCGAGCTATAGTGGTTACGGACATCGGTGGCGGCGGCGCCAAAAACGGCCCTTGTTGTGATCTCATACCAGCTTTCGCTGTAAAACTCGCACGGTTCTTTGCGCCATGGGTTCTCAAACTGGTTTCCACCTAACCCAGGGAGGTCGTGAACAACATCCAACGTACTCTAAGGTTCTAAAACGACTGCAATGCCACACCTGGATCCAGCCTTACACGTCGCCCCATACAGCAACCTCCAATTTGCACAAGCCGCACTCACAGCGCTTTTCTTCTCACGCCTCTCCTTATTGTATAGGACAACAATGCTTTGTGTAAAACGAAGAATAAATCGCGCATGGACCAAATGTTTTAACCTAACAACGGCGCCAAAACAATAACAAGCCCGTTACTCTGCTCACGATTCGAGAGATGACGAAAATGCGGACGTTGCGAATTGCTTTCGGGGCAGCGTTGTGATGCCTCGTGATGAGATTTTGACAGCGAGACCTCATTCATGAACTTCAGCCTGCGTCAACGGTAAGTTGGTTCCAACGAGGTGTTGAAGCAAAATCGAGACCAATTCAGCTCCAACGGCAAAGAATAAAAATAAACAAGTTTTTCGATGCGCCATCTGTATTACACGGACACACAAGCACACAGTTTTATGTCTTCGTTCATTGGAAATAGCAGTCTAGGGTAAAGTTCGTGGTTTGACTGTTTAGCGGACCACGGCTTACGGTGCCCAAGGGGACAGTAGCAAATGTAGCCACACGCGGCAGGCTTACGTAAAGACAAGCATCCCGCATCTACGGCTTTTTACGGTGTGCTGTGTCGTGTTTTAGATGCGAAGTATCTTAAGGCCGAGCTCAATCCGGTGGTGTGCGGCGTGACCACCCTTACTGCGCATGCGCATACCCTCTCCACACACCTCCTCTCCACTCACCCTTCTACCCTTTCCCTGTCCCCTTTCCCTCTCCACTATTCCTCTCCCCTTCCTTTCTCCCTCCCCTCTCCACTTTCCCTCTCCCCCTCTCTCGTACCCCTCTCCCCTCCCCCTTTCCACTCTTCATCTGAAACGCGGGCTAGACATGCCGAAATTCTCCCCTGCGCAACGCCGCGATGAGCTGAGCGCATGCGCGTCCCCTCCCCTTCTCTCTCCTCTCCTACGCTTCCCCCCTCCCGCCCGCCTGTCGACCGCGTTCCCCGCTCGCTCTGTGAGAATTAACGGCCAGGCTAGATGGAAGATACGACGCGCGTAGCGTCCCTCTTCGCGTTCCACGACACGAGGTCGGTAGCATGCCCAACGAACGCCAACGGAACGCGATCGTGCAAGTGCTCCGGCTTCGCATCGCCTCATGGTCCCCTTTAGCGGGAGATGGTGTAATTTTCTTTAATCCTGGTATGTTCCCCAGCACCTTACTTGCGGAACAAGCTCTCTTGCACCTTATTACTCGCCAGTGTCTCTTTTCTGTTATGGGAGGCTCAAAGTGTTTCGGCACGTCGTGAAACTGGGACTCTGCATTACACAGAGTCTTAAACATATATGCTTCTGACATAAAGGACTTGCGAGCGTATTTCTTCGCCAGAACTGATCTGAGAAGCGTCTCTGCTGTGCAAAACGCGTGAAACCTTCGGTCCGGTCCTATCAGCGTTTTCCTTCAAGGCTCAAGATTTCACTTTTATATTACTTTTATTTGTCGCAGTTGCCTCTGCTTCCATTGTTTCATGGGCTTGTTTTTCACCACACCGCCTAGAATCTGTGCTGTGTTCAACACTGGCAGTTTCAGTTTCGATAGTAAGGTTCTCGCTACAATCGTACTCTTCGTAACTACGTTTCGTAGCCGTTATTGCTAGTACCGATGAAAATCAAAAGCATACAATCGATTTCACGAAAATCAAGATAATGGTTAATGAACGTCTCAAGAAGAGGCGACCAGCAGCACTGAATGGTGGAGTTAGTGGCAAAAGCTGTCAGCGCTCCGCCAAGCGAACACCTGAATTCTCACTATATCTGACCTAATTTTTCCTTACGTTGATCGTTGAAGGTATCCATGATATTTCTTTTTCAAGAAAAACGAAGGCAGATTAGAGCTTTGTGGGCATAGCACGACTATGCTATCTTCCCAAAATAACGTCCTATTCTACTTTTGTGACTCATTTCATCATAACAGAAACACTAATCCGCTACATGGTATACTGAGATGTTGACAAAAACGCTAAGGACAGCGGTGCTCTGCTGTTTTGCATTAGCCTTTAAATTTTATCCGCAAGAAGTCAGCCTTGTACGTGAGCCAGCTGTTGCCATGCAATGACACTAGAGCTTAATTTGTGTCAGCCAGTGCTGGGCAGTATCGAAGATACATGTATCTTAGATACTATCTTAGATACTCTTCCTGTATCTCGTATCTGTATCAAGGAAAGAAGTGTCAGCTGCCAGCTCGTAATAAGTTCACGTGCTACGTGACGCCAACAAGGCAGAAACGACGTCGTCATGGCTACTGGCGCCGTCATGGCTACTGGCGGCGCTGACTGACGCTCCCACGTTTAAATGCACACATATACCCTATAAAGTGGACGGGGGGATGGCCTCCGCGGTAGCTCAGTTGGTAGAGCATCGGACGCGTTATTCGAAGGTCGCAGGTTCGGTCCCTGCCCGCGGCCCACTTTCCTTTCTTCACAATTACCTTACATTTATTGCTAAAACATCCCCTATACTTTCCTTGGCAATATTGTCAGTTAGTTCTCATTAATATTGTGTATAACAAAGAAAACGAGCCCTTGAAATTAACACTTCTTTCCTTCATTCATAGCGAGGGTCTCGTTCTGGCAGACTTGATGCTTTCAGGTAGTATGCGAGGGATTATTGGTCAGCTGCCAGCTCGTAATAAGTTCACGTGCTACGTGACGCCAACAAGGCAGAAAAAGAGTGTGCCACACTCGCCGTCATGGCTACTGGCGGCGCTGACTGACGCTCCCACGTTTAAATGCACACATATACCCTATAAAGTGGACGGGGGGATGGCCTCCTCGGTAGCTCAGTTGGTAGAGCATAGGACGCGTTATTCGAAGGTCGCAGGTTCGGTCCCTGCCCGCGGCAAGCTATCTTTTCGTCCACTTTTCTTTCTTCACAATTACCTTACATTTATTGCTAAAAACATCCCCTATACTTTCCTTGGCAATATTGTCTGTTAGTTCTCATTAATATCGTATCTGTATCGTGATACGTCTCGGAAGACGTATATCAGTATCTGTATTTCCGATATATTGAAGTATGTATTGTGCATTTTAAGATACAATATACTGCAACACCACTGTGCGAAGCAGTAAACGTTGACTGAACTACACTTCTCATGCTAATACTGCTGCCACTAAGTCACAAGAATAAAACTAAAGGCATTTTATCTTTCCGCTAGAGTTTTCCAGCGAGGGCAGGGGATGATGAGCTCTGAGCGTCCGTATTGGTGGAGGAGAGTGACGTGGTGGCGCTCGCATCGTATCGAAAGACAAGCGTGCGGGCACTGCGCCGAGTCGACCTTTTGTTTTCTCGGTGTTCTTCTTTTCTTTTTAGTTGTGTCATTTCCATGACACTCGCCCTCAGTCACTATCCTGTGCCACGTGCTCCAATGCGTACGGCATCTTTCGCACAAATTCTGGTGATGTAGTGTCGTTATCGAAGCTTATCTTGCGCTGTGTTTTGTCATGAATTTTGAAGAATACAAGAATGGGGTTGCTTTGTATCTTGAGGCTTTCACACAACGGTGATGTGAAGGACCTCGTGGATGGAAGTTTGACTTATATGCAACGAGATATGCGAATAAAGTTCTAACAGCTGTTGCGCCACCAGTACCGATGCTGGATCTAACAGAACCAGCATTCACCTAACAGAAGATATATCTTGGCGTACGTCTTTTTTCATTTATTCAAGGAGCTTTTAAAATATTACTTTTAATGTTAGCACAGGTTCTTTCTCACCTTTCCGTCTTTCGCATCCCATACATTACTTATGTCTCTGCATTGTTTTTTTTCGGTCCACTTACTGCAATATGTCTTTAACGAGCTGCCAAGTTAGGCTCTGATATTCTTTCTTTTAACTGTCCGCGTCGTTTCTGCTGCTGTTTACAGTCCTATATTTCACGTGAATTTACTGTTATGTAAAGGCGATATTGAAAACAAATATATAATAATCTGCTCGTTCCTGGAGTATACACTAAACGAAAATTCTGCTTACTAGTTAGTAAAATAGCGAAATGGAGTTTGGAATATAATAGTGTAAATTATTATGAGCAATCTTACGGATGCTAACAAAGGAATTTGGGAAAGGTTGTTATACCAAATGCGCCCTTTTTGTCAGGAGCATCCCAACGAGCCGTTTTGCGCTATTTTCCATAGGCACTGAACTTTCTGTGGTATTACCTTAAATCATTGATTGTTATAGCTATTGGGGGTAACCCGCGACGGTGGGTTAGTGGATGTGGTGCTTGATGGC
Organism: Rhipicephalus sanguineus; assembly: GCF_013339695.2. Classification (NCBI taxonomy): domain Eukaryota; kingdom Metazoa; phylum Arthropoda; class Arachnida; order Ixodida; family Ixodidae; genus Rhipicephalus; species Rhipicephalus sanguineus. Next base: position 150,933,871 of record NC_051180.1, read on the forward strand.
TGTCCAAAAGGTCACGGTTGACGCATTTCGTTGGGGGAAAATGCTTCAAGCCCGTGCGCATAGGTTTTGGAACCCTAGGTGGTCAAAATTTCTGGAGCCTGCCACTACGGCGTCTCTAGTTTGACAAATATGGCTGCCTGGTCATGACATGAATACCGTGAAAATCCTGTCGCGTGCGTCGTCAAACCCTTTCCTCCAGACGCGTGTGGCACATACTCATCTAACACGGGCCGCGGCATGAGGGTATGCACCACAGATAATTGACAGTTCATATCTGTCAACCAACTAGCCCGGCAACGTGCCTTAGCTCATATCTACCCAGGAACGGCGAGAACATGCAATGCAAGTTTAAATGCGAGAGCGTTAAGAAAATTGACATTGGCAACCATGACCCGACGAATTAATGTCAGGATACCAGCAGTAATCGAAACCAAGCATTCTACGTGGCAGTGAGGTATTTTACCACAGAGCTACGGCAGTTCTTGAAACTGCTTTGGAAAAAGACCCTATGCACGCCTAACGTCGGTGCAACGTCAGTTGTGGTTGCAATGCTGGCTATCAAATTTTATAACAAAGCAATAAACATTACATATGCATCTATGATACAGGTGTCATGTCGGGTTAACGTCAGCTGCGGCTCCGGTGTTGTGTGAGCAGTTATAGCAGTCTCATAAGCATTAATTTGTATTCCTATTATTCAGCAAGCTATATTGAAGCGTTGCTCGACCGCGGAGCAATAGGCTAACGAAAGTTACGTATGATATTCACACATCGTCACACCGTAAAGTGCACTTCGTTTCCATAATACTGACGACTGTGCTCTAACGTGAGGGCTGACGTTACGTTACACTATAAGTTACCCTTTAACCGCAAATGTACTCGACGTTCCTGGTAAGCCCACGATGTGCACGCAACTACTTCAGTTACACAAAAATATGTCTATCCACCTCGTAACGCTTGGCTCCAAGCAAAGAAAATGCAGCATAGACACTTACTCGCTGACTGCTTCGCATGAAACCGATTGCCACAAGAAGTGAGATCTAGCGAATTTTTTTGTGTGTATTGTGTTGGCATTGTATAAGGTTACTTAGCGTGTTAATAGGTATGTATTAGATTCGGCTGGCGCGTTAGCCGTGATATAAAAGCAGGTTAATAGAAGTACACGTGGTTGTTGCCTGATGACGTGAACTGTATCCATGTGTTCCACGAGCGCGGTGTCTTTTCAGACCCCGCACTAGCGCCCGACGTGGCGCTCATGGCGCATCGGACGACAGTTTTCGCGGTTCAGGGCAACGTTTGTGTGATACCTGTGTTACACAGATAGCCTAAACCTTGGTTAGTGTAACCGCGGTTACGCGTAAGCGCGTTTCGCTTATGTTACACGTTATGCGAAACCGCGGTTATGCCGCTAACCGCAGTTGTGCCAAACCGAGCTTGGCGACCTCGGTTAGGCAGTTAATCGAGAAAATGGCAGCCTCCATGGAGGACGTGTGCACGCCGGCGAGCGTTCGTGAAAACACGAACGAATTGCACTGCACGAACCACGGAAAGCCTGATGGCTTTGGGAAAACAATTTGCGTTATCTACGGAGCACCTCAAGGAATGCAAAAGTGGACGCGGCAATAACAGCAAAGTTGAACGCCGGACTGCCGCCACACGCAGAGCCATTCACGCCAAAGCAGGTCCACTTTAACCGAGGACGATTGTGCGCCGTGTAACATCGGCGAACCGTGGTTGGCGCTAACCGCGGTTCAACGCGGTTAACCGTGGTTGGTCGTAACTGCGGTTAACTTGCCTGTGTAGCAAGGGTATGAGCCGGATTAGAGTAGGCCTCGGCGGAGTCTCATCGCTAGCCTCGGCGGCGTGCTTTTTTGAGAGCGAGGAGATCGGTTGCTGTGGCGTGTTTTAACATGTGGGCGTGCTAAGAGTTTTCGTTTTGAGTTCGCAAGTGGTTTATTTTTGAAGAACGTCGTTGAGTTGTCTGTACGAGAGCGCGTAGCCTGCATCCTGGGAGAACTGGCATAGAGCAGGTCGACAGTAGGCGAGCCCGAAGCGAGTGAGTGCGGAAGCCTCGCAGGTGAATCGAGTTTTCTTTAAATAGTGCCAAGCCCACTTCTTGTCTTGTTTAGATGTATTCAGGTTTGACCGCCAGGGACGGTTATCAACGCTCGACGCTGTCCGCGAAGTAGTGTTCTAGAAGCGTCGCTATTGTAGTAGATCGGTTTGTTAAGATTGCGCCCCGCACGCGAATTTTCCAGCTTTGTCTAGAGATTACACCGCCACCAGCGATATTGCTGGAAAGTTCTATAGCGCCTGTATAAAAGCCGACGCGCGTGACCGCTTGCCAGTTGTTCGACGGTCGACGCTCTGTTCGCCGCTATCAGTTTATTGCTGTAAACTGGAGTTTCATTTTTCCGACCACAAGTTCGGCCTAATAAAGAGTTTCATCTCGGACGTGCTGACTGCTGCCTTCGTCGACGTCACGACCACGTGACATCTGGTGGAGGTGCTGTTCCTTCATGATCCGGACGCCCCCGTCAAGCCGTGAACCCAGCCCCCAGCGCGGAGAAGACATCGACGCCAACCACGACCAGCGAGCTAGCCGTAGGCAACAAGGCCTAGCACCGGAGTACGGGCCTCTACCCGACAAGACCAGGAAGACCCCGACATGCCCACCACATCAGCGACGGCGACAGCACCCATTGCGCCTGCACCTGTGCTGCTACATCAGCCGAGGGAGCCACCTACCTTCCGTGGGTCACCGCTCGAAGACCCGGAAAGTTGGCTTGAAAGGTACGACCGCGTCGCCCTTTACAACAACTGGACTGATAACGACAAGCTACGGAACGTGTACTTCGCCTTGGAAGACACCGCTCGTACCTGGTTCGAGATTCGAGAGGCCACGCTCACAACCTGGGACCGTTTTCGCGCCGCTTTCCTGGACATGTTCACGAGCGTCGTCCGGAAGGAAAGAGCCGAAACTCTGCTAGAGACTCTGCTAGAGACTCTGCTAGAGACTCGAGTTTTCTTTAAATAGTGCCACGCCCACTTCTTGTCTTGTTTAGATGTATTCGGGTTTGACCGCCAGGGACGGTTATCAACGCTCGACGCTGTCCGCGAAGTAGTGTTCTAGAAGCGTCGCGATTGTAGTAGATCGGTTTGTTAAGATTGCGCCCCGCACGCGAATGTTCCAGCTTTGTCTAGAGATTACACCGCCACCAGCGATATTACTGGAAAGTTCGATAGCGCCTGTATATAAGCCGACGCGCGTGACCGCTTGCCAGTTGATCGACGGTCGTCGCTCCGTTCGCCGCTATCAGTTTATTGCTGTAAACTGGAGTTTCATTTTCCCGGCCACAAGTTCGGCCTAATAAAGAGTTTCATCTCGGACGTGTTGATTGCTGCCTTCGTCGACGTCACGACCACGTGACAATAGCTTATTCTATCTCTGTGACTCTCAGAGTCAGGGCTGAGGGAGCTGGGTGGCCAGGGGCCACGGGCGTCCTTGCTGTCTTGTATTGCGGCTCGATGCTCGGGCGTCCTGACACCGTCAGGGATGGTGGACGCCGATCGCTCGGTAAGCTACTGCGTGCAGTGAGCGAGTAGAGCCACCTCACAGAGCTGTTGTCTTCTAGTGGCTACCTCTTCTGTGCCTATTCTGGGTGCTAGTTGGACGGCGGTTGTTGTCGAGCGACTTGTTAGGCCTAAGACACTGCGGAGCTGCCTGTCGCACGTGGGACACACCCCGTTGGATCGTGGCGTTTAGGTGTTGCACTCGGCTTCCCCCATTTTCTCTTGCGTGGCATAAATTAAGAAAAGTAATCTTTGTTCACTTGAACTTGGCGCTTCAGTCGCCGCCGATGTCTTGGCTAGCCGTAGTGGCCATCGTACCACGCAGGCGATGCGCCCTTAGCTCATTTCCCTTTGCCCTACTGCACCGTGCTGTCGAGAGTGTCTTGAGTTTACGCAGCGGAACTGATGTAACCCGCGGCTGATTGTCTTCTGCACATCGTCTTCGTCGCTTGCCAGTAATGTGGTCTAGACATCTCGGGTGATGGACACGCCTGTGCCCTGCGCGGCTGCCTTCAAACTGGAGCTCTCGTGAGTGCTGCCCGCAGCCGGAAGACGTGTCGGCGCGAGCGATGCTCTCTCGAGCCGACGGCTACGTTGCCTTTGCGGGTGCGGACTGAGGTCAAGTCGTCGAGCTAGTGCAGCGGTGTGGGCCAGCGGCTGTGTGGAACATTTACGCCACATTAGGAACATTTATGCCACATTTGTTGGCTTCTTTCGTAGAGCTTGGGCAGCTGTCTGCTTTTAGTTGCCTTTACCGGGATATGTGTTGATATAAGGTTATGGGAAAGAGGGGGGTGGGGGTCTACCACCCCCTGTAAAGTCGTTTTCGCCTGATGGCGCACGCGCGTCCCATGCAGTTAGGTTTAACAGCCGCCGAACGAGAGGTGGCGCTGGGATCGCGCGGTGTAAGGTGGCGCGGTGGCGCTACCCTGTCGGCGAGGATAGACCAGCGTACAGAAACGGCAGCGAGTCTCTGGGGTTTGGCAGGTGCGCAGAAGGACGTCTTCCGCTGTAGGTCCATGGAGACGATATCGCGACTCGTTTCCCGTGGACGCCTCCTGGTGAGTCGAACGTCTGCGACGCCGCATTCGCGGTACATTGAGTGTGTTATGTTTTGTGTGTATTGTATTGACATTGTATGAGGTTACTTAGCTTGTTACAAGTTATGTATTAGATTCGGGTGGGGAGCTCGCCGTGATGAACAGACAGAGACAGTTCACACCGTGAACAGTCTTCGTGTGTTCCGAGAGTGGTTCATCTGCAGACCCCACCATATAATCCTCAATCTCTCCACAGCAAACCAGTTAAAATAGAACCATATTCATCAGGTGTCATGATCAAACTGAAAAGACAAACTATAAGTGGGCCGAACGTTTTCTGGTGCGCCCCGATGCAATTCTATTTCAGACGCTGTGTAGTGAATGCAACTCAAAAATGTGTCATGTTGGTGGTGGTGGTTATATCAATTTTAATACGTATTTTTCACAAGAGTCAAATCAGCTAAAAGTGAACGTGTACTAAATAAATCCGGCGTACGGAGAATTAAGCAGATCCGGGATATTGAGATATGCCGGCATAGTGTGCATTACCAAGAATTAAAAATTGCCCTTACCTTATGCTGCCGAAAGACCAATACAGCAGCTGTAAAGCACGCCTGCAAACATTTCCAAATATTATAAAGATACATTTCCAAACATTCTGATTGCCATGGTCATCACCCTAATGGGCATGTCAATAAACACACCCTAAATGTATTGAGTTTCTGGCGCGTGAATAACATTCACCGCTGTCGCTAAGCGCCACTGTGAAGACGTACTGCTGAGGACGAGTTCTGTATGCGATCACTCAGTGTAGCGGGGGCACTCTGATCGAGGTGGTTCACAATTATTCCGGATTCCTCAATTACAGCTTCTGTCACAGCCCCTTTACGCACAACATATGCACGTAGCGTTCTAATATTCAGCCGCCTCCAAATGCATAAAACAAAAGGAGATTACCGCGTCTAATGAACTTTTTTGACACACAATTTACTCAGGCAACCGCCATTCTTTTTAAAGCTAGTAGTCGGTCCCTACCCATATATTCAATAAGTGCCCAAAGGCACAGAATAAAGGACACCTGTGGGAGTCAAGTGACAAGCACACACTAATGATCCCTGATGAGTAATTCACTGTTAACAGCACATAATCATCATTACAATCCGAACTTCTTTCCAAAATAGCTCTTTGATTCCATGCACGAAAAAAGAGCGACTAATATTTATTTTACGGTCAGTTGGACTGTCGGTTGGTTGCGTGAGGCTTATTAGCGCAATAGAAACTCTGGCTAGCATGCACCAGCCAAAAGCTAATGTTCATTGTGAAGGTGACATGAAGAAATAAAAGGCAGAAAACGTTCTTTTACCGTTCGTTAAACGACTCGTTGACTCTAAAATATGTAAAACATTTTCTTCGGGAACCGGTGTATGTACTGAGAGAACTGAACGCGGAGGCACTTGAGTTACCGCTATGTAGAGTTCCTAAGTATTACCACGGCCGCTGGATGAAAAAGCGCACGGTACGGCCTGCCGCGTCGGGCGGCTTTCTATGGGAGAGCGCGTGTTGGCCCTAGTTGCAGTTGCGGCCGCTGCGGCGCGACGGGGCGGGGAAGGAAAACGGGTGCCGGCGGCTCCGTTGGGGCAGCAGCCGCAGCAAATTAGTTGGTGGTGGTCACAACAGCGATCTCACTCAGCTGTTCTAAGCGGTTTTTTTCTATCTCATCTATCGCAGTCATGACATATCATGCATTCAGTTGAGTCCGTTCGCGTAATCTGGTTAAATAGCCACTTAAATTTCCGTGTACGTGCCGAGCTCCTGGCATTTTTTTTTTTCAGGACCAACTTTTTGCTTTGCGTCTGAAAGAATATTCCACAGTGCGCGTAGCAACATTACATGGCGCTGAATGTGTGAAAAAGTGGTTGTTATATTTATGCGTGCGTGTAATGAATGCATCGTTTGTTATTTTAACATATTGATTTCCGTGACATTTCTTCAGCACCTTTGAGTTTTCTTAGCTGAAAATGCTTGACAGGTATTTATTTTAAACATCTGACAATACACGTTCATGGTCTTTATACACAGGAAGTGCACGTAAAAACATATGTTGAATCTTTTTCATGATGTCTGATACATGATACTGTGCCGAGAAGTAATTCAGCTTCGGATGCTTGATACTAGCGAAACCTACAAATATAGTGACGCATTCCTCGTAACTTTGTTGAAAAGGCTGTGGAAATATATATTCATTAGAAGTGGCTTGCAAATTTCTTGACAGTTCTTAGCAGGGCAATATGTCATCAAATTGATGTATATATAAGGCCGATCACTGGAGGCCGATGATGGAGACTGCCAGAAGACAATCACGTTGGTGTGCAACGAAGATTCGCCAGTGCCTGTAAAGCGGTTAACATCAAAGGACCAAAACGAAAGGTTTTATGGCCTGCACAGACTGGAAGTAGACAGGGAAGCCAAAATTTGGGCTCACAAGCTGGAGGCATAACAAAACAATAATTAAAAATAAGAAGAAAACAGAGACGAGTATAAAGAAGCGTTTACCCCCCCCCACTCCCCCACTTTTTTTTGTTTACCGTATAGCTGTCAAAAGCGACCCACCTTAACTTTGTCCCGGTGAGTCGCTCGCAATGTGTGTGTTGGCTGCCACGTATATTTGTTTGAAATGAAATCTTGTCGTCGCCCAACAGCCGCTTTTCTGCACTTTTTTGTCTCCGCATGTTTTGCTGAGGTAAGTTTGAGTCCGTGCCCCTTACCGCTAATGACCACAGACAACCCAACTCTCTGAATAAAAGGAATACACGTGCTTTTCATGGCAACCAACATCAGTACCACATGGCATTGCGGGGCAACGCACGCCACCGCAACGCGACAGCGTTCGGAAACAACCGGAACCGATGGCAAAGGTGCCGCGGGCTGAAAGGTGGGAACTAGAAAAAAACGAGAGATAAGAGAAGACGGGAAGGTGGTGTTTGCAACAAGCCGCCGTTTGCAGCTAGCAGGGATGAACCCTGAATTCATAATAAGTAAACTAACTTCTCACATTTTGTCCAGATTTTATGTTCACTGTTGAATTCGTTACGCGATCATGAAAACGGCGTAAGAAGAGACAGAAATACTGAAAACCGCAGGAATGCAAGCAGTTGTGTTCGTGTGTTTTTCAGCCTTTTCATCACTCTTTCCGTCTGACCGTTTTCATATTAATTAATCCGTAACAGCTCGCCCAATTGTCAGTATTGAAGATGTAGTCATTGAAATTTCAAAGTGATTCGAATCTCCTTCTATGAGATGGTCACACAATAATTATGATAAGCATTATTTCATGGCAGCTACATGCGATGCCGTATCGTATGTGTACTATAAACATGTTTGGAAGAAAAAAGAAGTTTATCTTATTTTGTGTCAAATAAACAGTGGCCGCTGCAGTTTCTGAGATCACTTTTTCGAAATGAAATGTTTAAATCTGAAGCAGCATACTCAGAGCCAAATTAAAGAATTTCGATGCATTAGGAAAGGTGCAGCGCCTCCAGGTTGGTGAGTTGTGGTCTTCTAGGACACCAGAAAAATATGCCCACGCGATTACTTCCGCAAAAAGCGATCGGTGCGCGAAGTTGCATCTTCGGCAAGGCAAGAACAAAAATTCCCAAGCGCTGCAAGTATTACAAGAAATATCGGTAATTAACTGATGTGTACACGCTAGATGGATTTTAGGAGAAGATTTCGGGCGTAATATGAAGACGCACTCGCTCAAGCATAACTGCCGCAAGCGCGCCGCGCATGTGATCCCGCGGGCGTCCGCGAAACCCGTCCCCCCCTGGTGGCGCCGCGGCGGTGGTCCGGGAAACTAGGCCCGTCACGCCGGTTTCGGAGCACGCGGCAGGCCGTACCCGTGCGCTTTTTATCCAGCGGCCGTGGTATTACTTAACTCTTTATGAGTGGCGCGGTCATGTTAACTGACAGCCGACGTAGTTCTGGCTTGCTTGACCCAAGCCAATGGGGATGCAGTGTGCCATTCTAGCAAAAGCAACTGAAGATAAGGAAGAAATTATTCTTACAGTTTGCATAGTAGCATAACTTTACCACGCAGGATGTGCTTCTCGGATAATTTAATCGCCTGGCGGACTATCGAATTGCGTGTATTTTTACTGGGTGGTCTACAGATGCACTATTAGAAACGATGGTGTCGTCTTGTACATTCCTTCGGAAGCGCTTCTCGAAGCTGGCGTAAGAATGGTCCGCGTTCAATAATATTTAATAATGGCTATAATCACCATTCAAAAATTGTTCTAAATGCCTATGACTATCAACTACAACACCAAACAAGAAAGTAACACGAAATTCTGTCAGCGCTTGAACGATTTGGCGATGTTCGTGTCCTTTTGTTCATCGATTGAGGGAGTACGACGTCATCGAGAAGAAGTATCGCCTCGTTCCCGTGCTACCGATAAACACACACATAAAAATATTCACTCTCGAACGACTACGGAATAGGAGTTATAGTTCCGCCGCTGCACCACTCCTCTCGGGAGCTTGTTTTCGAAAGTTTCTAACGAAAGAAGGTATACTAAAGATGTCTAGCTGGCAGGTCTCACACTCACTTGCGGGACAACGCACCTCGTGGGAAAACACCCTTATCAGAAGAAGGTACTCTTCTGCCTGAGAGGAAAGAAAACACAGAAGAAAGTAATGCAGACGCGACGCAAGAGTGCGACAAGAGGCTGCAGAACCAACGGTTCATAAACTAGGAAAAATGTCTCCTTTTTTCCTTGTCTTCGTAGCGTAGCCAGCGCTCGGAACCTACCGAGCGAGTTCCTCGTTAATTCCAGCCTCGCCTCGTTTCGGAACTGACGTTTGAGAGGCAGGGGAACATCTTCCATTTCTCTAGGTCTCGGCCCAGTGGAGCAACACGATGCAAAAAAAAATATTATAAATGGGGCGTTGGAGCACGTGTATAAAATTTTTGCGCCGCCTCTTTCGTCACTGTCGTACACCTGCGTTTAATTTCCAGGTTTTTTTGAAGTTTCGTTCATGCGTAATTCTTGTGCTTTCGGTGTTCTTGCGGGACACAGTGAACCATTCATTTTGCAATGTATTCCTCGCTCCCTTTGCAATCATAATCATATTGGCTTTCAACAGCCTCTGGAATTTGGGACCTGAATTGCGATTAGCAGCGACGCCTACTTTTTTTTCCAAGCCTTCCAGTGATTCGCAGAACAGACTTGGGAAACGCAGTCTTTCGCATTCTTCTGCATAACCCAGCGCAACGTAATGTAGAAGTTCTGTACATGAGTAAACAAGTGTTATGTGTAGTATGAGAAAGGGCGCAGCGTCATCTTGCCGCCATCTCAGATAATGCATAACTCATCATATAACGGGCCCTTTCGCCACGGCCAGATTATTTTTACTGTCGTGCCCCCATTTAGAGCAAGCATCCGTAACCTTGACCCTAGCTATGATTAGTCGGCGCGGTCCCAGTTAGGAGCTGCGGGCTTTGGTACGTCTGAACTTATGGAGAATCAGCACTTGCGGCCCACACAGCCAGTATGCGATGAGGATATGCCGTGCATTATCGTGGTTGTCCGTTCAATGTGATCAGCAAACCCCCACCAAAGATGGCTGCCCCTTGCAAGAGATGAAGATTCTGCTCTTTAGTGGAACAAAACAGTGGTGAACAACCTACCGAACAATAAAATTACACCATCTACGGCTAAAGGGGACCATGAATAGATGCAAAGCCGGAGCACTTGCACGATCGCGTTCCGTTGGCGTTCGTTGGGCATGCTACCGAGCTCTCGTCGTGGAACGCGAAGAGCGACGCTACGCGCGTCGTATCTTCCATCTAGCCTGGCCGTTAATTCTCACAGGGCGAGCGGGCAACGCGGTCGGCAGGCGGGCGAGAGGGGGCAGCGTAGGAGAGGAGAGAGAAGAGGAGGGGACACGCATGCGCTCGAGCTCTTCGCGGCGTTGCGCACGAGAGAATTTTGGCATGTCTAGCCCGCGTTTCAGAGGAAGAGTGGAAATGGGGAGGGGAGAGGGGAAGTAGAAAGGGGTATGGGAGAGGGGGGAGAGAGAACGTGGAGAGGGGGAGTGGAGAGGGGAGATGACAGGGGGAATGGTGAGGGGGAGTGAAGAGGAGGTGTGTGGAGAGGGTATGCGCGTGCACAGTAAGGGTGGTCACGCCGCACACCACCACCGGATTGAGCTCCGCCTTAAGATACTTCGCATCTAAAAAGCATGATGTGAGACAATAAGCCAGGCTAGCCCACGTATATTAATGCGAAGAATGACGAATACATTCGTACAAAACACTGGCATATGTCGGAGGCCTGGCATGCCGGTCCCCTTTCCAGGTAGTAAGTGTTCTAGTAATAAATATTTAGTTGCTCTTTCGAGTGGTCCGCACCGTGTTCTGCCCCAAGATTCACGTTCATCCTTGTTTTCAACTACTTCATTTACGCATCAACTTGTTCGCTTTGTCACGATTGTGCGCCAAATTCTTTGGATATTTTTCATCACCATGAGGCAAATTACGCTCTCCTGTGCATGCTTATAAAACGTTTGCGAAGTATTGTTCGACGTAACATCAAATGATTACATTTAACGTCCAATATCAATACAGGCAGTACGCAATGCCGCTTTCCAAGCTTTAGTTCAATTCAGTTCACCTTATTTGCCTTGAGGGTCTCCCGAAGGCGGCATTACATAAGGGGTGGGTTTACACTTTTGCACATGGTGGGCATATTAGTTAATTTCATATTGATTAACCCCTTCAGACACGCATTATGATGTACTGTCTGCAAATGCGTCAAAAACGCATGGCATGATTCGAAGGCACTCAGTATTACATATCAAGAAAGAAAATGAAGGAATGTGTTGTTTTTTGTGAGTTTCAGTAATTAATCGTTATTAGCGTGTTACTAATTATCTAATTATTCTGCCATCAGTCAGCTTCAGTACTTGCATAAAAAGAATCAACTATTAGGCCCGAAAACCATGTACACCTTCTTTTTTGGTTGTAGTTGTTTCGAGCGGAGAAAAAAAATACTCTTGACGTTGGTCCTGGAACGCGGCACGTCGAACGATCGTCTAAAATGGTAGTGTCTCCAGCAAAGTGATCCTCTGCAGCAATACGCAGGGCAGTGTAGGTAAATGACCGCTAGTTGTCCATTCAGGAAGCGTGCACGAATGTGCACACTGAGTTTCAGGCCATTTGAAGAAACACGCGGCATGGGACGCGCCTCCGAAGTTCGCGTCCTCAAACGAGGACGCCGTGCCGCAAAGGGTTAAGTACATGATATTGAAACAAGGACCGGCAGGTAATGTCGGTAATGTAAGCAGGAATGCCCTTCCTGTCTTCGGCCGTTGGTGGGATGAACGAGGCAGAGAAGTGAGTATTTCAAGCACGTGGCGCCACTTGCAGTGGATTGCTGGTTCGGTGAGAAATGCGTGCAGCTACTACGATGTATGGTGCTTCATTAAAGGTACTGTAAAAGAACTTGTGAAATAGCACAAGGCTGGAAGTACGTCGGCGATTACAAAGCTGAACTAAACCGGATTCTGCCTTGAGTGCTGAAAAGCTTCCATTATATTGTCACACTTATAACGACAACCTTGCGTGGTTCTGCGCGTTGGGCTGGTTAGGCGAAGAAGCGGCTCAGTCCGAACTCCTTTGTCCTCTTCTACCCGCGGGTGCTCACACAACCATGCGGCATTAGTCGCCCCTTTGAAAAGCATCGACTCGATGCTTGTAAAAGAAAAAAAAATAACTACAACACGCGCAGATGCAGAGAACCAGAGACTGAGTACCAGTAACCGCAGAGAAAATAAGATGACGCACAGACACTTGCGCCATGTGCAAATAGGAAAATACAAAGCAAACAACCACAGGAGTCACATGGTAACACAAGTAGCACGAAAGCACAAGAGCTACTGTGTGTAGTACGGTTTGAGTCGTACGACGCGCACGGTTTCGGGCCGAAGTTGTCGACGTGAAGACACTTCGCCGTACGGAAATACTTCGTAGGTGAGGTCACTGACACGTCGGAGAACCTTGTATGGTCAGAAATAGCGGCTCCGAAGTTTTTCAGACAAGCCTGGTTGTCGGATAGGTGTCCACACCCGCACTCGGTCGCCAGGGTGGTAGGCGACGTTTCGACGGCGAAGGTTGTAACGTCGCGCATCTGCGTCTTGTTGGTGACTGATGTTTACACAAGCCACTTGACGAGCTTCTTCGGCGTACTGGTTGTATTGCTCGGCATCTGGAGCAAGTTCATCGCTATTATCGCACGGAAGCATAGCATCGAGCATGGTTTGCACGTTGCGTCCGTAAACAAGGCGGAACGGTGAAAATCGCGTTATTTCCTGCGTTGCCGTATTGTACGCAAGCGTGATGTATGACAAAATCTCGTCCCAGGTTTTGTGGTGCACGTCCACGTACATTGAGAGCATGTCTGGTATGGTCTTTTTAAGTCCTTCCGTCAGTGCATTTGTTTGCGGATGGTAAGCTGTTGTTTTTCGGTGACTTGTGCAGCTCAGTTAAAAAATATCTTCCATCATTTGTGCCGTAAATGACGTCCCTCTGTCCGTAATCACACATGACGGCGTGCTATGCCGCAGGATGATGTGGTGCGCGAAGAAGTTCGCGACTTCAGACGCCGTGCCACGGGGTAACGCCTTTGTCTCGGCATAACGGGTCAAGTAATCGGTTGCCACTATAAACCATTTGTTTCCGGTAGACGACAAAGGGAAGGGTCCTAGAAGGTCCATTCTCACAAGGTCGAATGGAATCCGCGGTGGTGCAATTGGGTGGAGAAGGCCCGCGGGTTTCACAGGGGGCGTCTTGCGACACTGGCACTCGCGGCAGCCTTGCATGTAGCGGTGTACGCTAGCCTATAGTCGTGGCCAGTAGTACTACTGGCGCACCCTGGCGAGAGTCCGCGAGTAGCCCAAGTGTCCTGACGTGGGCTCGTCGTGGCACGCAAGGAGGACGTCATCACGCATGTCGGCTGGGACAACGAGGAGAAAGGCTTTGTGGCTACCTCGCGCGTTTTTCTTGTAAAGGATGCCCCTTCTAAGACAAAATGATCACAGCTCGCGAGCCATCTGTCGAGGAACGTGGGAGTTTCAGCCTTCTAAGAAATCGATAACAGGGCGCAATTCTTGATCTGGTCGCTGTCTTGACATGAAGTCAGAATCACTGACTGCTCCAAGAAAAGCATCGGCCTCCTCTAAGTCCGTATCGGGATGCCCCACAGGTGCTCGAGAAAGCGCGTCAGCATCTTCGTATTTGCGCCCAGACCTGTACACAATCGTGATGTCAAACTCCTGCAAGCGCAAGCTCCATCGAGCGAGACGGCCAGACGGATCTCTGAGATTTGGCAGCCAGCACAGGGAGCGGTGATCAGTCACCACTTTGAAGGGACGGCCGTAGAGGTAAGGTCGGAACTTTGCCGTCGCCCACACGACTGTGAGGCATTCCTTTTCTGAAGTAGAGTAGTTGGCCTCTGCTCGGGAGAGTGTACGACTGGCGTAAGCGATGACATACTCAGCGCCGCCGTGTCGTTGTACAAGGGCAGCGCCAAGTCCGACGTTGCTGGCATCTGTGTGCACTTCAGTAGCAGCGTCCTAGTCAAAATGGGCTAGAACAGGTGCTGTTTTCATTCGCTGCCGTAACTCTGCGAAAGCTGCCTCTTGTTCTGTAGTCCAGGCAAAGGGTACATCATCTCGGGTGAGTCGCGTGAGCGGTTCAGCTATCTTCGAGAAGTTGGCAATGAACCGATGATAATAAGCAGACAAGCCGAGGAAACGTCAAACTGCTCTCTGTTCACACAGTTCTGACGGAACAGGGAAGGCGGCGACGGCTGCAGTTTTCTCTGGATCGGGCCGAACTCCATCCGCACTCATGACATGTCCCAGGAATTTCAGTTCTTCATACCCGAAATGGCACTTCTGGGGTTTTAGCGTGAGTTCAGCAGAACGAATGGCTTCCAGAACTATTCTTAGGCTCTTGAGATGTTCTTAGAAGCTCTCAGAGAAGATGACCACATCGTCGAGGTATACAAGGTAGCTTTGCCACTTCAAGCCAGCGTGAACGGTATCCATCATCCGCTGGAAAGTGGCTGGAGCAGAACAGAGACCGAAAGGAAGAACTCAGAATTCATAAAGCCCATCTCGAGTTACAAACGCTGTCTTTTCTCGCTCTCACTCATCAACCTCTATATGCCAATAGCCGCTCTTTAAATCGATCGATGAAAAATACTTGGCATGTCGCAACCTGTCGAGAGAGTCGTCGACTCTTGGAAGCGGGTAAACGTCTTTCTTTGTGACGCTATTGAGCTTCCTGTAATCAATGCACAATTTTAGCGTTCCGTGTTTCTTCTTCACTAAAACCACTGGCGAGGACCACGGGCTGCTGGACGGTTGAATAACACCATCGCCGAGCATCTCCTTTACCTGTGTCTGTTTAGCTTCGCGTTCTTTAGCAGAAACACGGTAAGGTTGCTGCCTGATTGGGCGAACATCATCGTCGGTAATAATTCGGTGCTTCGTGAGGGGCGTTTGACCGACTCGAGACGAAGAGGCGAAGCAAGGTTGAAATTCCTTCAAAAGGTTGTGAAGTGCGGCCTTCCTCTCGTCCGAAAGCTTCGAATTGACGTTGATGTGGTCCAGAAATCTGTCACCATCATTCATTTCCTCGGACGCTAAGCACTCCGTGATGTCAGCTACAGGGTCTCCATAGGCCACGGTGGTGCCGCGGAAAAAAAGCCGGTGCTCGAAGTTGAAATTCATCACAAGTATCTGTGACCGTCCGTCACGAACACGCACAAGGCTTCTGGCTGCGCACA
This sequence comes from Rhipicephalus sanguineus, assembly GCF_013339695.2. Taxonomy (NCBI): domain Eukaryota; kingdom Metazoa; phylum Arthropoda; class Arachnida; order Ixodida; family Ixodidae; genus Rhipicephalus; species Rhipicephalus sanguineus. Next base: position 150,949,337 of record NC_051180.1, read on the forward strand.
CACCTTGAAGCAGCAAAAGTGATAGGTTGCTCTCGGTGACCGCGTCACCGTCTCGGAGATCTTCACAAGTGACCTCTAGGAAAGCAGTCGCTCGTGGTGGCACCGTCACGCTTTCGTCCGCAACACGCAGCGCAGGTCTACAACAGCTATCGGCGGCTCGATCTGTTGCGCGCTGCATCGAGAAGGTCACCATTCGTTCGCGGAGATTTACAATCGCACCGTTCTCGCGAAAGAAGTCCTTGCCGAGGATGAGCTGACGAGAACAGTCGCGGAGGACGAGGCAGGTCACCACAAATGTTTGTGGTGACCTGCGTCGTGACCACATGGATTTTCACTCTTGCGGTACAGCAACCCAATGGTGTAACAACATGTCCTACAGCAGTGCGAATAAGTGTTCCATTCCAAGGCGTCATTACTTTCTTAAGACTAGTGGCCAGTTTTCCACTAATAATTGAATAGTTTGCACCTGTGTCCACTAATGCGCTGACCTGAACACCGTCTATCAGCACAGGAATGTCGATCGAGACTCGGTCACTGTGTTCAGATGTAGATTCCGGCGTTTCTCTGGCACTGCACTCAAGCGGGGATTTAACGTCCTCGGCGTTTCGCGCAAGCGTCGATGGGAGGTCTTCCGCACTTTGAGTCCCAGCGACCTCGCCCCCGAAGGTCGCTGCCTTCAGTTTTCCCGACGAGGGCTTGGGGAGCGTCCCCGTGCCGTCGCCCCGAAACGTGATCCAATGGCTGCGGGTCGCCGTAAAGATGGTGACCGCGATTGACGTCGCGCGAAGGGTACACGTTGCTGGGCGAGGTATTCTTCAATTTCCCTTGGCCTCTGACCAACTTGGGGACGAGGCGAAATAATGGAGAAACCGCGCAGTACAAGCTATCGGTACGGGCATTCGCGGTAGATGTGACCGGCCTCACCGCAATGGTAGCAGAGAGGTCTTCTATCCGATGTACGCCAGAGACCAGACTTCCGCATAGGTGCACGGCGACTGTCGATATCCAAACCAGCGTGTGCTGATTGAATCGCAAATGGCGGCATCATCTGGATCGTGACTGCGAGGCTGGCGACCGGCAAGGAAGAGGCCGGCATGCGCAAGGCTTCGGCATACGTACGGCTCCGAATATCAGTGGACACAGGAGCCGGTTCCACATTGGTAGGCATCGGTTGATAGTGACTGTTGTGCAGCTCCTGCTGGACCTCGTCCCGGATAACACTGTCGACGGAGCCTACCTGTGGTTGTCTCGGCCCGTTCAGCTTCTGCATTTCTTCGCGGACGACAGAGCGAACGATTTCGCGAATCCATTCAATGCTGTTGCTCCCAAGGGTGGCGCGAAATTCGGGAGACGATGCGGTATTCCCTTGCCGGTGTAATAGGGGAGACCGCTGATGAAGTGTATTCTCCATCGTTGCGGCTTCAGTCAGAAACTCGGCTACACTCTTTGGAGGACTCCGCACCAGACCAGCAAAAAGCAGCTCCTTCACACCTCGCATAAGATAGCGCAGCTTTTTTTTTCTTCTACCATTGCATGATCTGCTCGCTTGAAAAGCCGAGTCATGTCCTCCACGTACATCGTGACGGTCTCATTCGGCATCTGAATGCGTGCTTGCAGTGCACGTTCAGCAGGTTCGCGGCGATCGGGGCTCCTGTAGGTCTCCAAGAGGCGATGCTGGAACTAGCGCCAGGATGTCAAGACATCATCTCTGTTCAAGAACCATGTTCGGACGCCGTCCTTTAAGCAGGAATAGACGTTGCGGAGCTTTGCGGCGTCATCCCAGTAACTGATCGCTGCGACACGTTCGAACTCACTCAGCCAGTCATCCACATCTTCAAACAGCTCTCCGTGAAAGAGACTAGTCATCAGCGGATTCTGAACGGTGCAGTAGATCAGCGTAGAAGACGTAGGAACTTCCATGGCGGCTTGAGGTGCAGTCATAGTCACTGTGTCAGTAGGCTGTTCTGGTGCCTCCGGTGGTAAGCCTCGTTGGCGGCGGCTTGCTCTGTGAACTGGAGTGTTCACGGTCACAAGGCTTGTGTTCCGGCTACCGGGCGAGGTCTTGTACATGGGTGAGTCGTGAGTCGTCGTACCCAGCTACTCCACCAATCTTGTCACACTTATGACGACAACCTTGCGTGGTTCTGCGCGTTGGGCTGGTTAGGCCAAGAAGCGGCTCAGTCCGAATTTCTTTGTTCTCTGCTACCCGTGGGTGCTCACACAACCACGCGGCAGTATGAAAATCTTGAGTGAATGAATCTAGTAGCATGATTCTGAACAGCTTGAATGAAATCGATAAGATGTGATTGATGTGGATTGCAGATGGCAGATGCGTATTGCAGTTTCGGTCTAACGAGTGACTGATAGGCGACTAATTTTATATTTCGTGGAGCCTGACGAAGATTACGCCTAAAACCAAGCGTTCGGTTAGCTGCTGATATAATATTAGCAATATGAGTATGCCAGGGGAGATCGTTGCATAGAGTGACGCCCAGATATTTGAAAGAATGTACATTTGCGAGAGGCGTACTTCCAGTTTTCTAAGAAATTCTTATGGAATTAATCCTGCGAGAAAATGACATGACTTTACGTTTATTTACAATAAGAGTAATTAGCGAATCATTACACCAAGTAGTTATGTAATCTAGATATTTCTGGAGGCAATTGAATGGTGGGTGTTATACACAGTGCCATAACTGACACAGTGATCTGCAACCATTGTAATGTCACAAGAGACGTTTGAAGTAAATCATATTATATATATATATATATATATATATATATATATATATATATATATATATATATATATATTGCGAATAATAAAGGCCAAAGACCGATCCGTGAGGAACGCCAGATGTTACTAGCACTGAGTTAGATAGGTGATTACGTAGAATTACAGATTGGAAGTGGTTGCTAAAGAAATCAATAAATGCAATTATTTGCTAGTTAAATTTTTTTAGCTTGAATATTAGGCGCTGATGCGGAACCTTGTCCGAGGCCTTGTAGAATAAGTGTAGAAAAATTACGCCATTCTCTACGTTAATATGAATGTTAGTATATATGCCAAGCAGAAAGATAGCAAGCTGTTTTTCACATAACAAGCTTTTGCGGAATCCATCAGGTGCGGCGCAAGCATGGTGCCTCCCGTGAGCTTGAGCGCTTCCACTACAATATGCGTCTTGGCCGGGTAGTCGTTTGCAATCGCAATGGTCTCAGCTGTTGTGGAACATCGCGGCAGCCCCAAACTATAACAGCCATAGCTTGCACGCTTTCGATTGTGCGAATTTTTTTTTGCAGGTATTGGTCAGCACAGGCAAGCTGTATCGCAAATAACCGATCACCATCATCATTAAATAGCTGCTCATCATTTAGCCATACTGCCAGAAGACCGACCTCGTGCCTCATTTTGTCAGACAGTTCTGTCCTACCGTACATGCCTACCAACTAGATATACAGCTCCAGCAAGTTCCAACTCCCCCACGGTGTATGACTCATCCTCAAGTTCGACTCACGGTTCAACGTATAAGGTCAAAATCACAGGTCTCGTCTCCAGTGCTGAAGCAGCATTCTTTTTTTGTTGTATGAGATGTAAAGCGAGCATATTCATCTTTATACTGACGCGCCAACCGCTGTGGATAGGTCTGCAGGGTCGGTGATCTTTCCTGCAAGAACAACCACCGTGAAGATTAGGCTATCCCACCAGACGACATCGACAGCTGCCGAACTTGCTGCTCTGCGTAGTGCACTTTTACTAATTCGCGATGAACTACCCAATAAATAGAATGTGTTCCAAGGCGGCTTTACAGTACCTGATATTCACCTTACGCCGTGTACCTCACGAACATCTAGTGTTGGAAATTAGAGAGCTGTTCCATCAACTCTTCGAGAAAGGACACGACATCACGTTTCAGTGGCTTCCAAGTCATTGCGGCATATTGGACAACGAATATGCCGACGCAGCAGCTCTCTCTGCACACGAAGACGGCATTCAAGAATACATCTCGTTCTCAAGAACTGATGCTGCACTGAAAATTTGAGAGATTGTTAGTGATGACAGAAAATCCTTGCGGAACATATCAAGTTAACAGCACACACGACTGCATAGACTGGAGCCGTCTCGTCGACTTCGGCCTCCGTCCGCACTCTCTCGACTCGAGACAACGGTGCTCTGCCGACTATGGCTTGGTGTCACTTTCACCAAAAACTTCCGAATCGGCATGGAAGACACTGCGGCTTGCAGCCACTGCGGCATAGACGAAACGACAGACCACGTTCTTTGTCGCTGGCCGGGCTACAGCGCGCCCAGACTGCCGCAAGCTGCTGTGCTGGCTCGTCTTGACGACAGACCCGTGTCGGAACAGTCACTGCGAGAATGCCAACCTAAACTGTCTTCACACCGGAAACCAGTTAAGGACCTTTTTCAGGTAAGTGGCCTATTGAATCGACTATAGTACTCCCACTCTACACCTTCCTTTTATTTATTAGATGCGAAGCATCTCATAGCGGAGTTCAAATCGGTGGTGGTGGTGATGATGTGCGGCGTGACCAACCTTACTACGCATGCGCTAACCCTCTACACACACCTCCTCTCCACTCACCCTCACCCTCTCCGCTCTCCATCTCCACTTCCCTCCCCTCTCCACTCCTCTCCAGCCTTCCACTCCCCCTCTAAAATGCGGGCTCGACATGCCGAAACGCTGCTTCGCATCGTCTCATGGTCCCTTTTAGTGGGAGATGCTGTGATTTCTTGTTTTCTTTATTGCGTGTCTACTTTTTCCCCCGCTTTCCTTTCTCTCTTTCTTTCCCTTTCCCCCTCTCCTTGCGCCCGGTAGCAAATCGGATGCTAGAATTCTGGTTGACATCCCTGCCTTTCTCTCATTTTATTATCTCTCTCATGCTGTGCGGGTTGAATAAAGTCATTTGAGTCAAGAAAATTTATAATAAGAGAGTAGAGTAGACTACATATTCCTTGGTTTTACAAGGTCACAACGGCGCCGAAGCTCTCGATCTTCTCGTAGGCCAGCCAACTGAGCCCGTGTTTGGTTAACAACCCCATCCTTGTAATTTCTTTCTTTTTCCTTTCTCTTTTTCATCTGAATCTGTACAGCTTTGTCGGCTGTGAGCGCGCGATTACATTAGATAGATAGATAGATAGATAGATAGATAGATAGATAGATAGATAGATAGATAGATAGATAGATAGATAGATAGATAGATAGATAGATAGATAGATAGATAGATAGATAGATAGATAGATAGATAGATAGATAGATAGATAGATAGATAGATAGATTTAACTTTCGGTTACATATGATATAGAAACAACTTAGGAGCCCAGCTCTGTGAGCAATTTTTATATAGAACAAATACAGCATACCTCTTGAAAAACTGCGTATAATTCGTGAAAACATCAGATTTTCTCTGCCTGCGCTTTACTTATTCGTTCCTTATGTCTTCCGTAGAATAAGAAAACGAAGATATTCACACTCGGAAATTCAGGCGTCAAAGTACCTCGACATACCTACATAGAGAATGTTGTGATGTACTCGCAAGGGGCAATTTATTCGCGTAAGGTGTCGGGTACGCTCTTTCAGGGAACTTTCCTCACCAGTGGAAAAATTCATTTTACGTCGTAAGCCGCAAATCAAGACGCGTGCGATGAACATTGTACGAATAACAAGGAAGAGTTTATTGCAAGACACACTTTGCTGAACTGAGTTTACTGAGACAAACTTTACTGAGTTTCCTGAAATTGCAATATTCCTTAGGTCAAGGAACTGCAAGGAACACGCCCAGTTGTACCGCTTACAGTATGATTTTTGTCGGGAAAGACCTGTTGAATGAAAAAGTTTGAATTGTTTAGGGATGATGCTTATTAGATGGAAGTACATTTTGCATGTCTCATAATTTCTGATTTATTTGGTGCTTCAAAAATCAAAGGAACTTTTATCCTGTTATTTTCAATCTGGCAATTTATATCACTCGCATGACATATGTGTCATTTATGAAACTTGTATGCGTGAAAAGTTCTTTTATTCTGCTTTTTGTTGATGTATTAGACAAAATATTATGTGTAGAAGTTCCCTCAGCAAAAAAGATATGCTGTAACCGAAAAAAAAATGCCTATTTTCCCCATGGAACAGAAAGAGTTAAAGAGCCGGGCATGGCCAACTAGCGCCATAGAATGAGTTGTTCAAGCTAAGAAAATCCCAACAGCCTGGTCTAAAATCAAGAAATACCTGACCTGCAATACAAAAATTGTCCAGGTGAAGAACAACTATTGCAGGGCGCTTATTCAAACTCCATTTACGCATAGGATAAGCTCAGGAAGAAGGTTGGGAAAAAAGGCACGAACGTGACTGATAGACCTAGGGCTGTTTCAGGCCAAACAGTAGTTTCAAGGATAACATCTGCGTAGTAACGTGATGTATAAAAATTTCGTATCTCAGAATATGATTTTATGTGTAGCATTTCAAAAAAAATGTGCGGCGAGTGGGATGTGTTTGCCCACAGTGAGAGATGTTGCGAGAATCTAGGTAGGGCAATGCTGTGGAATATTTTCAAGCACGAATTGTTGAATTCAATATAAATTCAACAAGTAAGAATTACTCACAGGTTAGGTTGTATGTAGACGAGGGTCCAAAAGTGAAATGACTGCAAAGTATAGGCTTTATTAGCGGGGTTGTTGAGATACAAGAGAGCACATGAGAGGCACGGATCGCGTAGGTAACACAATCTCTTTATGAGGTGTCAAAGGAAGCTTTTTTTTATATACTTTGCCGTGAATAACTTGTACGCATCTTCTTGACTGTGTTCCTTTTTTTCTCCTGCGTATTTCGGTGGCCCAGTAAAACCTGTCGTGAGTTAGCGCTTGTGGTGTCCTGTTCCTCTCCTCTGCCCGTGTTCCTTTGTGCGCTGCGACGACTTCAGAGCATGTAAAGCAGCTCGTCCAAACACAAGTACTGCTGTGCTTCTTGGCATGTCAATATTCAATGGCTGTCAGTACCCACATACTCTGTATTACAAGCAATTTTATTGGTTTCCGTTAGGACAGCGTACTACGCAGCACGACTGGCGAATATCCAGTGGTATAAGCTGGCTGGTGAGCTTTCCTATAGGGACGAGAACTTTGAACTTAATGAGAAGTAAAACATTGCAAAATACAATTACCCCACAAAAGCGATTTTCGCAAAACTTTAGGCCGTTTTTTTTCGTTGCTCCGTGTTGGAATTCCGCTTTTCACACTCGAGGCAAAGAAAATTCTTGCGAGTACTATGTAAAATGGCGTCGCTGCCGTCACTGTACAAAAGAGTTGTTTTTTATTGCGGCACGAAATTATTTTCCGAGATAAAATGTTCAGCGTAATAACCTCACAAAATGGACTGAAACATAAAATCAGTATATTTCAAAAGAGTGCACTGCCATCGTAGGCTGCAAGCGCCACATAGTGTAGCCCGACTTTTTTCCCGAATATATTAGAAGAGCTCGAAAAACCGCTCTGGAAATAACAAAACCCGAAAATAAGCGACACTACCCAGTCAAGGGAACATGGGAGAGGCATTTGCCCTGCAGTGGGCGTAGACAGGCTGATGATGACCCAGTCAAACTCCGCATGGACCGTGATACCGCTTCGAAATTAATTTTTTTAGGTTGTTCTGCGCATCCCATTTCGGCGCCCTTTCAGAATTCACGAACCTTCACGTAGTTTTTGTGGAATAATAGAACAGGCGCTAGAACAGGCGCGATCAAATAGCGTTGCGAACGCTTAGACACTCAGTCTCTTGTGGAGCACTCTTTGTCTGCTTGTAATTTTGTTTTCTGAACACTAGCAAACAATTATATTATGCAGATAATACTTCTGTTTTGTACTTGCATTGGCTGGAACCCTTTCTTCACTAGTGACGCTCGGATACTTCGACAATGGTTTCCGTACGGGCACCACTCTTTATTATCGTTTTTGTCCTGCAGAATAGAAAAGTGGCCGAAGCTGGGCTGGATGTTTGCATATGACTGACGTGATAAAAGGCAAGCGCTCACATAAAAGGACAGTGCTCGTGTGCGTCATTCCCGGCATAGTTCTTATCCTTCGCGGTGCACTAGCTTTATTCATTCGCCTATTCATTACACCTTCATGCATACATCGCCTAAATAGCAATCGCTACGTCAAACTATGAGCATAGGATAACAAATATGTGCACCGGTAAACAACAAATAATATCAAAGCAAGGCTGAATTTCAGGAGAAGATGGAGGCTTCAAGAGATGATTGACATGAAAGATGGCTTCGGCGACGCCCCCTGTGCGAAGCATAAAATTAAGCGACGCTCCAGAATACACGCTGTTTTAATATTATTTAACGTATGAACGTGAACCGAACGGAAAGGAAAAGTGAGACTTAAGAGAAAACTCGTGTCCTAAGAAATAGGGTCCGTCTTAGAGTTCTATGCTCTTCACTGTGGGTGAGAGGCAAGCTGTCCTTCTTACATCTAGTCTTGGGCCTGCATAGTACTGCGGGTTTATATAAGTAAATCAGTCTGCTTTGCGAGACCAGCCAATGATATTACGATCGGAAAGAAAGTGAACACATAAGCAAGATGCAGGGCAATCAGCAAGGCGAGGCCGAGAACTTCGGGAGGAGGACAAAAAATACCAAGAAGAGAGAGTTCGCCATCTGCATGGATGCAGACAGACGCATGCAGAGAATGCTCGTCGTTGAGTTCTCAACAAGTGGACACACATGCTTTGGTCGTCTCAAGACGCGCATCAGCGCCTTTCAATGTATTTATTTTCGCAATATATTTTCCCCTTGGTGTCCTTACGTTGTGTGTAGGGCAAGCCTCTCACCTTCGTATTTAAGGAAGATAAGAAGAGGTTGTTTTTTAACTATGTTCCATGACTCCAACCTCGGAGCGAGGCAGGTGACTGGCCTGCTGGTACGGTCTCCAAACATTCGCTTTTTATGTCGCTGAAGCTGTAATGAATTTTCCACAGGTAGTTTCACAATCTGACTTAGAGGAGTATTCGCAAAGACCACAAACTCTGGGTGGCGCGCTCTGCTATTCAAGATGGCAGCCGGAGGAGTATCAACCCGTTTGCAAGCATGGAAGTTACGTGCGGATGTACGGTCTGTGCCACTTTCACAGATGAGGACATGAACTGCAATGAAGTGGATATCAGGTCAAAATACTTGTCCAAGCCATGGAAAGTGCAAATTGCTCGCTACATCATTATTTTCCGCGGTGTGAGGGGTTATATTTCGGCTCCGTTACCGTGCATCAGCGATGCTTTACGAAACCCTGTGCGCACTTCAGACGTACGTATGAACCGAACGGCACTTTAAGTATACGTACCGCGCCTGCCTGTCGGATTTGCCGCAGTAATAGGCCGCTAGCGAGTAACACCATCGTTGCTGCACAGGACCGCATGTTTAGCGTCACGATGGTTTGTAAACACGTTACTCCGTCATCATTACTTGTGTGGTGAGGAAGCAGGAGTGCGCAGTTCACTTCTCGCGGATGTTACAGGTTTGATGAGCACCTCGAAATGAACGCACACGCAAGCTTTTCGAAACGTCGAAGAATTTCAATCAATCAATGTTGAAGTTACCGGTAATAATGAGATGCCTGGTTCACTCAGCAGATGTATTGTAGGAAGCATTGACGCCGGTTTTTGCGTAATCCACGTGGTCCACGTTGCGGACCACGTGGACGAGTGGGTGGTAGTTGCGCGTCTTCCAGGTGTGTTCTGTCTTCAGTTTCTTCAGTTTCCTTGCGTCCGCAGCGGTGGTGTAGCGGTTAAGGTGCTCGGCTGCTGCCCCCAAGGTCGCGGGTTCGATCCCGGCCGCGGCGATCTTATTTCGATAAAGGCAAAATGCTAGATCCCCGTGTTATGTGTGATCTCGGTACACGTTAAAGAATACCCGATGGTCAAAATTTCTAGAGCCCTTCGCTACGGCGTCATTCATATCATATCGTGGTTTTCGCACATAAAACCCCAATAATAATTATTATTATTATCACTTTCCTTGCGTGTCAATGTGTGCGTTCGCGGTTACTGTGTTGGTTGAGACTCTGTATCACCTGTGGCACATACCCGCATAACATTTCTGGTTTACGGGTATGTGCCACACGTGACTGAGAGAAAGGGTTTCATGACGTAGGGGACAGATATTTTGCTTTATTCATGTGATGACCAGTGAATCGTGGTCTTCATACACTGATCCCCTGCTATGCCAATTTTGGTACATTACAAGTTATGGAGACGACCAGGAGTGCGCACAGACGTAGGTGGCTAGATAGATAGATACGTAGATAGAAACGGCCAAAGTGCCTGAGGTTCGCTAAGAAATGCTTTGCATTTAATAAAGCAGTTGTTAGGGCTTGTGTCGTACGTTTCTTTTCTTCGTGGGTGCCTTCTGCATTTGCGCTGTAATTTTAGCCTCGGGATTCTGGTCACGGTGTAAGATATATACTGTGAATTTGGTTCAGCCGTCTCGTTTCTTCCCGCCTGTGCCATAAACCTACAAGAACCAAAGCGTTCCCACCAGCTCGCGTCACCACAATCCACGGGAAGCTCTTCTTTTTCCCTCGCCTACTGGCCACGAGGGCGCGGCACTACAACCCCAAAATGGAATACTAACGTGGGTCCCCAGCGATACGACGCAGCATCGCCCGCGTCTCGCGTAATCTTAATTTCGTGACGCGTGGCATCGCGCGTGTTTCATCGTTAGTATTCTGCCGTTAGTACCCTGGAGAACAAATGGCGCATAGCGTAATTGTCTAAGGCAGCGCGCTGTGAAACTAGGGGTCGCAGGCTCGAATGCTCGGTTGCGCACTACGAATTTTTTTCTTCTGTGTAATATTTATTTGTGGCTTGATGACTGCACAGTTATGATTCTTCCCTGTACGACCTTCTGCTAAGTTCATTTCATGAGGAGCTCGCAAACCATACTTTCTCTCAAGCTAATCCAAAAATGTTGCGACCTGCCTAGTCTACCTCTTCAAATTTCTTGTACTTTTCTTTTAACACGAAAGTGTTCTATGCCGGAGTCCACCAAAACTTGACAGACGTCATTTTCGTCATGGATATGACGTCGGTAAAACGCACACGAACATATTTGAAAGAAAAAAAAACAAAAGAAAAGGTTTCGTTGATTTGGATGACCTGGGAGTCGAACGTACAAGCTCTTCGTGCACGAATGTAAGCGCCGAATGCTGTAGCCACTGCGCCACCAACGCTCATGTATGAGGTTTCACGAACACGCCATACATCTCTCACGCCTTTCCTCTTTCACAGTGTCCTTAGTACGCTGGGAGTGGTGTCGCCGTCTCGGATAGGTGATGTGAAGTACTGCATCGTGACACTAACGAGCGCTGACAGAGAGCGCTTCGCTAGCTTCAACTTTCTGTGAAGAGACACACCCCTGGGGGCAGCAGAACGCCTTGCCGCGTTCACGGCTTAAGCTACGAACTTTGCCTCTTGCGTTCTTGATGTGCACTAAGGTATATTCAAGTGCACAGGCGTAGGTTTCCCAGTCACTGGAGAGCGCACAGCTTGCCTTTTGTCTCTTTAAATGACGACGCTTTGAATATGTGCATGTCGAGTACCTGCGATTATTATGTGCTTGTTGATGTCATCTTTGCGCAGGATTCACCATACGTTCTGCCCAGGTGCATATTAACTACTTCAGCTACTACAAGGGTTCATCATGATCATAGTTGCAGATATAGCAAACAGGAATGGTGTAGGTGGGGATAACAGGGATCCTTGTGGAGTTCCCCGTGTGTTCCGAGAGATGTTGTCGCTTCTGACGTCGCTGAGGCTTAGCTGAGCCGTGCGCTCATGTATAAAAGATCTGATATAATTGTAGGTGCGACAGCCGACGTTCATTACGACAAGTTTGCCAAGTACAGCGACATGGGACACATTATCAAATATTTTGCTCATATCCAGGTACAAGATGGTCCTGGTAGCTGCTATGTGTCTCGGATTTAGTCGGTCATGTCGAATTTGTAACAAGGCTCCACAATCGCGCCTTATATATCTGAAACATTCTGTCTTGCACGGTCCTATTCTTTTGCGGGGTGGTGTGGTCGTCCGGGAGCAGCGAAGTGAAGTACTGCGTCTTGACACTAACGAGTGCCGATAGGGAGCCATCCGGCGCACTATCCCAGTTAGGGGGCCTCGATGCTGCGAAGGAACGTTGGCCGCGCTGGCACCGATCAGGCGCCCTCGACGCAGGTACGTGCTTTGTCGCTCGCGTCGTGTTAGCATGTCCCGGCTCGTTTTCAGAGCAGTGCAGCTTCCACGTGCACCAACGGTGTTTCTCCGCCGCCTACTGCTTCGAGTACGATAGAACCGACTAGTAAAACTGCTTCATTGAGAACCGCATAAAGCTTGCGACGTGGACGGATGAATGTCGCGCCTAGGCGGAGCGAGAGGCGAACGGGAAGCGGAGTGCCTTACAGCGTTCAGGGCTCAAGCTACGAATCTCTCCCTCCCTCGTTCCTGAGGCGTAGCGCGGTAGTGCACGCGTGGGTACAGGCGTAGGTTATCCTGTTACTGGGGAGCGCACAACCTGTCGCTTCTCTTCTCAGTTGACGACTCTTTGAAGGAGTGCATATCGAGTACCAGCGTTTATTATGTGCGTGCTGATGCCATCTTTGTGCCGCATTCACCATATGCTGTGTCCAGGTATGTGGCAACAACCGCAGCTACCGCAAGGGTTAAATCAAGATCATGGGCCTTAGTCGTCGGGATAGAGATGCGCCACTAGGCCTCAACGTGGGTGCATCGACGTCAAACGGCTGCTAGTGCCGTCAAACACAAATATACATTGTGCAAGCTCTTTATGTCAATGTAAAACGAATAATCAGTGACTTCTTTGAAGACGCGGTTCACTTTCGTGTTATACCGATTCCTATGACGGAGGGATCAACCATGTTTTTTTTTCAGAATGTTAGTGGCCTACTGATCATCAATGAAGGAGATGATTCTAGATAGACGAAGTATTCCTAAACAACGGCATGAAGAGATCCGCAGGGGAAATTTTCTGAGAAAAAACACAATACGGTAACAAAATTGGGACAGCTACCCACTAGCGATTCGGAGACCTAAGAAACGGCATAGGTGGTAGCCTTGCCCTCCTTCTGTCGCTCCTTCTCGCCCTCACATCACTCCTTCTCACTCTCACATCCTTTACCAGCCCCTTTCTACACTGTAGTATACATGGTTATGCTATGCCTTACCCTCTGCCCTCCTTCTTTCTCCTCACCCATACTTCCCTTTCCCACCCCTCGCTATAATATACTCTACATGGCTATGCTATGCTTTCTTTCTGTCTTTCTTTATATTTCTTTCTATACCTGCCTTTTGCTTTCTGTCCTTTTTTTCTATTTTTGTCCGTTTCTTGCTCCCTCTCTCTTTCTCTTTCTTGGTCTTTATGTTTTCTCATTTTCTTGCCCATAGCAATACAGTCATATGGTTGCCATAAATGCTGGTTCAGCTAGCGTGCCTGGATAGCCCAGAGGCTACACCACTCGCCTTCGGGCCGTGGGCGCCCGGGTTCAAATCCCGCCTCGCCAAGAAATTTAATTTTGTTTTACGTATTTCTTCGTCTCCTCTTCTCCCCTTTTCTTCTTCTCTCCTCCTTGTTTCGTTCTTACAACGCATTGCTAAGCAATGCATGGTGAAGTCATCGCTCGGCCAGTTTTCTGCGAGCACCTGATGGCCCAACCTTTGGCTTAAACAGCTTAGCTGTTAAAATTAGCGCGGAACATTTTACCGGCAACTACGCCAGTTTGTATCTACTATGCTTTCTTTTTCCACTAGAACAAACCGGGCACCCTTGTGCTCTTCTGTTTGTGTCTTTTTAGGGGCGAAGCTCCTTAAGGCGGCACCCGTTCGTCCCTCGTAGTCGTAGTCGTAGTAGTAGTGCGTAACAAGTCTTACGCTTTGACCTCCAATGTGGTGCCGGTGGGAGATTTTTCCTGTGCGTTGTTGAACAATAAAAAATTCGCAGCGTGCGCGTTAACTAAAAGCCGAATTCTTCTGTCTCTCATTCCCCATTAGCAGCCATTGGCATGTTCCAGTAGGAAACGTTAGTAGAAGTAGAAGTGTAAGTGTTAGCTAAAAGCCGACTTCTTCTGTCTCTCATTCCCATTAGCAGCCATTGTTTACCTCCAAGGTAGTGCCTGGTGTGATTTCTCCTGTGCGTGATTAAACAATAAAAATTTTGTTCAAAACGCCGTTCATTGATGAAAATAAACCAACGAAAGACGCCAGATGTTTTGTAAAAGCAAAACGAAAGAACCCCAGATGTTTCTAAAGCAAAGCGAAAAGACGCCAGCTGCTTAACGAAAGACGTCACATGTTTTCTAAAGCAATGGTTTTCTAAACAATGACAATTCACAGCGTACATGTAAAATTAAAGTGAGCTGCAAGTCGTCATAACTCATCGAACCTTTAGTATAAACGCACCCGATCTCACGTCGGTGATGATGTACTGGGAAGAATTCACGGAAGATTGACGGTTTACCGATGAACCTCCGCAGCTTCGCCCACTCATCATCATTCACTCCGTGGATATGCTGTGATTTTTTGTGTCCAACTTTTACAAAGGATTTATAACGTTAGGTATGACATGTGGTCCTCTTTGCTATAAAGTGGCATGAGTTCATCCTTTTCTCTCCCTCTGTCTTTGTAACTCCAGAAAAAAAAAGCACAGAATGCCGAGATGGCTGCTATGTAACTGCTGCCTAGAACGAGTATTTTCCGTGAAGGAACATGTTTTTTATTCACGCATTCAACGTTATTTTATTGTCTGAATTTCAGGTCATAACTGTCTCAAGTTTACTGGCCCACATAGCACCTCGCCTAGACAATAAATATTTACTAAGTGAGGCATTTACTACTAAGGTATTTCACGCGTCAAACTAAAAAATAAAAGGGCGAAAAAGCAAATAACATTTTGAGCCTTCGCATCTTTTGTAGCTACGCGTATTCTTATATTTGAAGTAGCGTCATCTCATTGAGAACGGAACATTTCTTGTTTCTCGCGTTCATATGAGGGAAAAAGGTCAAGCTGCGCATGGGCTCCAAGACAGCAACGACGTTAGAGGTCGAAAACAAAAGAATATGGGTGACAGTACAGTTAAAGTCTCATGGTGGCTTATAATGAAACAGTGAGGCTGGAACAGGCAGCGAGACACTCGAAAAATGGCCACTGTTTGTGTCTGAGTCAACCAGACAGCCCCGAGGCGGCCTGCCTCGGTCCACGCGAGACAGATGGGTGTTCTACCGGTGGCTACAGCCAATAAATCACGACCCAAACTAAGCTACCCATCTCTGCTGCACCCGGTCCCTCTCGTATTTGCTATTCCAAGCTCACACGGGACCCGAAAGAAGCTACAAGCCAATCCGGACTCGTACAACAAAGCTCCATTCTTATACCGGCCCGCCTAGAAGCCGCAGCATACATAAAGACTAAAGAAGCATAGGGGAGAGCCCAGGCTTTCTTGCTTTAGCTCCCATTTATCTTAGAAGGATTCGCGCTCTTGGAAGCACTTGTCTGGGATCCTAACAGAAATTGGATAGATCACGGCCACACTCCCACTGGCTCCGCTGTGTACACGTAGCGAGCCTCTATCTGTTCCAGATTCGCGCATTTCGACAACATACGACGAAATAAGATACGGCTTGGCATCTTTCTGCGTCATATAGCAGGTCATTGTAATTATGGAGACAGCACATTGAGCACATGCGCAATGTCGAGGGAAAGAAATGGAGCTTCTGTGTCGTTCCCGCGAAGTGCGGCGCGTCGGCGGAAAGCAAAAGTCAATGAGGCTGAACCATATGTCATGGATCGTCTCACCGATTCAATCTTTTTATACTGTTATCTATAAGCAATGTCCGCACGATATTCCTTGCCTCCCATAAACACGTGATCAAAAGTGGCGTGGCGTGGGCATCCTACTGTAGTACAAAGTATCGTTTTGTTCAATCATCCCTTAAGAGTAGAAGGTCGAGGAGGAGAAAATATGTGGCATCTCGCAATAGCCAGATGTTGCACAGTTGCACAGTAATGCCAAACTCGGAGTTTATTTGACATCAAGGCATCATCAGCACAGAAAAAAAAAAAACTCATAGTATTCTTGATATAGTCTATACATACAAAATGTTCAGTTGGCATTGGTAGCTTGACCTAGAGCAAGTCATAGAGCAGATGAATAGTGTAAAGGGAGTATCTGCTATCAGAGTCCCAGAGAAAACCATCATTCGTATATTGGGTATGTGGATACAGTCAAACCGCCATATCAATCACACACTTGCCCTCCTTCGTACCACCACGCTACAGGTGGCCAGAATGATATCACGGCTCGCCACTCGTCACCACGGCATGCGTGAGGAGGACACTCTGAAACTCGTACGTAGCCTCGTTGTAAGTAGGGTGACATACAGTTTGCCTTACCAACGGCTTACCAAAAGCGAACAGGACCAAGTAGACGCAATGCTCCGCAAGGCCTACAAGGCGGCACTGAAGCTACCAGCGAGCACTCCCACAAGCAAGCCCCTCGCATTGGGTCTCCACAACACCTATTCAGAACTTTGCGAAACTCAACTAACCACGCAGCTGCAGCGGCTTACGCTAACACCAACAGGCCGCGACCTGCTCATACGCCTCGGCTATATCAGCCAGCTTCAAGACGTTGCTCGCCACAAGCCCATTCCCGACCACCTTCGTACCACATATAAAGTCGCCCCCATCCCCCGCAACATGGATCCCCGATTGCATCAAGGCCGCCGGGAAGCCAGAGTGGAAGCCATCGAACGAGAGCATAGGCACAAGAACACCACGTACTATGTTGACGCCGCCAACTACGATCTCGTGAACACCAAGGCAGTAGCCACAGTCGTGGACCACACATTCAAAGAACGTACCAGTGCATCCGTGCGGTGCCACAACATCACTGAGGCTGAAGAAACGGCCATCGCGCTCGCTCTCGCCCTCGGTTACAGACTTCAACGATCGCTCACTGTTCTGACGGACTCTCAAGCGGATTGCCGCAACTATCTTAAAAGGGTGCATCAGCCAACCCGCCCTCAATATCCTCCTGAACGATACAGACACTGGCGCGCATTCCAGTACACACACCCCCAGGATTTGGCATCGGATCATATGGACCCCGGGTCACATGGGGCTGGAGGGAAACCAGGCAGCGGATAGGGTAGCTCGAGGGTATGCGAGCCGAGCACCTTTCAACTGCGCTTCTGAGGAGCCCGTTCCCGTCCCTTGCGACTACTCGGCCATCCTAAACCATTACAGAGGTCTCAGGCAAACTTACTCCCTACCACATCGAACATTAAATAAAGAAGAATCGGTCAGCTGGAGGCAAATTCAAACCGGCACGCTTCCAAATTTGCACACCCTCAGTAAAATGCATCCTACTGCATACTCTTCTCACTGCCCATGGTGCCCAGCAAAAGCTACCCTGTACCACGTTACGTGGGCATGCCAGGCCATTACAGTCTTACCCCCGATACAAAATCCCACAGCGGAGCGATGGGAACAGCTGCTGGCCAGCGAGAACCTGGATGATCAGCTCAGTCTAATTGACCGGGCCCGTGGAGCGGCTGGTGTGAGCGGAGCCATGGACTGAGGGCCACCCCACCGCAAGTTAAGAACCTCCGAATACCAGGAGCTTCTCCGCAGAAATTCTGTTAATAAATGTTTTCACCACCACCTATCTGCTATCAGAAAGGAAAAAAAAACATATATAGAAATAGAAGACAGAAAAAGTACATCAGATATAAATAAGCTCAAAAGATAAATAGCGAGAGCATAAATATTCAACTACCTGCTCACACGAATCTGGGCTACAATGGGCTACATACCTGTCTGCCCTGAAATGGCTTACAATCATTATGACGTAGAAATGAGTGGCTTTTTATAGGGCAAATAGAAGTAAAACTCACCATAAGAGGTTCTATTAGTTGGGATACATTATTTGTACCACACCTCTGTCATTCTTGACGACTTACACGAACGAAACCTTCTCCATAATCAATTTCTACACTTGCTTTAATCATCTTGCTCCGACTTCACTGCGGTGAACTGTTTCACACGAACCCGCGCATTAGATATGGTGTGGCTATGTGACTCAGACAGAAAGCACTGGCACAGGCTAAAGGGCGCCGGAGTGCCAACTTGCTAACATCCTCACACTTGGGTTATGTCACGAGCACAACCCAATATTTTTGTTCGGTGACTTTCTCAGCAACTAAACCTAATGAGTGGTGAAAGCGAAAATTTTTACTGAGTTTTTTCACTTGAAACTGATCGCTTGTATTGCGAGAATCAGGCACTGAGACCGCAAGCAGTGTCTACTAGTGTGGCCATGATGATTGTCGCATTTCGCACCTGTCGTCTTCGCTACATAGCATAGAAATATTTATGCTATATGTGTGAAATTTTGGCAACATACATTTCAGTGAGCACCACGTGGTCTGCATTTATGCTCAAACGCCAACGACAGCTTCCCAAATGGAATGTCTAGTTATGAGCTCATTCCCGTCTACATGGCTATATGGCTTCTTAGTTGAATTATGTGGTCGTCGTCCTCAAGAACAAGCGCTACAGGGACCATCTCGTATAGGAACGAAAAATTATTTATAAACTCAAAATTAGAAGCAATAGAAATCATTTAATTTTTATACGCATACACGAAAACACCAGGACAATGAGGAAATAGAGAGGCAGCAAGCTGGTAAATGCCACCTAAAGGAGCGCAACTCTTGCCTACTCCTTCTGGAGGAGGAAATAGATGAGTGAAAAGAAGATAGCAGAAGAAAGACAGGAAATAAAGAGAATAAAATAAACAACCCTCAGAAGATATTACGCGGTCAGATGGGCAGCGCGAAAATTCAGGACACAACAAGGACGAACACAGCGGGGTTATGCTGGGGTGTGTGTTCGTCCTTCGTGCGTCCTCGTTTCTCCCGGTGTCCATTTTAACATGCATTTAACAATTGCATAGACAAACCTGAAAATATTGGAAGCCGTGTAACGTATTTGAGTAGGGAATGTGCTAAATGTTCTTATACATATGAGAAGAGCGGAACACCCGCCAAGGTGGTTTATGGGTATAGTATGGGCATAGGTATGGAAGCCGTATAATATATTTGAGTAGGGAATGTGCTAAATGTTCTTATACATATGAGAAGAGCAGAACACCCGCCAAGGTGGTTTATGGGTATAGTACTCTACTGCTCACCCGAAGGTCCCGGGATTGAATCCCGGTCACTGGGGCTGCATTTTCGAGTGAGGCAAAAATGCTTGAGGCCCGTATACTTAAATTTTGGTGCTCGTTAAGGAACCTAAGGTGGTCGAAATTTCTGGAGCCCTCTTCTGCGGTGTCCCTCAATAACATCGTGGTTTCGGGACATAATACCCTAAAAATTATTAAGAACATTAGAACATTACAACAAGAACGGCAGCAATTGCGTGTGACTATATCTACGTGTTCACTACATGCTCCGAAGAAATGAGCCAACGCGCGTTCTCGCGTGAACCAGTGCAAACTGAGCTGCGTCACAGGAAAAATCAATAGACGTGATCTTTGACGTTGCAAAACGGCGCAAGGAGTTGTAACGACACCGTATGTGTATTGTCACGAACTATTACCTATCAATGGCTTTCTCAAAGCACGCCTCAATTTAACCCTTTCGGCCCTGGCGTCGTCAATTGACAACAGCACACAAAATTTCGCCTAGCACCTCGGAAACGAAACCGAAACTGCTAATTTCGAAACCGAAACTGCGATGCGATCGATACCACCATTGTGGCATTTTTTCAGAGTCGGGAGGCGCAAAGAAGACGAAGCTCGACCGAAGTCATGGGTGACGCCGAGGCGGGCAAGGTGAGGCGAGTAAGCGCCGTTTTTGTGAGGAAGTCCTGAAGTTCTTTTAAGGACTTCCACACTTCCAAATATGGTGTTGATTCAGAATTTGTGTACTCTAGTGAGTGGCAGGAATAAAAAAGACATTTTTCTCATTTCATGACCACTTGAGCCCTGAGGACCTAATTTAAGGCCATGTCTGTAAATCCATGAATACTTACACCACTGGCTAAATTTTTTGTTTGTGGTCTTCTGATGTCCTAATTATTAGGAAAATACATACTAAAAGTATCCGACAAAAATTAAAAAAATCCAGGGCTGAAAGGGTTGCAGTGTGGACACTTGGGTTCTCTGGCTCGACCGAAGCCCACCAAGAACAGCGAGACAAAACATTAACGATTTAGGCGCCACTCGCATCGGCAGCTAAGAGAGGTCTCATGGCGAAGTTGGTCGCAAATAATCGGTTTGGTCAAAAAACGCCAGGCCTGCGCTGAAACCGCAGCACAGTCACAGCGAAAGCTGGAAGAGTGGCGTTTCTAAAGCCCGTTAAGCTCTCTTGGGGCTAAAAATACAAGTACACTAGAAAGGTACCTACTACGCCATAAATCACAATTTTTGTGAAGTTGGGAAGCACCTACTAAGCCATTATTCGTCATTCTACGGAGAAGCGAGGCACCAGCTACACGTCTGTAAGGCATTATGTGAACTTTGTTGATGCGACGACTGATGGCGATGAAGAATTATGGCTCAGCCCTTTGTAATGGGTTGGAATCTTTAAACGGCCCACCAGTTATGTAATTTGCATTGGGTGACGCCCTGTCGCTATTTCTCTCTCCCGTCATGCTGTATAACATATGTTGACGTGGGAGAGAGACTGGGGGTGGGGGGGGGCGAAGAACATTACTGAGACCCCGAGGAAATGGATCATGCGCTTACGGGCTTCCTTGGCAAACAATACAAGTGCACTTGCGAAGAACCCACTACGCTATAAATCATTGTAATTTTACTGAGACCCCAAGAAAGTGGATCGTGCGCTTATGGGCTTCCTTGGCAAACAATACAAGTGCACTTGCGAGGATCCCACTACGCTATAAATCATTGTAATTTTTGAGAAGTAGGGCAGCCGGCAATGTGCCATTTTTCGTCATTCTACGAAGAGCGTTGCTACCTGCTAAACGCATGTAAGGCATTATGCGCACTTTGTTGATGCTCTGCCTGATGACGATGAAGAATTATGACAGAACCCTTTGTAATGGGTTGGAAGCATTCAACAACCTACTCGTTGCGCAATTCGCAATGTGTGACGCCTGGTTACAGAATTCGCGCTGTGCGACGCTTGTTGCTTATTTTACTCTTCTACCACACTATATTGCATATGCTAATGTGGTTCCTTCCCGACATGAAGCCTGTATAGGACCTTTTTGCAAAGCACTTTCAAGCACCGGCATGGCTCAGAGGTTGAATACTGGGCTTCCACGCAGAGGGCCCAGGTTCGAACCTCGTTCCTTCCTGGAATTTTTTTCTTATTTCGTTTTTTTCCTTATTTCGAGCGATACTGGTTACGGACACCGGCGGCGGCGGCGGCGGACAACTACGGCGCCAAAAACGGCCGGTGAAATGATCTCATAACAGCTTTCGCTGTAAAACCGATGGCGAGTTCGTTGACGTCGCTCACTGAGCTTCAGCTCCTCGAATAGTCACAGTGCTTCCGAACCCATTATGAGCGCAAGAACAAGCCATCGTAATACGCCGGAGGTTATTGTGTCTACAGTTGTACCGGCAACGCAAAATACGAGAAATACACCTAGACGCCAGCAAGATCGATGTGACGGAAGCTCGTTGCTGTGAACATCGGTCGCCGTTAGGAACTCCTCGGTCAGCGGTCTAAGACCTATGTGTGAGTCGCTGCTCTTAATGCCGCCTTAGGGCTCGTTCACGCAGACGATCGGCCAAAGTCGCAAAACAAATAGCCGCTAGCGACCAACCAGCGACCGTAAGCGACCGATGTTCACAACGGCAAAGGTGACCAGTTGATCGCCCCACCAGAACACTCTGCTGTAAACGTCTTCTCAAACCATAATCGCATCGTAAATAAAGTAGATGTGTCGCGACGCATTTTCTCTGTTGTCACAAGCTTTTCAACTGTAGTCGGGAGGGTGAGAAATCTAGCAGCGATTAGTTGAACCAAAACAGTCTCTTTTCGACTAACGCTACCCCTTTTGAACATTTGCAGCTGGTCGCTGTGCGGTAAACATGGTCGCGTGACCTGTGAAGGTCAGTGGTGTGAACACCACCTCATTCTTTCCTCCACAACGCAGGTACAGCACCGGCGTAGCTGGACGTTCCGGGGGTGCCAGCTATGCCAAGGTTCCTCACCCGGCAAGACCCACAAACGTCTTCTTCACTCAAACACAGAGATTCAGAGCAGATGGAAGCATTAAATGACTATAAAAGTCAAGATAAAGAGCAGTCATTTCGAGGATCTGTTGAGAAAAGCTAGGAAGATATGTACAAATCGATGTTTTTTAATGTAGAGGCAACTGGCCAGCATTGAAATGTGAACAAAAAACACCAAGAAGAATGATCCATAATGTTATTCTGTAGGACACGTTATATTTTTCAATAAAACAAACAGATTCGGTTAATGCTTGAAGCACCTCCTTCGAAGGAAACATGGCAATACTAAAAAATTTCACCATGCTCGTTTTACACTGTCTCGTTTTACATCTGTACCAGCAACGCAACATGCGAGAAATAGACCTAGACGCCAGCAAGATCGGTGTGACGGAAGCTCACATGGGCGACCCAGCACGCCCGTGAGGCGGCGTCGAGGCAAGCCCTTGACGTCCCCTCATGGGAGGCCTAGGCCCGGCCACTTAAACCTGCTGGTTTCTCCTAATAAATTTATTCCTCCTCCTCTTCTTCGTTCTGTAACAAGCAGCTGTTGAAATGCAGCGGCCACGTCCTTGCGTTAGCATGCGCAACAAGAGTAATGGTCTGCAAAGAACACACGCGATATGTTGCATAGTGTGAGAGCAGTTCCTTATAACGAGAAAAAGGTGAAACACGTTAAACAATGAAAAACAGCATTTTAATGGCGTGTGCGAATATCAGGCGTCTTTGTTTTGCAATCTTGTTATACGAGTACGTATGCAAAAGTGTAATATGCCTTTAACCCAATGGATCACATTGCGCATGATTTTCTGTTGTGCACTGCTAATCTTCGAGTGTAACTGGTACCGCTACATATTGCCCATGAGCTTCCGGCAACAAATATAAAAAAGAATACTGAATTGCCTTGCTCAGTTCATCGAAGACAGTGTACAAGCCTAAGAACACAAGAAGATTGAGACGCAATAAAAATTTGGAACAATTAAAATTTCGTGAACAAGGTTTCGAATTTTGCAACAGGTTACTGATGACGTCCGACATTTTTGTTGAAAAGGCATAAGCGCCATCTACGGTGCTACGGCTTCGAAGCGTTAAGAAACTATCCACATAATTACAGGCATTGTTTTCATGTGGGCTGCATTGATCCGCAGGCATATATCTTCGCACCAAGATTTACTGCTATCTTCTCCACACTTTTCTCCAAACTATGTTTTGTCTCCACGCAGCGCTCCATAGCAAACGCATACGTAATTTATTGCGAATGAAGCAACAGATCCATTTCGAATTCCTGAAGCGCGCTTTCCTAAGTTGCACAAACGCCTAACTCATGTTAGTACCGTCCTTCGCTCAAATTAAGCCAGAGTGCTACTTCTACCTGGTACATACGCTTTCAGTGTAATAACAATCGCTCACTGGACTTCTACGTGCACGCTATTCGCCATAACGACTACACGGCCATTAGTTGAGCACTGCGCCTAGCAGGAAACCTTTCTTTCACGTGAGTCATGAAAATAGCAAGTCGGTGGCTCTTAATACTTCGTTATGCATTAAAGTGTTACAGCGAAAAAGGAAAAACTCTCAGGGTCCTTTATACCTCCGCCGCGGGTGACACGAAGGTGAAAGCCATATTTTTTATTCTTTTATTTTTCCAAGTTGATGCAGCTGATCTCGCACGCCTCCCTCGGAACGCTTTCTGCAACTCGGTTTTGCAATGACTCCATGAACGTTATGCATTGTAAGCTTTCTACACCTCTCCGTGTTTTTCGTTGCCTCCTGCATCGGCCCATCTTTGACCAACCGATGACGTCTTGTGATGACGCCACAATGTAACGTCGCAGTATCTTCATGTTGACTTCACAAATTCTGATCATGTGATGATGATTTTTGGCGTCACTCGTGTTGAGGCTGCCAACGCGGGGCGCTGGTCAATTGTCGCGTTTGATGAGGCATCTAAGCCATTCGCCCTAAGAGCTGACAGAAAACATGCAGGAACAACTGGTGAGCAAACTTAGTAACTGTTTTATCTTTGCCAGGAGACACATATGTAAAGGTATACTATCCCGCCACAACAAAGAGTGAAAGAAAAATGTATTGAGTTGCACTCAACGTGAAAGCTGTAGGAAGTAAGGAGCAGCGATTTGCCAGCATTTCAGTGACGCTGGCGTTCACGGCAAGCGCGCCGGCGTTCCAAATGGGCAGCCTGTTCGCCGTTCATGGGACGAAAGGGAACGCTCACTTGTGATACAGTGGCGCTCTCTCCCATCCACCTTTCCCTCTCTTCCTTTCCATCCTCCTCACCCTCACTTGCTTTATAATCCCCTTGCTATACTGTACTATACATGCCATTGACGGCTACGTTATGCTTCACCCTCTTCCCTCCTTTCTTTTATCGTCACCTTGACATCATTCTTTTTCACCCTCACTTCCCTTTCCCGCCCTCTTCCGTACGATGGTATACATGACTATGCATATTATGGCTACGCTGTACATGGTTTTCCCTGCGTGGCATGCTACGCTTTGCACTCTCCCCTCTTACTTTCTTCCTCCTCCCTCCAACTTTTCTTTCCCGCATCCTTGCTCTTCTATGCTACATATGGCTATGCTATACATGGTTTTACCTGCGGCATACCCATGACGACATGAGATGACTGATGAGAGATCACAGCATACGGCAGCCCGGGCCTCTGAAAGTGCTCCGCTCTAAATATACAGAAGCAAAAAAAGTGGAGACTGCCGATAGACAATTGCTAAGGCGGAAGAAGTTACGGTTGCGCCTAAGTACCAACGTAAAATGCGTAATTTTGCAGCGTTAGCTACACTTGCCTAGGCGGAGTCGATTTCGCGTGGGTCATCATGAACCGTGCTGCGCATGCGCGAGGATGAGTGTGGAGCCGGCATCTCGCGCGCTCTCCGCCACCGCCGCGCGCGGCTCGCCGCTGCTGGTGACGGAGAGCGGGAGGAGTAGCCTCGTAGCCGGGCAGACAGACTGGCGCCGGCGCGCGCGACTCGCCGCTGCGGCTCTGCGCATTCGAAAGGGGTGACGTCGTAGCCATGGCGCGCGCAGCTATTCGCCTTCGCTGTGCAGTCGCCGTCGGACAATGCGCTGTTGCCGCTTAATAGCGCCTCTGACTGGCGTTTGGAGGTGGGTAATGCCACATTGCATTGATGAGTAACGCGGGAGACGAATTACAGCTCATGATTACTGAACTGGATACGGAAAGTAGAAGAGTAGGTCTGAAAATTACTATGCATAAAACTAAAGTAATGTGGAACAATCTTGGCAGAGAACAGCGCTTCGCGATAGGTGGCGAGACGCTGGAAGTTGTAAAGGAGTACGTCTACTTAGGACAGGTAGTAACCGCGGAGCCGAACCATGAGAGTGAAATAACTAGAAGAATAAGGATGGGATGGGGCTCATTCGGCAAGCATTATCAAATCATGAATGGTAGTCTACCACTATCTCTCAAGAGGAAGGTATATAACAGCTGCATCTTACCGGTACTTACCTACGGAGCAGAAACCTGGAGACTTACAAAGAGGGTTCAACTTAAATTGAGGACGACGCAGCGAGCGATGGAAAGGAAAATGATAGGTGTAACCTTAAGAGACAGGAAGAGAGCAGAGTGGGTCAGGGAACAAACGGGGGTTAAGGATATCATAGTTGAAATTAAGAAGAAGAAATGGATATGGGCCGGCCACGTAGCACGTCGGCAGGATAACCGGTGGTCATTAAGGGTAACTGACTGGATTCCAAGAGAGGGCAAACGCGTGAGGGGAAGACAGAAAATTAGGTGGGTAGATGAGATTAAGAAGTTTGCAGGTATAACGTGGCAACAGAAAGCACAGGACCGGGTTGATTGGCGGAACATGGGAGAGGCCTTTGCCCTGCAGTGGGCGTAGACAGGCTGATGATGATGATGATGATGAATGCCATGGAGAAGGAGAGCGCAAATGCTGCTCAACGGCGCAGAAGAGCAGAGAAGCTTATGCCATCGGATGCCGAAATAGTTGCCTAGGAATTAGCGGTTCAGCGTACGAAGAATGAACAGAGGAAGGCTAAATGTGCTGCGGAGACACTGGAGGAAAGGGAGGAACGTCTAGCAAAACGGCGTCACCACGATGCTGAGCAACGTGCCCGACCACCTCTGCAGCAGCAACAAGACGCCGTCGATGACGTCAACGCTCGCCGATCGACTGCCTATACTGTGAAACCTAGCGAAAGCGCCAGTGCGACTCGGACCTTCGAGACGGACTTCGTAAACAATCCGTTTCGACACGTGCGCGACGTGTGAAAGGCTATGGCACATGAAAGACCTGACGCCGCTAAGTAGTGCCATGCGTGAAACGTCGAGTTTAGTGGCGGTGCCTGAGTGGGGTGAAACCGTGGTGCGGGTTTGTACAACGTGCAAGAACTTTCTCGTTAAGCAGACCATTCCGCTAGATGGCGTTACCATTGGGTATCGTTACCCGGCCATGCCGTCAGGTCTACCGGCTCTGGACGACGTCGCCGAATGTGTGTCATTGAAGCAGCAGTAAGCATGGCAATCAAGCTAATCCTAGACAATCTGGAAAGCTCAGAATAATCAGCTGAACATTTGCTAACGCTACGTATGTCCTGGCAGAGCCGAGCTAAGCCACTGCAAAATTTTTTTTCTAGCGATGTTCTGCTACTCGAGCAAGCATCCGCATCTACCTTTGAAGCTATGAAAAACTATGAAAAATATTTGCGAGTGGAGTTATTGTTATCCTACAATTACCCAAAACACGTCCTTCACTTTACCAAGACATAAATAGGTGCGTTCTTTCCTCCACCGATGCGCTGAGGTAGCCTCATATGCATAATACATGGTAGGATAAAAGCTCGCTATAACCACTTGTTGAAAATGTATGTAGTTAGCTCAGAAACGAAAAGATTTTAAGACATTTCGCTAAATATTTTTATGTTACACGAACGTCCAGGTAGTGTAACAAAGTTTGCTTGTTATGGTCGCTAGCACACATTTTTCGGACCGCGTGACGCTTTAAAACGCTCTCTTGGCCTTTTGTTTTAAAGAACTGTTTCTAATCCACACAGATATCACTTCGTGCGCGTAGTTTCCACTGTGGTCACCCTATTTAGTCTACGTTTGATCATGGCAGCTTTTTAGTTCCGCCAGAGCCGCTTGCTAAGTTTTGAGCCCCTCGCAAAGCTGTGGAGCACACCAATGCAAAATTGCTTTCACAAGTTGTAAATGTTTAAACTACTTAGAACGCCTGCTACACGTAAATCAAAACGGGTACATCATTCTAAACTCAGATAAGCTTGTCGCATTGGGAACAGCGCCTATACGAAGGCAACAATCGTGGCATACAGCCGGCATATATTGCTTTCAAGCGCTTTCTAATGACAAAGGCTGTATTTATGGCCCAATAATTTACATTTTCGGTTACACTTTACATAATGGCCTCGTCACTTTGCAAACTTCCGTTTCAGCTGCTCTTGTTGTCTCACGAGTGCAGCGAGATACATCTCGCTCTGCTCGTCAGATTTCCATAGAACACTTTAATACGTGATTGATTCAAGTTCTCAGGCGCCCTAAAGACAGGTTCTGTTTGCCTACCTAAAGGCGCGGTTGTATACGACCGAGTTGTACAGCAGCCCATTTTTTAAACCTGAACGTGCGAACGTCGACCGCCGAGTTCATGAGCGCCGTTCAACGGAGCGTAGCGGCGAAATGAACGAGAATACGAGCATGCGTGCATGAGCCGTCCTGGGCTCCTGTCGTCTGCTAGGCTATTCCGGGAGCCGCACACCACCAGCGCTTCTTTTGAGCGCTGCTATCATCATCCTTTCTTTCTTGCCTGAACGCTGCCATCAAGTTAAAAAGAAAAGGTTAAGTGGTCACGTTTGAGATGGACGGGATGTGATATAGCTGTATGTAAGGCTGTATTGCATCTCTTAACGTGATTCCTGGCCCGACATGACACCTATGCAGCGTCTTCTTGCGAAGGAGTTTCAACCGCTGGCGTGGTTCTATAGTAGAATACTCGAATGCCACGCAGGGGGCCTGGGTTGAAATCTCTGCGAGGTCATGGATATTTTTTTATCATGTGCGCGATACTGGTTACGTACACCGGCTGTGGCGGCGGACAGCTACGCCACCAAAACCGGCAGTTTTGATCTGATAACAGCTTCCGGTGTAAAGCTCACAGGGTTTCTATGCATTCGCCTAAGACGGCTCGAACGCAAAAGTCATCTTTTTTTATCTCAGTTGATGTGCTGATGCTCCCCCGTTCCCCCTACGAACGTTTTCTAACCCTAACGTGGTGTTGCATTGCCTTCAGGATCGTAAGCGTTGCAGACTTTTTGCACCTCACCTGGTTTTGTACATCATCCGTGATCGGCACACCTTTGTCCAAGCGAGGATTTAGACTGATGACTGCGTCATACGACCTCATACTGACATTATGATGACGTCATGGTGACGTCACAATGTTTGGCGTCTGTGATGTCAAGATGACGTCATGTGGCAATGGCATTACGGGACAATGACGTCCTCACGGTATGATGCTGACGCCGATACCGCAAGATGACTGTCAACGCCAACGGCGCGTGTTCGTGTTATATGATGCACCAAAGGCGTTCACCCTAATGAATGTAGTGTAAAGGCTGTTAATTGCAGAACCGTTCTCAGCAAATTTCTCCATCGCACATCGGTTGTAGTTTTCAAAGACATAGGTCTCGCATCAGAAAAACGTGTGGTGCCCAACAGAAACAACTTAAAAGATAGGAAGGAATATGAAAGAATTTTGCACTTACATTTTTACGTTCAGGCTTCCACTAATGAACATTGGATATGCAAACAAGATTAGCAAGCAGAGCTAGAGCAACTAGGGCGTCTTTGCAAGTTTAGGTACGCGAGCATGTCACTGTACAAATGGCTTTAGTGGCACTTTGACTCTGCTTTTACTGATTTTTGTGACTGTTTTTCGCGTAAGGGGTAGCTGCATGCAGCTCTCCCAAAATAGAGTCAGCGCCTCGCCTATTGTTCCTACACTAGTCCGATGAGACCGATTCAATTGTCCACCACTCTCTGCTGTCGTCCTTTCCTCGGTTTTTCTCTCGGCTGGCGTTCACGCTTACTTTGCGTTCACGGGGGAGAGTACCCTTAAGGGCCCGCTCACGCTAGCGGCACGGCAGCTCGCCGTTTGCCGTTTGACGTTCTCAGGCTGCCGTGCGCGAGCGATTTCGTTCGCGCACGTCAGCCGTTCTTTGCCGTTGGCAGAATAGGTCCGAGACCCATTTTCTCGCCGTCCTCCGCCTGCCGCAGAGTGACGTGGCCAATCAGCGACGGAGGAGCGGTTGCCATGACTACGGCGCGCCGCGTCGTCTGCTTTCGGCTTTCCGCGAAGTGTGAGTCTGCCGCAGGACGCTTGGAGCTGCTTGCTTTCTGCTCCGCGTGTTTCACGCTAGAAGTTCGGATGTCGTCCGTGTCGAGGCCAGGTATGGTTCCAGCAGTCAACAGAGCGTTTTAATCTCTCCGGCGTTAAAGAAAGCGTCGCGTAAAACCAAATAAAATGTCCCCAAGCAGGCGCCAGGTCAAGTGGCGCCAGCTATGGAGGATTAGAAACAACTAACAAATGCGTAATCTATGTCCTCCGAGCATTGGGAAGCGCCCATCTCGACTCGCTAAGCCTACAGACTCGATTATTTGAGTACGGCTCTCCAAAGCGGGGCCGAATCGGTACGAATACATTGCTGTCGAAGCTTAAGGACATGAATCTAAAGCAAATGGAAGCATCAGTTCGGAGCTTACGCGCTACAGAGCGCACGGCGGCCACTTGATAGATTCGAGGTGGACGACAACCGCTTTTAGCAGTGCGGCCATGTTTTTCGGAGGCTCGCCGGCGAAGCTTGCCGTGCAAGTAGGACAGCTCTCGCGCGTGCGGCGACGGCGGACGTTCTGCGGCAC
The DNA here is from genome assembly GCF_013339695.2 of Rhipicephalus sanguineus. Classification (NCBI taxonomy): domain Eukaryota; kingdom Metazoa; phylum Arthropoda; class Arachnida; order Ixodida; family Ixodidae; genus Rhipicephalus; species Rhipicephalus sanguineus. Next base: position 150,979,577 of record NC_051180.1, read on the forward strand.
CGCGCCGTTGCGGCAGGCTTGCCGCTAGCGTGAGCGGGCCCTAAGGTTGGGTCTAGCGTCAGAAGACAGAGGGGATAATTTTTTTGTTGCGTTGTGTTTTTGTCTGTTCGGCGGCGTCTTGCCTCCCTTCAGATCACTATGTTTGTTGTCACCCTGGTTTTCTACGAGACGCGGTGTTTTTAAAGGGCGCGTCTGCGTTCATGACGCTATACGCACTATCAACGCGGACGCGTCACTGCGACGCTTCTGCATGGGCTGACCTTAAAGTGTGCCTCACGAGCGCTGTGCGGCAGCGGCGTTTTAGGGGCGAAGCACCTTAGTGCCGAGCCTTGTACCCCCCGCGTCTAGCGTAGCTTTGGTTTACACGAAGTCCGCTAGGGGCGCTGCGGCAGCAGCGCTCGCACTCGGCGAGTGCTCTGGTTTGAATGGAGGCCGCTAGGGGTGCGCTATGCTCTCAGATGCATTTATATGTCCATAAACATCCAACAACAACCAGGGAGACGTGTATAGACCTTGTCTTCACTAACTTCAGATGACATCACATTCAAGAACCCCTGGCTCTTCATATCACAGATCAAAAGGCGGTCGTAATGAAATGCAAACGAAATCTGGAACCTCAACACAATATACACCTTATCACATAAATAAAGCAACATTGTATATACTGTACACACGTGTTTGTCACGCATTTCCATGCTCGAGTGGGCAATGAGCGGGGGATTCAAGGTTACCCGAATGATCCTCGGCGCTTCGCCCACTCATCATCATTCACTTTGTGTATATGCGTGAATTTTTTGTTTGAAGCCGCGAAGGGAGGAGCCCGAAGGAAAAAAATCTGACAGAGGCGTGATATATGAGAGGGTCGGCGCGTTTACCGCGTCTCTACGGGAACGCACGTGTGATGCAAGAAGCCGTATCCTTCAGGTGTGCTTTGCACCACGACAACTCCTTGAAGTAAGGCGGACGAACGGCTGTCATTGTGGAGCGAGCGTTCGCACTGGTAATAAAAAAAATGACGGAGGCGCTGATACAGTGTGTCTAAGTCTAACAAGCTTGCGTTGGTTTAAAGTACGAAGAAAAACCACGCAAAATATCCCTTCGAAGCTGTCTAAGTGTTGAGACATGCTAAACTTTAGGTTCATGTTGCCCTCTACATAGCTTTTGGGTGAGATTGGCCTGTGATTTTTCATATTTCTAGCATCCGTCAAAAATCCGCCTTTTTCACGCTGCCCCGGCGCATGCGTCCTTCACCTACCGAAAATATCGCCGAACGTCTCCATCTCGGAGGCTTTCATTATGGCGATAGCGGTTGTCACGGTCCGTACCAAAACATTACGACAACGACAAAGGGCAGAACAGAAATTTGAGAGAGACGGATTAGAACTACCGCTTGACAGATACATACCGCGTCCAACGAAACATGTGTTTTGGCATCAAATTTTGACAGTGTTGTGCAGTGCGCAAGTGTCCACAGCGAAAGGAGTAGTACCAAACAGTAGCAGCTCAAAAGGTAGACAGGACGGTTAAATATTGTCGCAATTTCATTATTGCGTTAGCGTAGCCCACAAAGCTAATCGGGTGTGCAAACAAGATTAGCAAGTAGAGCTAGAGCAACCACGAAGGCTTTGTAAGTTTACGCATGTTGGTCGGTCGTTGTACGGTTGGATCTAGTGACGCTCGGCGTGCACTTGTACGCTCTTGTGACCGTCGGTAGAATTTGGAAACTGCGTGCAGCTTTCCCGAGGTACTCTTAGTAAGTGTGCGTCTCATTCTTAGAAGAGCGAAATAACTTTATTTATACCGTTTTAAGGAAAAGAGGCTGCGAGAAGGTGAGAGGTTCTACTCGATGTAAGCCTCTCTACCACCTCGGGATAGCCTCCTGAAGTGCTGGGTTGCAGCTGCGCATGACAGCCTCCCACAGCTCCGGACTACTTAAATGTATACAAAGGTTCGGGGGAGGGGTGTGATTTTTAGATGCGAAGTATCTTAAGGCGGAGCTCAATCCGGTGGTGGTGGTGGTGTGCGGCGTGACCACCCTTACTGCGCATGCGCATTCCCTCTCCACACACCTCCTCTCCACTCCCCCACACCATTCCCCCTGTCCTCCACCCCTCTCCCCTTCCCCCTTTCCACTCACCCTCTCCTCTTCCCCTCTCCACTTCCCTCTCCAATTTCCCTCTCCCCTGCCCCTTTCCACTCTTCCTCTGAAACGCGGGCTAGACATGCCGAAATTCTCTCCTGCACAACGCCGCGATGAGCTCGAGCGCATGCGCGTCCCCTCCCCTTCTCTCTCCTCTCCTACGCTGCCCCCCTCTCGCCCGCCTGTCGACCGCGTTCCCCGCTCGCCCTGTCAGAATTAATGGCCAGGCTAAATGGAGGATACGACGCGCGTAGCGTCCCTCTTCGCGTTCCACGACGCGAGGTCGGTAGCATGCCCAACGAACGCCAACGGAACGCGATCGTGCAAGTGCTCCGGCTTCGCATCGCCTCATGGTCCCCTTTCGCTGGAGATGGTGTAATTTTACACTGCCGCAAATATGGTAGAATCGCTTTCCTGACGGAACAAAACTTGCAGTCCGAATTAGGGTACCTTCCTGGGTAAACTCTGTGGCGTAAGGCCGCTATGATAAAAGTTGGCGTTTCGAGTTACGCCAAAGAACCTCAGGCCTACGTCAGGACCGAAGCAGTAAAAGCGGGAAGTTTTCGCACCAGGGCGGTAATGCCCGCAAATATCGTGGTATGTAAGCGATCTGTCTTTGGAGGTAAATGCTGGAGGGAGATTATTAACTGCGAAACTGTTTAAGCTAGCCGGGATGTGTCCGACCCTATCTCGAAAAAAATTCGGCAGATCCCACGTACCGTGGGAGTCGATGTTATACGAAGCATGCGGCAGGAATGTGACTGTGGCATAACTTTTTTTACTGAGCGACACGTTACAAAATGACGCTAAAGATTTGTATATATTTTGTACGCACACATATATAAGTTGATGAGCCGCATATGTGTTACATAACCAGTTATTTACGATTGGGTAACGCTGCCAATGGCAACGTGGGTATTACCAACACCAGAAGCGGTAAGCTGATATGTAGTGCTTATAAGTGCCCGAGAACGCACGCACGTTTCACGAACCCGTGTGCATGTGTGCAAGAAGTTCTTGACAGTTTTTGAACAAGGGCATCATCACCATGATCAGTGAGCCCCAGCAGCTGGTCATGACTTGATATAGGATACGGTCGTGATCGTGGTGACGAGGGGTCCATGTGTAGTGAAGTATGTGGTATAATAGAGCTGTTGGAACTCGTGGATGCCTCGGTCATTTCGTCGACAAATTGTCTATCGACAGAGCCAGCGACATGTCGGAAGCTGAAGCCACCCTTCGCGTTGGTGAGGCATAGGCCGTCGAGGCTGGTAGGCCTGGATAGTGCTACGTAGACCAACATCAGTGGATGGTGTTTGTCGTATTCGTAGACTACCTGGGCGTATGTGGCCTACGTAGCCTAGTCTACAAAGCGGCTGTCAATCAATCTGGCATCATCCTCGGTCAGTATGAGGCCATCGCCCAGCCTCGTTAGAAATGAAGAGGATACTGCGTCATTCTGGTGGATGAAGTGCACTTTACGGTGCGGTGATGTGGATATTATATGTAACTTTCCTTAATATAGTCCTCCGGGGTCGAGCAATGCTTCAATATAGCTTGCTGAATCATAGGAAAACAATCGTAATGTTTATTAGACTGCTATAAAAGCGGAGCCAACACTGGAACTACAGTCGTTAATCTGATATGACACCTGTATCGGAGGAGTACACATCGTAGGAGTATCATGTAGTGTTTATTGCTTTCTTGTAAGATTAGATAACCAGCACCACAACCACAATTGACGTTGCACCGATATTACGCCTGCGTAGGCTGTTTTTCCAAACCACTTTATAGACCTGGCGTGGTTCAGTGGTATAATACCTGATTGCCACGCAGAATGTGCTTGGTTTCGATTCCTGCTGGGACTCTAATTTTCATTCTTTCCATTCGTTGAGTCAACGCTGCCGATGTTGGTTTTCCTTAACGCTCTAGCATTTAAGTTGCGAATGTCGGTTCTCGCCGTTCCTGGGTAGATATAAACTGTCAATCACCTGTGGCACATACCCGTACACCGCGGCCCGTGGTAAACGGGTATGTGCCGCACGTGTCTAGTGGAAAGGGTTTGACGACGTACGCCACAGGATTTTAGCGTTATTTATGTCAAGACCCGGCAATCATATTCGTCAAATCCTCTTACCCTCCCATGCAAATTTTGGTCCACGCCAAGTTAAGGAGGCGATCATGAGAGCACCCAGACGTAGGCGGCTAGATAGATAGATAGATAGATACGTAGATAGAAACGCTCAAAGTGCCAGAGGTTCGCTAAGAAATGCTTCGAATTTAATAAACGCGTATGTGCAAGAGAAATAGGGTAAATCCCACTACTCGCAACAGGTCCACTAAAAATGAAGAAGACAACAGTCAGCCCAACAAATGAGTATGTGCCACAGCAATTTGTGCAGCCTATCAGAAGACTGTCATAATCAGAAAGTGGGTAAATCCCACTACTCACCAGTGGACAATTAAAAAGGAAGAACGATTAGCCCAGCAGTAGGTAACGGGAAAGGCAGCGGCGGCTGCGAGAAGCCACCATCATTATAAAGAAGCATGTGCCACAGAAACTGCAGATAAATCGCACTTTTCACCATAGGTCCACTAAAACTTGGAGGATGCTTGAGCTGCGCCTTCAAGAGTAGAACGCGATAGCGTAATCGGGCCCCGTGAGTATCGCCTTCTCAATAGCTAGCCTAGCTTCGGGTCTCGGTGCATGCCTAAGCGTGCCGCAGGGAAACGAACGTCTGGCGTTTAACATTGGCCGTTTCAAACTATCCTAGAATGCCTACTGCAAGTACAATGGTGCAGTGCCAACTACGACAAATTTTTTTTCTTTTGCGAGTCAGTGAAGGGCTCACTACACGTCCGTAAGGCAACACGCGAACCTAAGCAGCTGCTCACTTTGTTGATGCCTTTGGAGCTGATGATGATTCAATGTGTCTGAGCGCTTTGTAATGAGTGGGCGCAATTCACATGTTTTGACGGCTGGCGCGATTCTACATTTCTGCCACGCTATATTACATGCGTTAAGGAGACTCCCTTTACTACACCCGACATTGATATGGTATTTTTTTTTAGACGCAGTTGTAAGCAATAGCGTGACTGACTCTGTATTAGCACAGCTGCTTCCCGCGCAAACGGCCTCGGTATGACTCTCACTCGAACCGGAATAGATAATGATTTTTTGCTTACAACCAAAGACGCCGACAGCGACTACGCAATTTCTGTGAAACGAGCTCTTTAACGCTGTCGCATTAAAAAATTGGCCGCGTATCTGCGTGCTTCGCTGCAAATGTCGTGTAAAGACGATAGAAGAGGCGCTGTGTGAGATATGGACGCCATCTGGCAATACGTCGGGAAACATGAGTGCTGTGTTGCGTGCTGGTAGTCCCGGCGCAGCAGCAGGCGAAGACCGGCGGTGACCAACGCGACCGGCGGGGACGCCAGCCAGCCCGAAAACGCGGTTTGGCGCGAAGCGCTGAAGCAGAGAAACGTCCGCACTCAACGAGTACTCTCCACGCACTCTTTTATTTACACGTCGCCTGGGTAAAACAGGAACGCCAGAAGCGGCGCCCACAACCGGCAGCCTGAAGGTCGCCCACAACGCTGCTTTTTCATTTTTTAAATATTTTTTTTCACCTTCTTGGCCTTCTCAAAACTAAAGTTTTTCAACACCAACCCATGGCATTCGTAGTGCAACAGAACCGAAACCGAAACACAACAATGAGCTCGCGCGAAGGGCACGGAGGAAGGCAAATTTCAACGCAGTCGCATTTTCAGCTTTGTTGAAACAGTTTCAACAAAGATGAACGCATACCAACTCGCTCAAGCTTCCATTCTTATGCATTTTCAGCGCAGCTTAAGAAACTAGGGTCCTTAAAATTACGTATGTATGCATTTTCTATTAAAGGAACACGCCACCTAATACTTACCTAGTGATGTTGCACCTCAGATATGCATAATATTTACTTTTTGATCGACAACGTTCACAAGTATGAACAGTCGTACCAGTTCAAGACGGCTGGCCCTTGGGCAAGTGGTTCAACTTTGGCCGAGTGGCTGAATCGAGGGACGTGCCGACAAACAGAAAGACAGACAGACCAAAATTTCTGCGTTTAAAGGGGCCCTCCAACACTTTTTTTCATCGCTGCTGACCGCATCAACGCGTAGTGGCGCTCGCCAGAACTATTGCGGGCGGAAATGACGAAGATGAGCGCTGGCCTATGATTGGATAAATGTAACGTTAGAAGTAATAGCGGCGTTGCATCACAAAAGGGGTAATTGTTGGTTTAGTTTTTCTTAAGCATGCTTTTTTCACTGACCACCAACTAGACAGACGATCTTAGACATTTCAGCTTTAAAACTGCAGCGCCCGGCAAAGAATGCGCCGAACGCCACGGCGCTGAAGGGAAACGCGCTCGGGACGCTCCAGGCGCCGTTGTTTGTAGAAACTGAAGGGAAAAAAAATGTAAGAGCGTTGATATAGACGCCGTCGCGACAAGAAACACGACTAAAACAAGAAAACATGATAGAGGCGTTCACGATCTGCCTCGCTTCGGACGCGCAGTTCACTCTTAATGCACCACATTGTTTGTTACTATCGCAACGGCGTCATCAATACGTTGGAAAGAACGGCCAACATTGTATGCAAGCTTCCCGTACGTAGGATCTTTCAGTTCATTTCATTGGGGCGCCATCAGACGTCACAGGGCGAGTGAAACGTGGTCAGGTGACCCCGCGAAAATCGAGTTGAGGGTAGGCCTCCGTTTTATTGTATTTTGAGTGTTCTAGGCTGAATAACTTCGGATTGCGTGCCCCTACCGCTGCCGTTCTTGCTGCACTAATCTCTTCAGCCTCCAGTTTACGCAACCCGAAAGTAAAAACTGTAAAACAATGAGGTCAGGAAAAGTGTTAGAGGGTTTCCTTAAGTTCCCCAAGAAGGACTATCGTCTTTAAAAGCAAGACGGCAACAGTAAGCGCAACACTAGGGAACGGGAAAGCCAACGGCGGCTACGAGAACACCCCAATGGGAGGCTTACGCCAACGATGACGTCCCCGTAGATCTATGAGAGGTGCGAACGTTTGGTTTCAGCTCGAGTTTCTGTCTCTAGAGTTTGGACTGCCGTGTCCTGTCTGTGTCTGTGTGCGGTTTAACTTGAACCTCTGGCGCTGAGAATCAGCGTAGAAACAGCCTAGCATCAACTAGCTAAAGCCTAGAAAACATCCAGAGGCAACCTAGAAACAACCCTAATCACCTAGCTAAGGCCTAGAAAGAACCTAGAAGCAACCAGATTAGTCTTTAGGATCGTCCAGTGTCGCTGTTTCAAGGCTTGCGCGGCTTAGTGCCTAGTGCAAGCTTCGCCATTCGCTTCTGAATTGTCGACTAGCCTAGCCTGCGCACGGATCGTGAAAGCTCGAGCACTTGCGTGGGCCGTTTCATTACGAATTAAGCTTATGTGAGCAGGTGTCCAGAGTAATGTAACAAGTTGGGATGGCGGATTATGCGACAGAATGGCTAGGACTGTCCTGCAAACACTACCCGCTCCGAAGTTGTATATGGCAGCTTTGAGTCACTTACAATGACGAACAAAAATCAGTTGCTGCGGTGAGTGCTTCCGCCACCGCCTTGGCCTCCTCCGAAGACGAGGCTTCTATTGATGCTGCCGTCGCAGCGCTGGGAGTGGCGTTAACAACCGATAAGGCGCATTTCTGTTCAGAGGGATACTCTGCAGCATCGACATAGCCCACATCTTTGCAGTTAAAAACTTCTTCTGAGGGGATTTATCTCATGGTTGCCTTCTATGTTCGTGATCAAGAGGATGCATGTTTTTGGGAGAGGAGGGATATCAAAGTTCTCATCAATCTGGTGGGAAATATTAAATTTCTCATTGGTCATGCGTGCTACGGTAATATTAAAGGAGTTTGAAATACGCATACCAGTGTGTGCGTTGGATGAGCATTGGTAGAGAGCTCTCAGATGGGCTTCTTCAAGCTCGCTAAAGGTACTCAAAGTGCCTGTAGCCAAAAGTCTCTCAGAACACGCTGTGCTTAGATTTCATTTTTCATATTTCTAACACCCGTCAGAACCAGAGCCGTATATGGACACAGTCTGGGGAATGGGCGGGGCACTTACGTCGCGGCACGGCGATGAGGCCGGCCACGTCATCTCCACCGCTCAGGGAAACCCCGGTTCGGTGCCGACCGCCATATTTGCACTATCTGCGCAAGGGCCGCATAGCTGAGCTTCTTTACGCACTGTTTAATCATGAACTGTAGCGCCGCTCAACAAATTGTTCCCAAAGTTCCGAATGCGAGATATTATGCGCTTCTATGATCGAACGCATCATTTATTTCCACTTCTGGCGATTATGATGCACTCTTCGAACATAGGTTTACATCCGCAATCTCTGCAATGAATGCTAACCAGCCACCTGACTGATTTTTAACGATATTCACGTGCTCGTGCAGCCTGTTATTAATGCACGAGTCTGGTTACCTAAGATCGCTCTAGACAAACATTCTTTTTCCATGGCTCCGTCACGGCTCCCAGGGGTCCTGTGACGCGTGACGGACATACAGCCTGTTTAGTGTGCCCACAATCTTAACGTGTGAGCTTTCGTCTTATTTCGCTAATTTGTACGATAACTACGTGATACTGCCACAACAGCGTTGAAATGTGCAGGAATCGTAGAGGTCTAATGAACAAGGCGTGATGAACGTTTATTCGCTTGACCAAATATGTGGCTTGAAGAAAGACAATTACGAGTTCCGTGACGAGAGATGTCACCTAAGCTCGAACCATGTGCACCGTATGAGTTGGTGTCGAGAAGCTTATTCGCGCCTTTATCACCAAACTGGAACGATCCCTGAAAACAGATCAAACTTTCTTCGTTCATCTCCTGGTCCTACTCGCGTAGTATAATGGCCACCTTCTACCTGTGTAACATCGTTAGGCAGGCATACAGCATTTAGGATTGCGAGAAAAAAAAAAAGAGCACGGCAGAAACTTTGCATAACTGAAACCTGCAACGTGAATCCCACAAAGAGGAGTTTTATGGGTGATATTGAAGATTGACACTACGTTCGTGGATAAGAGAAAGGAAGGGATAAGCTGGACAGCTAAATTCATTCTGCAGAGGTCTGCAAAGACATCCGAGATTTCCTCCAGTGGTGGAAGTCTAACAACAACGAGCACCGACGCCTTCACAATTCGCAAGGCAGATGCTGTGCTCCCCTGCGGCTTGCGAAGCCGTGAAAGAAACTTCAACGCAGCAGGATGCGCGATGCAATAGCTTAGGGCATGCTTAAAGGCAGAATATCTTGACATTTTGCGTTTTTTGGCACATAACATGTGAGGAAATAAACTATGCCACAAAACACCGTATAGACTAAATAGGAGCAGTAGTGTGATACATCAAAATAATCATATTACAAACAGTTTTTTCCTTGCAGTGGTCCATACGTCTTTGGAAAGCACACGTACTGTACGCGGTTCATCATAAATTTTATCCAGGATATCATATGTGCAGCCAAGAGAATAAATTTGGATTTTTTCTCTATTTTTCTTGCTGTGGCAAGGTGCCAATTCGCAGAAGACAGGCGCTAAAAACTCGCAACTAAAATTTTATTTCAGAACGAAACAGAATAAATACCATCTAGAAAACCTTATAACAATGCGCATGTGAAAAAAAGATAGCAAAAAAAACTTCAGTGGCTGATTAGACACGAACTTGACGCAAAGCAATCCCTGAGGTATGACACTTCTGGCTGTGACAAGGCAAACGAAGGTGGACTTATGCACTTGTGACCTTCCAGTGAAATGAAAAACGCCTCCATGATTTCTGGTGTAAGCTGATCCCTATGCCAATGCAAAATTTCCGTCCTATCAAAGCTTGGATTACGAGCACTTTTCAGACATAGAATAGCTAAATGAGAACCTGTGCCATTTTTGACATTTTGAGTATGCTCTTGGATTGTAATGTTTACGCACCGACTAGTTTGCCCTATGTAAATCTTATCGCAAGATGAAACTTTATATACAAAATTAGTTTGACCATCCACGAACTTGTTCTTATGATTTACCTTAGCCGTTTGTCGGTTTTCCCTCCCTTTAACTTCCTGTGCACGGCTGTACATACCTGCCGCAGCTTATGGCCGACACTGAATGCAGCATCAACCTGTTACCTATTTGCCACATTTTTTTTATTCCTTGTGGTAGCCTATGCACATAGGGAATCACTGCTACATCTTTCTTGTGGTAGTGTGATTACCATGAACTGTTCCCTTCGGCCTAGCTTTTGCTGTTTCTGGCCACTTTTTTGCAGGCTCTCATGATAACCCTAGTAGGGTATCCTGCTTCTTGTAGCCTTGACACCCGCCTTGTAAACCTATGCTGCACCTTATGGTGACACGATTTAAACAAAGAATAATGAATGCATGCAACGCTAATACCACTTTTTACTACTTTCGAGTGATCAGACGAAACTGGTAGTAAAGGTTTATCTGCTCTAGGTGAATACTCCCAACAAACGTGATCTGCCGTAGAAGAGAATAAACTTCAACCTAGTAATTGCAACTTTTTTTCAACAGGCAATTCACACGTAAAATTGGGGACGCTTACCACATTAACCTGAACAGTTTTAAACATCAATTACTCTTCTTTGTACGTCATAACTGCTTACAATAACTAAAAATTCATCTACATACAGCACGACTTTTACAACCGGGTATCCAATGCTCTGTTCTATTTTTCTGTCCACATAAGAACAAAAAATGTTACTAAGAACGGGCGCAACACAAGATCCGATGCATACACCCGATTTCTGTAGAAAAACCTTTCCGTCCCAGCCAATAAACGTGGAATGGAAATAAAAAGATCAAACTTCCATAACGCTTTGAATGGAAACGAGTCATTTGTTAATGAATGACTGTTCATCATTGTCATCAGTTATACAACCTTTGATGGACTGCGTTATCATGTTATGAGGTAAGCAATAGTATATATCTTTTACATCAATGCTAAAACAATTAGCATGTCCAGGATTACCATCTCTAAAACATTTCTCCAATGCAGCAGAATTCGGAATGACAAATGGGTCATGGTATGTAAGAGCCGACAGATGAAGCTGAGGCCACTTCGAAACTTCGTGTTGCCAAGTGTTCGTTTCCGAAACTACGGCTCTGAAAGGGACGTCAGGTTTATAGGTTTTCGCCGTGATGAAAACCTCTATATTGTGCGCTAGGCATGGCCTCCTTGACCTTCGCTCCTAAACTCTCCAGGTGCAGGTCACACAAAATGGCTAAAACTCGGTCTTTCTGCTTAGCTTCATGAATACTGACTTGTTTAAGGTTTTTCTCCGAGCCATTCATGGCCTTTTCGGAAAACATCCCCTGACGGAAAATCATAAAATACCCCTCTTTGTCAGCTACCACGGCACACCACGCAGTACCTTTTGTAGCGTTAGCTACACTTGCCTAGCCGGAGCCGATTTCGCGTGGATTCTCATGAGCCGTGCTGCGCATGCGCGAGGATCAGTGATGTCACACAGCTGGCTCACTGGAGCCGGCATCTCACGCACTCTCCGCCACCACCGCGCGCGGCTCGCCGCTGCTGGTCTGCGCGTTCGGGAGGAGTGGCGTCGTAGCCGTGGCAGACACACTGGCGCCGGCGCGCGCGCAGACTCCGCCATCGCCGCGCGCGGCTCGCCGCTGCTGGTCTGCGCATTCGAGAGGAGTGACGTCGTAGCCATGGCAGACACACTGGCGTCGGCGCATTCGCCTTCGCTGTGCCTTTCGCCTTCGCTGTGCAGTCGCCGTCTGACATGCGCTGGAGCCGCGTGATAGCGCCTCTGGCTGGCGTTTGCAAGTGGGTAACGCCATGGGGAAGGAGAGCGCAAATGCTGCTCAACGGCGCAGAAGAGCCGAGGAGCTTATCTCATCGGATCCCGAAGTAGTTGCCTGGTATTTAGCGGTTCAGCGTATGAAGAATGAACATAAGAAGACTAATATTCCTAGACAATCTGGAAAGCTAAGAATAATCAGCTGAACCTTTGCTAACGCTACGTATATCCTGGCATAGCCGAGCTAAGCCACTGCAATTTTTTTTCGCTGGTACAGGCATGTCACACTATCCATGCAGTAGTAACTTCTCTTCACTAGTAGTAGCGCACTTGGTACCACCATTCCGAACGCCGTTCTGCGGCACATCCACCATGGATGGCTCACCAGAAGGAGTCATGCCGCGGAACTACGCTTGGAGGTCCTTTGGACAGACGTCATACCGAGTAGGCCACTTGGCCACTCTCACCTTGCTCGCAGAGATGGCAGTGATAGAAACAAGAACTGAAGGATTACTTAGGAACACACTGTGACACCTAAAAGAGCCGACGGTAAAAGAAATTTGTTGCATCAGAACGATTAACTGGGTAAGTTGGTGTGGTTCCATCATGAAGGAATCCATCATACTCGTTATTTTGGGTTGTTTATTCGTTTATCATGGAAACACACCAACTTGCCCAGTAAGTTGTTGGTAGAGAGTGCTGCGCGGCGAAGACGTGCGGCCTTTCTGCCCCGACATCGGAGCGGCCCGCTGCGCGCTAACAGGCGCCCTAGGGGACCGTAATAAAGTCTTTGATCCATCCATCCTTGCTTTAACACTTAATAGAGCGTGCAATGAAAACAGAAAAGGAAGAGAGCTTTCTGTTCTCTGTCCCCTCTGTTTTTATTGCGCTGCCTACTGAAACTGAAGTCATGTTGCCCATTTATTTCCTTGCTAAAATATCTGCTATAAAACACTCTTGACGATTCCCAGCTCTATTTGCAGAAAAACTAGACGCAGTGTGCCGCTGCCGAATAAACGTACCCCGTAGGTCCATTCAGCTATTTCCACCGTGAACCCGTTTTGTACAAGGAATCAATATCACTGAAGTATATCTGCTAGCGATGCATGTACCAGAATAATGTAGGTATTTGCCACTTAAAACGCCCTAGTGTCGAGTACATGTTCGGGCAACAGTACCTAGATTACAGATTCGGCGTGGAACGGGTAGGCGATTTTTTTTTCTCGGGTTCGGGCAGGGTCTCGCTTTGAGCCCCTGGGTCGCCTTGGGGCGTGTAAACATCAACGAAAGTCGGGCCCGGGCCAGGCACGTGCAATGCTCTACTTTCTACAACTTGCTGCTACAACTTGCTACAATACGGTGTAAACGCTGCTGTAGGAGCCTCTCAGTTGATTTCTGCGTCGCACATCGGTTGTAATTTTCATAGGTATAAGCTTGGCTTTAGCGAAACTTGCGCTACTCAACAGAAGCAGCTTAAGAGATAGATAGGATTCTTAAATAATATCGCACTTCGATTTTTACTTTGATGTGGCCGACAATGCCAATCAGATAGGCAATCAAGATTAGCAAGCAGAGCAAGAACAACCACGGTGGCTTTGCAAGTCTAGGCACGTTAGCATATCGTAGTACGCTTGGCTGCATTTCCATCACTACTGAATGTCTTGATCTTTTCTTGAGGCTTATTTAGGGGCAGCATCGTGCAGCTCGCGCAAAGTGGAGTCATTACAAATGTTGAAGCAACGAAGCATGGCAAACCTTCCAGCTCCACTAACATGACACCTGAGGAGGGCGACGCCTTTGTCGCGTTGTCTTTCTCGAGCGAGCGCGCGTTGTCGCTACTTGCGAGCTTAGAGTTCAGCGTTCATTGCAGAAAGAACATTTGCGGTGCCAACGCGCGCCGTTCGGTCTCTCTCGCCACAGGTCGCGCGCTGATCGGGAGCCGGAGATGCGCCGGTGGGAGCAACAATCACGCCCTTGCTGAAGCGGTGGCGCGCTCTCTTACGTTGAACCGGTTTTATTCATTCAAATGAGAGGCAGACTTGCCGTAAGTTGTCTTCGTGTCACACACCCGAACGTGCTATGAGTATGCCTTACAGGAGAAAACTTGATACTTGAAACCAATTTTGAGACGGAATTTGACAAAATCCGGTCGATTAATGCAATAAATCCTGAATATTTCATCATTTTAAATTAGTTTGAATAATGTTAGTGTTTTCTGAACCGGTTTTGACTAATTACTTGTTCTGACCATATTTTGACAACTTGATTTAGCGTGACAACGACATGACACAGAGACAAGCCGAGATCATAAGGCTCTTCGCCCATAACAGAGTGTATAACAGTCTAGACTTGGCGACAAATTTCTGTGGCAGCACAGCAAGGCTACGCAACCGAATCACGCCCTTTTTAGAGCGTAGCTCTTCGGCGCCCGTTCCTGGATTGAGTGGCGTTGCCATTTCCTTTCTCGGCGTAACCGATAGAGCGAACGAGCACAAGATAGAGCGAATGCGGAGCGCAGCGAGCCGCTGTGTTAGCGTCTGCAATGCCTCATGCCTGCTCGCACTTCTTGCGACAGCGGAATGCATGCCTCTCGCGCACTGGCACAAAAAAGTGGGTTGAGCTCGAGGTTTGAGGAAAAAAGACGAGCACGAGACGTCGCAAAGGGCTGCAAGTGAAGCACCAGAAAAAACGAAAGCAAAAGACGCTCAGCGATCCAGACGCATATTACCAGACGTATAACGGCGTTTCTTTGTCAGTAAGGTGTAAAATATCTTGAATTTCTACTCGTCGAAAAAAGAAGAAAATTCTGTTCTGGGTTGTAAGAACATTTCACTGTATAATTCCAGACTTCGCAATCAACGCAAAACAATCTGCATTGTTTTAGTGGCCGCGACACTTTTTATTCGACATTCGAAAGGGAACCATCAGATAAGGACTTGCTATGACATCTAATGTTATTAAATCAACTCGCGTTCAAAAAGAGCATCAACAGCAATACACCATACTCTTTGTTCATGTTATAAGGACTACGTTCGTTATGATTGACAGACACGCTGAAGCCCCTCGCTCGACATGGTCCCTCTTTGGAGAAGAAGCTGCTCAATTGCGTAGTGTGTTTGAAATTTTCCAGAGTCGCTTGCCCTTCTGGACATTTTTTTACCGTACTTTTGAAGACTGCTTGGACTATCTAAATAATGTGTGTTTTGCTCACGTGAGTATAATTCAAATGCGCTGAATTCTATTTCGAATAATTTACAAATAATAATGACAATATTTCTATGCAATAAAAAAGAGAAAAGAGGATGTGTGCGATGACAATCGCCGCTGAAGTGTGGGGACCCGGGTTAAAGCCTAGCCTTGTCAAGATAATTTCTTTATGACGATGTTACGCGGCAGAGGGTCGAAACGACAGCTTGCTCGTTGAGTCGGCACAAAAGTACTTACGAATTTATATATCCACGCTTAATAACTATTGGAAGCTACCTTAGATATATGTAAGCTTACAGTTTTATTGTAGATTCTGGCCTTCCCTACAGTGTTCTCAACGCACGGCATCGGCGCGGTGTCTACCATCGTCTTACGCAGCGTTCGTCAGCGTCTTGGAAGGTCCCCATAGGAGGGGCATCCCACTACGATCAAAATGGTAGTTTGTAATAAATTTTCGCAAAATCTAAATTGCCGTTCCATGTACGCCTGGTATGTACGCATTCATATGGTTCAGATATATTCACACTCGGCAAACGAAGGTGCTTAGGCCCTTAGGCAGAAGTAAAGGAATTTTAACGTGTAATGGCCACCAATGTAGACTGACACGTTTCATTTATTTATTTATGGAATATTTAGAAGTCTAAATAATAATACCATATTTAGTACAGTGGTTATTGCTGCAAACGTGAGCGGCAGGCCGCGACGGATTAAACGGACAGCCGTCGACCAGCAAAATACGTGCGTTTATTCGAAGCACGCTATTCGAAGCACGCTAACTTATAGGAAAAAACGCCAGGCCTGCGCTGAAACCGCAGCACAGTCACAGCGAAAGCTGGAAGAGCGGCGTTTCTAGAGCCCGTTGTAAGCTAGCTCTCTTCGGGCTACAATACAAGTACACTAGAAAGGTACCCACATCGCCATAAATCACAATTTTTGTGAAGTTGGGAAGCACCTACTAAGCCATTATTCGTCATTCTGCGGAGATGCGAGGCACCCGCTACACGTCTGTAAGGCATTAAGTGCGCTTTGTTGACGCGACGACTGATGACGGTAAGGAATTATGGCTCAGCCCTTTGTAATGGGTTGGAAGCTTTAAACGGCCCACCAGTTATGTAATTTGCATTGGGTGACGCCCGGTCGCAATTTCCCTCTCCCGTCATTCTGTAAGCATACGTTGACGTGGGAGAGAGACGAAGGGGGGGGGGGGCGAAGAACTTCACTGAGACCCCAAGGAAATACATCATGCGCTTATGGGCTTCCTTGGCAACCAATACAAGTGCACTTGCGAGGAACCCACTACGCTCTAAATCATTGTAATTTTACTGAGACCCCGAGGAAATAGATCATGCGCTTATGGGCTTCCTTGGCAACCAATACAAGTTCATTTGCGAGGAACCCTCTACGCTCTAAATCATAGTAATTTTACTGAGACCCCGAGGAAATGGATCATGCGCTTATGAGGTTCCTTGGCAACCAATACAAGTGCACTTGCGAGGAACGCACTACGCTATAAATCATTGTAATTTTTGAGAAGTAGGGCAGCAGGCACTGTGCCATTTCGATTGTTTTTTTTCTTATTATTTATTTTCTCTCTCTCGCTTTCAACCCCCTATTCCCCAACCGCAGTGCAGGGTAGCATACCCGATGCAAACTTCTGGTTAATCTCCCTGCCTTCCTCTGCTCTTTCTCTCTCTCTTTCGTCATTCTACGGAGAGCCGTGGTACCTGCTAAACGCATGTAAGGCATTATGCGCACTTTGTTGATGCTGTGCCTGATGACGATGAAGAATTATGGCCCTTTGCAATGGGTTGGAAGCATTCAACAACCTACTCGGTGCGCAATTCGCATTGTGTGACGCCTGGTTACAGAATTCACGTTGCGCGACGCTTGGTGCTTATTTTACTCTTCTACCACGTTATATTGCATATGCTAATGTGGTTCCTTCCGGATATGAAGCCTGTATAGGACTTTTTTGCAAAGCAGTTACAAGCACCGGCATGGCTCAGAGGTTGAATACTGGGCTCCCACGCAGAGGGCCCAGGTTCAAACCTCGTTCCATCCTGATTTCGTTTTTTTTTCTTATTTCGAGCGATACTGGTTACGGACACCGGCGGCGGCGGCGGACAACTACGGCGCCAAAAACGGCCCGTGAAATGATCTCATAACAGCTTTCGCTGTAAAACGGGGTGAGGAAGAAGGAAGAAAGATACAAGGCAGGCGCAGTGTTCTACTGTGCATCAGCAACAGCTGACTTGTCGGTTGCCGCAGTTAAGACCGTCGCCTTCGGAGCGCTGAGTCAGAAACGCAGTGCCGCAAAAAATACATGTATATTTTCTTCTACGCTTTCTTGCTTTATAGCCACCATGGTCTTACGAGGCAGAGGGATGGACGGGCGTATAGCTTTCTCGGTAAGACCGCAGAGAAATGCTTATGGATTCAAAATGTCTTACGAGCAGGAGGGTAAGCCATTTCATTCACATCTCCCTCACTACGGTTTTATATGGCCGACCAGAACAACAATTACGGTAAAACCTATTCGCATCCATGAGGTAGATTCATCAGCATTGTTTTCAAAGTTTTTTGTTGATACCACCACTTGTATTGCATGCTATGATCGTACGTTGGGACGAATGTGGCAAGCCTTAAAACCCATTTAGAAACATTCGCAAGTTCACATATGAATTCATTTTTAAAGCGAACTGCTTTTTCTTGAAGACCTCTGACGTTTCTTTATCACCTCGGCTTCACAATTTTAGAAAGGCGATAAGCACGCGTAGTTCGTGTGCTTCAACCTCCACATTTATCACTTTGCTCTTTTTGCAGCATTCGTGCTGACGCCGACGGAGTCCTTTATTTTTTTTTCGATGTTGAACTGTTGATGAGGCTATAACGCTTTGGACTTAATAAATCACGTGATACAAAGAAGTTGGGAAAACGTGCTTCGCACTTCATTGTAATCCTTCTAGCATTACGCAAACTCCCAACTTATATTTCTTCAGTGGTTAGAATGACTGACTCCTTGTTTGTCAGTGCTGTTTTGACAGCATCAAAATCATCGATAAGCTGAACAGAATTTTTTTCATATATGCCTATTCGTGTGCGCCTTGTCCATCTGGCTTGAGTGCGAGGCCAGAATCAGCATCAAAAGAGGTGGCGGAAACACCAGTGGCAGCATCAAGTAATGACCAAGCCGTGAATTTTCTAATGCACAATATATAACGCCATCGCACGAATAAATAAAACAAAACTTCATTTGAGAAGAGAGAAGAAAACGGGAGAGAGGAAAGACAGGGATGTTAACCAGTTTGGCATAACCGGTATGCTACCCTGTACAGGGGGAAGGGATGGGGGAGATTGAAAGAAGAGTAAAGAAAGAGAGAAAGAGAGGGGAACACACACGCACACACATAACGTCACAGCGCAGAGCGGCAGTCTTGTGCGGTATGCGGCATCATTAAAAAGTGTACAGCCGCTCGTGTAAGTCTGTTGTCCTTAGGAATTTGAGCAATGCCTTGGTTGCTTGAACTCTCGATGACTTCTCAGGATGACTTTGGAGAATCGTGTCTAGTGTCAACGGTCTGTTGTGAAGATGAGCGAGAGCGAATACCAGGGATCGTCTCTGCGCAGTGTAGCGAGGACAGTCGCAGAAGATATGTTGCAAGGTCTCCTCGGTGCCGCAGGCGTCGCAAAGAGCGTTGTCCGCCATCCCTATTCGAAACGAATATGACTTCGTGAAAGCCACTCTTAGCCATAAGCGGCATAGCAGAGTGGCCTCTCTTCGGCGGAGTCCAGATGGTATTTGAAGTCTTCCGTTCTAAACAGTTCAGGTGCTAAACACCTTTGGTAGCATTCGCACAGCACACGGCATTGCACAAGGAAGTATCAAGTTTAATTAACAAAACTGCGCCGCATTAAACACTGAATTTTTATTTGCGCACGTCTGGTTTCGTTCCTTTCCCTCATTGTTGTTTTGGTAACCACAGAACACTTATTTATAGAAAGCCGAAAAAACTCCGGCAAACCTCTCTTCGGGAGCTTGGGCTTCAACTTTGTGTATCGGTATTAATATCTCTGGGGCTGCCTGCACTGGCTCACTATGACAGGGACACATGTGATGCCATATTTACTTTTATGAAAGAACCACACAGGCTGCACTGTTAGCATAACATGCGTATTTTTTTAACTTGTTATTTTTAAGAGAAACCTAATGTGGCCTCTTATGAATGAAATAGTGAAATTCTTAGCTGACTAGTTCAGGCAAATTGGACGTGTGCTAATAACACGCGATAAAAACCAATGTCACAACTCGCATATCTTCCTTTGTTGACAAGCTATAACCAAAAAGAATTGCTTGTGAGCCCAGAGTAAGCAATGTTACAGTGGTCACTCGCGTCTGTGCGCCGACGCAGACTGAGGATGAAGATTGGTGAGCACAGATAATTGGCTTGCTTAAGATCTTTCTAATCCAATGTAAAGGTGACAGCTAACAGATGAAAGTACACTGTAGAGTAAAAGTTTCCTTTTTCCTATTTATGCAGCAGTTATTTACCTTCTCTACAGCATTTTTTTGTTTTATATTTGTGAATTGAAGTTGCGACGTCTACAGAGCGGTGCGAAATACACGACGTACGGCAACTAGCGCTTATATCTCCAAACTTTTTTGAAATTGTGATAAGCCTCGAAAAAGGTAGTAACTCTTGATGAAGTTAGTTTCGGCATTCGTTACCTTTCACTAACAAAATTATAAAAATGGGCTCATACGCGAAAAACAGCGAAACGTCAAGCAGGGCCCAGTGAGACGCTTCACGTTTGCTCAAGAGACAACCAGCGTAAGCACGAGTATGTTTTTCTTGAAAAGCGCAGACTTCTGTAAAAGGGGGAGCGTTTTATTTGCGATATCTTTTATACGGAGAATCAGTAAAAACAGATTTTATTTCCAAACGGTAACTACGTGGAATTTTCTATTCTTACTTTCCACCGTATTACAGTGATATTTCACGTAGTTGGCTATGTGCGGCAGGAAACACACCACCGACGAAAGAAACATTACAAGGGCACTCTTACTAACAACATTAAATCGGAATGAAAATTACTACAGAAAACGTTAAATAAAACAAATGCCGTAAGCTTGCACTTTGTCAACTTTTATGTTTATTTATATACATGATCCACAATCTCTTTGTAGGAAATGTACAGCGACCCTAATGCAAGGCATGGGGTTCTGAGAGCAGCACTCGCACTGACTGTGTTGGTAATCTTGAGATTACCTGTGAGCCATCTTCTTTTTAGTGCCTTAGACACCTCATGAAACGCGAAAATTAACCCACCGCTCGCGTTGGCGTCCTGTTCGGCGGCGTCAATACGAATGATGCAAAATATCGTCATCTAGTGATGACGTCACCATATGAAATCATCATGACATCGCAGATCGCCAAAATTTGTAATGTCATCATGACTTCACTGCTAGGTAGCATAACGTGAAGTCAGGAGTCACAGAAGTCACCATGTGATGGCACATAGCATGACTTCACGTGACGTCATCACGTGGCATCACTGCTAGTTCAAATGTGGGCCGATCTGGGAGGCAGTGCAAAGCAAGGTGAGTTGCAGAAAGCTTACAATGTCTCCGATCCTGGAGGCATCGCAAAACGACGTTAGTAGCAGTAATCGATCGGAGGGGGGCGCGGAAGGTTCACTACATCTAGAGTTACTGTATGTGCTACCTTTCAGTAGCAGAGTTGCGTTAGGTCTGGCTAGCAACCACAGCTATGCGGTGAAATCGCACTCCGTTTTTGCAGGCGACATGCCTACCGTGTCGCCGATTAACATGTCTGGCGTGTCGAAGACTGGCGATAAACATTGACTATCGATGACTAGTGTTAATTCAGTTCGCTGCAGCGGCAGCGTCGAAAAATACAAAAATTGGCCCGAGCGTCCGCTTCTCAGCAATGCATAGTTGCTAGCGGCGTTTGGAAGACAGATGCGCAACTCTGGTACCTAAAGGTAGCTTATACAGTAACTCTAAATATATCGACTTAGAAGAAAAAGGAGAAGATGGCTTTCGCCTTCCAGTCGACTGAGGCGGATGTATAAATGACACTTCTAATTTTTCTTTGGTACGCGCCATCTGCGGGTGAGGTTTTTTTTTTTTTCAGAGCACCAGCTTAACATAGACACATTGACCGCAACTTGAACAGGAACTCCACTCGCTGGACTCATAGCGAACCTTCTCACTGGCGAACATACAGGGCCCATGGTCATCTAGAATAAATTGCAAAGCAATGAAAGAGCTTGAACGTTTCTTCGAAGACATCAATATTTGTGATGAATATTCAGTGGACTACATAAAAAGTGTGCAATGCAGTTGTGTGTGTGCTCTGGTCAAACAACAACTTTTGAACTTACTAAATGCAGCTCTCCATAAAGATATATATATATATATAAATGGCGACCACTCCTTCATTTATTTTTTATCTCAATAGAGAAAACAGCTTCACAGGTCAGCCAATACAACCTCCACTTGAAAAATCCGACACAATGTGGGAATCGATGTTATACTAAGCAGCCAACAACTAGCTATGCCACATGTTTTGACTTGGAGGGTTGCGCGGGAGGTTCAGTATACCAACCTAAAAGAAAAAGAAGATGGCATTAGCGTTCGAGTGGACTGAGACGGATGCATAAGGGACCCTGTGAGTTCTTGCCTCTCAGTCTATGTGTCAATCTTTGCCCCCCATCCTGCGGAAGCTTTCGACACTTAACGTGGTTTTGCACATGCTCATGGATCGGAAGCGTTGCAAGCTTAATGCAGCTCACCTGTCACGAGCGCGACCGCGTCGATTTCTTCGGACCCGCCGCCGCACCGCAAGACAGACGCCCGCAGACTGTGAGTGCGCGTGACTGAGGTTTTGTAAATAGGCTATATAGGATATGTTTATGCTCGTTGTGTACATGTTTGGTCTGACGTCCTGGTTCGTGTCATATTAAACTTCCCTGTGTCTCTTGGAGCGTACGTCGTTCGTCTGGCCAACCTGCGCCCACATTCAGACCCCCACAATCAATGCCTTCGGGATCGGCGCGCCTTTGGCCACACGATGATTTGGTGTAATTGCGCCACTACGGGACGACGTCGACCAGGAAGCCAGGCAAAAAATGTCCGGTTTCCTCGCTTTATCTAGCACTTTAAGTGGGACCTGATTAAGAGTGAAGTTCCGTCATGATCCTTGTCGATAAGGTCCGTGCTATTAGCAGAGCTACGCGACGCCAGCTACAGCCATCAAATCAATAATAAACCTTTATAATGGCCGCTTGAGCAGCTTTGCTGCCCAAAAACACTGGGAACTCTTGCCCCCTTTTCACATATCGATCATTTCATCTTGACTGTTAGGACGGCAGAGAAGACAAACATACAACTCTGCGTGACAGCAAAATTGCGTGAGTAAAAACTATCAAAGCAGGCAATGAGGTCGCGAGCAGATAGAAGTCATGAGAGAAACTGTCACGAGAAACAAACATCCAGGCAGCACCATGTGAACGGTAACTCGCTGTAGATAAGGCCGACGAGGTATACAGATCTCTACCTATCCTTTGTATTACCATTACCGCTCGACACATTTCTCAGTTCTGCAACGATTTACTATTGATAATTTAGCCACATGATAGCTGCTACAGCTTTCTAGACATTCCTTAGATGAAACTCTTGCGGGATTTTACGTTAGAATACCAATGTTTGGGTTATGGTCGTCGGGTTGCCTGGCATAGGATTATATTTCAGCTGCTTTAGGATCTCACAACTTGTTAGTGTAGCGCCGTACACAGACGTTTTGTATTAGGCGCCCGCGGAGTATGGGATCACCGAGCCTTGAAACCGAACATACGACATCGTGTCCAGTTGGACAAAGCCACAGCGAGTGAGCCAACACGGCGGTTTATAAATCCTGCACAGGCTTAACTTGCATGGTACTGTCTATAGGTGGGTCAGTTTTGCGCAATCATCTGTAATTTGCAGATACTTCGTGAGCTAACGCGAAGCGTCGGCAGCGTTCTGAGGTAGAATAACGACAGTTGTTACAAGAGGTGTAATGCACGACACATCACTATTGCAAGTAGCCCTGCTGATGACGCGATGCCGCTTGAACAACCTACTATGCAATCCTTGAAAAAGCTGCTAAACGGAATCGTTAAAATACAGTTTACGAGGGAAATGGCAGCGTTAAATCATGCTTCTTTTGGATCCAGGAACCTGTACGTTCTTTTAACTCATTTTCTTCTAGTTTCAGTCATGAGAATACATATCATGATCGATCTAAGTGTCCGGGGCGCCCAATATTCACTCTTATTACAAATCCCTATACCTGGCACTCATAAGGTTTGAACTATTGATGTTGAGTGCGAATTATATTTCCCCACATGAAGCCAATACCCTTTTGATCCATTTCGCCAGTCAGGCTCCCATCTGTTGAAACAATCCGACGAACGTGATGGCTTCCAGCCTCGCTGTGCCCGGTGAACTCACTTGATGGACTACAGGAGTTACCCTATTCCCTTCGTTTTCCCCACGTATTCAGAGCAGGCCTCGCAGTGGCTATCGGATTCGACTTTTTCTTCTCCCGACCAAGAGAAGCCGTGCAACATTTCTCACCCTGACGTGTTCGGGTTTCAGATAGTGGGCTGGAAATCCGAGCAAGAACGATGGCCCCCACCTTCGCGCCATGGCAAGAATCTAGCGCTCCTGCGCACAAGCTACAGGCGCATGATCCATTTTCTTAACTTGGGTGCGAGTAGTTTCCGTTTAGTCTTCACGCTATAGGTGAGGAGCGCTACATTGCCGACATCGCGAGCGTTTGGGCTAGACGTGCTTCCCATTTCCCCTAAGAAATGATCGCGTTGCGTATCACTGGATTCATAACCTAAGGAATTGCACAGCGCGGAATACAGAACGAAACACTTGAAGGAGCACACACGGACAACGCTGACTTTCAACTGAGGTTTATTGCGTAAGACACATGCGCAAAGAAAATAATTATGAGCAAAAGAAAGGAAAAACAAAAACCTCAATCTGTTTACCGTTTGTATATCGACTGGAATTCAATTTTTTTCCTTTCCTCCGTTTGTACCACCTGCTTATCATTTAGTAGTGATGTTCAGAGATAGTTTACGTACCAGACGTTAGTTTCGGTTCAATCATTCATTCAATAAGCTGTTTCTTTCAGACAACGATGTCTCGGATACAAGGACAAAATCGAGATGTACTCCGTCTGACGGGACCCCAGCAACCCCCATACACACGCTCAGAGCATGCATCAAACGAAACAAGAATATTACATACTACAAATACATACAGTACACAGTTCTGTACAAGGTAAACAAAGGAACGAGGCTCGAGTTTTACCATCATAAAGAACAATTCATACGATCATGAATAACAGAACCTTTTGAACATGAAATGTCTGCATACACAACCTATTAATCATTAGGGCAGGAAGTGCGGTAAGCCAGGCAATAAGGTGACGTTCTTTTTGAAAAAAATTCAGGGGGAAGCATTTTTGAATTATTTATATGTCTTCTGTATGTCTGTTCCGAAGACTGGGAATTGTTTGCGAAAGCATTCGGGCTCCGCTGTTTTTTGTAGAAGTCGAATTCAGTTGGCCGTGACTCAATTTATGAGGCACGGCCTCATACGAGATGTGGTATTATTGATACACAGAAGGATCGAGCAAATTTTTTTAACGACGTAAGACAGCAGCCTCAAGTCATATATACTTAACTTTTAGAACGAAACGTTCTAAAAAGGTCAGGAGCACTTGCCTTGTCAGGAAAATAGGGGCAAGCGAAGCTTGGCGTATTCCTTCCTGACGTACTACTTTTCTTCCATCAGTTCTTTTTTCGCTCATTCCATCGCATTTCGAAATGCTGCCTCCTGAATTCTTACTCACACCATTGCCCAGAGTTGGACCCCCACACACGGGCTTAGCGGCGCAACACTTCTGTCACTACAGGCAACAACGACAGCCATGCATTCGTGTTGTCTAAATTTGCGCCTTTCCTTTCAAGGTGCTACACCAACTATCTCCGCTAGATTTACTTCTAAGGTTCCTTAGAACTGTTGTCATTTCCCCGGAAAAGTATAGATCGAACCATAATGATGATTTGTTTGAACCATAATGATGATGTGTTTCAGTGAATAAAACCTAGGTTAGCTGCACTTGTGCCCCTTCACCACCTACGACAGTCAGAGACATCAAGGCTGGCGCATCCAAGGGTAGCCAGCATAAGGGTATCTGTAAGACTGACCCCATGATTTCATTAGTGCGACCGGGTCCGGAACGCTGTGAGTCTAATAGAGCCACAGGGATCACTAGTGTAAGTGCTGCTTTACAAGTCCTTTAGTGACACTAGCTAAGTAGAATTTAGGCAAGTCGGACCTCAACTGCGGCCTAAGCGAAAGCTACACTTCAAAAAGGGTTTGAACTTGAGCTTGCTGGTCAGGCTACATATCAAGAAACAGCACAAACACTCGAGTCAAGAAAGACACACTTGGCATGGCCTGGCTAGCAAGCTGAAATTCAAGCACTTTTCAAGTCCTTTCCTTCTAGCAGCGTCAAGCCTAGTCTGTATTCCTTGTCTCGTGTGCTGGCACACTTTCTTGATATGAAGCTACATTTTGCCAACGTATTAGAGCGAGTTTTGACCATTTTGTGCGTCTGTGGGTCCACCTGTCATAAAGTCCTGTAGCCTTGGTGAGCGCGTCGCAGCATCGCATTGTAATGTTTAGGCACTCACTCTGGTTCGTTCGGTCGATTGCAATGTGCCAAACGTTTAACGAAAGCGTATAGCTTCGGAACGAAAAACCACCAGCTTTAAAATTACAGATGAGCAAAACGTGGCCGTAGATGAACGTTCCTGATAAGGAATCATACTACGTTTGCTTTACGTTGCAATTTAACTGAAAGTTTCATTTTTGGTCCCGGAAACAAAGCCAGGGTTAGGCTCACTCATAAACACGCCATCTTCGGGGAGTGTAGCGACAAATTTTAGGAGGATTTCCGGGATCGTGAGTAAACAATGTTGACATTAGCCCAGCTTACGGGGAATGGCGCCTGCGAGAAATCAGAAATAAGGCTTTCGAAAACCAGCAGACCGATAAAGACAGCTTTGCCGCGCAGTGACCTGCTAGCAGTGCTACTTCTAAAAAGAGTACAAGTTTCACGGCGAGACGACTTTAAAGCTGCACCGAACCAGAAGAGCACCGCGGCGTCTCCCCGAACAAAGAGAACAAATAACGGTGACGAAACGCTAGACCCTACTGCACCGAGTATATTTCTCGGAAGGTTAATCACAACAGCGAACATCAGGCGTTTTTTGTTTCCGATCTGGCCCTTTGAACAGTGTAATATACTAAACATACTGTTACAAACATAGCAATAAGTGAATACCTCAAAAGACATTGAATCATAAGAAGCCAGCTATCCTTACTTCAATTCTTGAAGTAAACTTAACAGTTAACGACGGTTCATGTAGTTGAAGGTTACCCAATTATAACTAAAGAACAATAAATAGCGTTCTCTTAAAAAAAACATAGTAAGTCCCACATATTCTCAGACCAACAAATATTCCATGACGTCGCCTATAAAATTTTCAATCCAAATTCTAGTCCTACAGCACTGCAGTTGAATCAGGTTATAAATTTCCATGAAACAATACCCAAAGTTAAACATTAGTGTAAGAGCAACAAAGTTGCTTGATTTCTAATGAAATAATAAAGAAAGCCGAACTCAAAAATTCCGTGCCTCTTTCACAACTGAATGCGTTGAGTAGCTCAATGAATAAGTCTTGAAGGCACCTATTAGCATGATGGATTCACGGCAGCACTATCCAATCCGGTATACCTTATACTGTTCATGAACGATGTAAATTGCTACCGCACGCAATATGTATTAAACCACGAATCGCAATCTCATTGACTGCTCTCACTGCCTTCTCGGGACTTTATTAGCAATATGCTTGTATGCGTGGAACATGTGCAAGCCTCCACGATACGCGAATGTATGTTGTGCTTCTGGGCTTTTGACACGCCCTAATTTTGACACTCGCCACAGCACAGCACAATCCGCAGTTCTCAGGATTAGTGCAGAAAAACGTGGTTTTACTTTCATCAATTCCAAATAACTTCCGTCTACACTACGCACAGGTACTGCAACCACATCACAGAGCAACGCCTGCGACTTGGACACAATTCCAACATTATCTCAAGTCTACCGGACGCGCCCGAACAAAAAATTTGAAGAAGCGTTATTGACTACTGGGGAGCTCACACCCTGCCGTTTCTCTCCTTAACTGACGACGCTTTAAAGGGGTCCACGTCGAGTAACAGTGTTTAATATGTGCTTGTTGATGCCATTTTTGTGGGAGATTCACCATATGTAGTGTCTAGGTATATGTTCACAGCTTCAGCTCCCACAAGGGCTAAATCATGATCGTTAGTCGTCGGGATTGGCGTTCGCGTCTGCGTGTCCACGTCAAACAGTGCTATAGCTGCCAAACATCGATATACATTGTGCAAGCGCTCATATATCAATTCACAACAAATATTCAACTACTTCTGTGAGGACAGGTTTCACTCCTGTGTTATACCGATTCCTATATTAGAGGGCTCAATCATATTTTTTAGATAAAGACCCTTTCAAGAGACCCGGCGGTTGAAGAAGGCAACTCTTCATGCGTACCAGGCACATTAGAAAATTGCAAGCACTGGTGTGCGGCGGGATATTCTGTTTCAACAGCAGTCCTCTTACGTCGGTTTCTCCCGCAATGGATATCTGAATTTGTGCGTATCGGACTGCCCAATGTCGTCCATTTTATTGACACAAACTGGGAGGACATGTTAGCTTCACCTACAAGAATGGTATTGGATAAAGTAATAAGGCCCTGTTCGCATCACCTTCTCCTTTGATTACCACTCGTCTATTCTCGGTGGGCGCCCCAGCCTTGCTGCGAGGACTCAGACGTCCGTACGCGTGGAATCGGCTGTTTTAAACTCTCATAGGGGCCCTACTGCACGTACAGCTGCAGTGCCCAGTAAACCTTAAATATTTCTGCGGATTAGCGAAGCACCCGCTACGCGTCCATAGCGAAATTCGGGCAACTACGCAGCTGCCCAAATTCTTAATGCTGTGGCTGATGAAGATGGTGATCAATAGTTATGGCAGAGCTCAATGCAATTGGTAGGCTTTTAAACCAGCCACTCGTTGCGCAATTGACATGGCAGGATTTTATACCTGGTAGAATTATAGGATTCTGCCACGCAATGTTACATCTGTTAAGGCGACTTCTCACCCTATATGATGCCTGCATAGGGTTTTCTCCGAAGCAGTTTCGAGCAATGGCGTCACTACGTCGAAGAGCACCAATTACCACGCAAAATGGCTGGGTTCGTTTTCCGCTATAACCCTTGATTTTATTATTGGCGCTCATCGTGATTTCCCTCATATACAACGCCGACACTGGAATTTCGGCGACACGGGCTCTTTAACGCTATCACATTAAACTGGCAACTCCACACGGCAAAACACAGGCACTGACGTATAACTAGAGCATGCGCATCTACATCTTCATTGAAGGTAAAATTAGCAGGGGGAAGAGAGGGGGGTGCCTGTAGCAGCCTAAAGTTAGTGACTGAGGCCAAGCGGTGCACAGGCTTGGCTTGTTGGTGCGGACGTGCGAGTAGACCGCTGCGAGCTAGGGCGCGTTGCAAAACACCTCAGCAATGTCGGTGCAATCAATCAATCGACCAATCAATATATATATATATATATATATATATATATATATATATATATATATGTATAAATATATATATATATATATATATATATATATATATATATATATATATATATATATATATATATAGGAATGACTTAGTGCCTTCGATACTTCACTACATGAGTGCTGTAGGTAGCTGCCCTAATGAATTTCAATTTCGGTACACAGCGTTAAAACCATAGAGTCCTTCGAGAAGAACAATTATGTTTGGGTTTGTACATGCCGATATCAGTACATGATTATGACGCTCGCAGTAGTGGAGGGCTCCACAAATTTCGACCACCTTGGGTTCTTCAAGGTTCACCCAAATCTAAGTAGGCCGCCTAGCATTTCACCCCCGTCGAAATGCGACCAGCGTAGCCGGGATCGAACCACGACTTTCGGGTCAGCCGCTGAGGACCTTAGCCGCCTTACCACCACGGCGGCTATTTCAAGTAAAAGGCAACCATTTAGAGTACCGTGTACTTTACTATGGGAGAGCGGTGAACTGTCCGTGAACAGCTCAGGTTTTTAAAAATTGCTGATGTTTAGGTCTTGTAAACATAGCTATCACGAGTGAACGGTATGTAGAGCTTGGTTTTGCCATGATTACGTAAACAATGCTTCATTAAAGTTAGGCTTCATTGTTAATCTGATGGTTTCTCTTGGTGTTTCTTGAATGCTGAAGAACAGGTTCTTATAGCCCGCGAAGTCGCTCGCAATGGTGGCAACATTCGCTTTTATATAACGTGCTAATGTTTCCTTCCATTGCTCCGATGTTTGAACAGGTGACTTCGCCTCTACTTGAGATTTTGCAGCCTGCCGGTTAGCTACATCTACATGATGAGTCGAGTCTGCCGGTCGCTTGTGCCGAAGCGCACGCACAGACGGCCTAGCCGGCGCGCCTTCAGTGGCGAGACTGAGTGACCAAGCGTCGGAAAACCAGCCGTTGCTTGAGATTACGCAGTCTGCGGTCTAGCTATATTTCGAGAATGATATAATTCAGGCTGTCGCTTGAGCTAAAGGTCACATACGAACAGCCCGGTGAGTGTGCCGTCTATGGCGAGATTGAGCGACCAAGTGGAGGCGAAGCAGCCGTTAAACGCTCCAGTCACTTGGTACCTCGGCGGTGAGTCTCCAAGCGAGCTCAGCTGCGATGCCTCTCCGCGTACGATCAAGTGGCCTGATTTAGAGCGAAAAATACGAAGGAACGAAAGATCAGCAGCCGAGCTCGTCGAGAGCCTAAGGCGTTCTCCTATTTCTCTTACTCGCGTCTATTCTCTTGTCAGTGCACGCCGGACGCGCCATGCCTTGCGCTTGCGCTCCGGCGGCTCAAGGTCATCGCGACGCGATGAATGACCTTGCGACACATGGAGTAGCAGCTATCGCTTTAAAAAGGCGCACAATGCAGATTAAGGCGAGAGCTTTCGATGCCTCATAAAACACGAAATTTGACCGTCGTCATCGGCGACGTCTAATGAGAGATGAAAAAATCACCGCGTGATAACGTCGCCACATGACGTCCCAGGTAGGCATAACATGTCGCATGATCACGTCTTCGGAAGACATCGTTGCTTGGCCAAAGGTGGCCCGATCACGGAGGCAGTACAAACCCACGTTAGGTTCGGAAAGCTATCGGAGAGAGGGGAGAGAATAAATACATCGACTGAGAAGAAACAGAAGATGGCTTTCGCCTTCGAGTAGTCTTAGGCGAATGCATACGGGATTCTGTGAGTTTTACATAACGTAACACGGGAGAGCTGCACACAGGCTCTGCATCCTTTTTTAACAGAGAAGCTGTTTAGCAAATTTTTCCTTGTCCCACGAACCAAAAGCTATCATCATCGTAAACGGGTATGTGCCACTAAATTAGGGTAAATCCCACTACTCACCGCTGGTCCACTAAAAATGAAGAAGGCAAAAACAGTCATCATAAATGGGCATGTGCTAATGAAATTAGGTAAATCCCAAGACTCACCACTGACCTACTAAAAATGAAGAAACCAACAGTTAGCCCAACAACAAGTAGCGGCGAAGCGACGGCGGCGAGCCGAAGACGTGGAGTACGTACAATGAGAGAATACTAGGCAACGGGAAAGGCAACGGCGGCTGGGAGAAGACCCCGAAGCGATAGAAGGCCTACGCCAACTACTTGCCCGTAGACCAATGAGAATTGTGAACTCTTAGTTTCAGCGCGAGTTTCTGTAGCGTACAAATAGTGTCCAAATTGTAGTATCCAAATATGAAGCGTCCCTGAATGTTGATAAAATTCTGGAGGTCTTTCGAAACACTGCAATGGGGCTTAAGTTCACCAGCGAAAAACCTTCACAACAAGCAATACAGTTCCTAGACCTAAAGCTGACATTTTCTAACAACCACCCTTGTTGGGTGTATAACCCCGGATCTGTAAAACCATTCCTGAATTTTACGTCGGGGCATTCGAAAATAGTGAAGAAGGGCATCGCTACGTCGAGCCTCGGGGCCGCGATTAAGAAGTAGTGTAAGTACCAGGAGGAAAAACGCTTTTCTGAGCAGGTGGGTCGCCTTCAGGCAGCCGGTTTCCCGACTCCTGTAATCACTTCCGTCTGCGAAGGATTAGTGCGTCAGATTAAGATGGGACAGAAAAGTGTAAAAAAAGAGCGGCCCAAAAAAAATGTGCCACAATTCCCTAGAAGCACAGAATGGTACATGGATTAAAAAATGTGGCGGCATGTTACGATGTGGAGGTACTATTTTCAGCCAAAAATAAGTGTAGCCAAATTAAATGTGATGTGAAGCGCAGGGACGCAGCAATGCCCTGTGCACAAGGGATGGTGTACAAAAATGCCCTTAACCTGTAAAAAAGTGTTCATCGGGCAAACGGTGCGCTGCCTCTATGCACGGGTAAAGAACATTCTGGAACCTTCAAGACCTGCACGTATGCCAACCTGCCTTCGCACTGCAACACGTGCGGGTGCAAGCCACTGTTCAGCGATGCGGCAGTGCTCTTTGGACACAGTGATCAAACGACACGGGAACTTGTGCAAGCCTTCTACCTTAAACATCGGTTTCTTTACACGAAAAAGAAGTAAACTTATTCTGTGGTATGTTTGTTTGATCTTTTGTCGCTCCTGCGCAGTCTCTTCATGGTATAATGTTCTTTTCTATTTTGCCTAGCTATGGTCCCTTGCCAGCTCCTCTGCGCACGTTCTTTGTGCCTATCGTTTGTGTAAAACAATCTGCATATGCCAATAAATCGCAGTTGAGAGTCAGCGCTTCTTCTCTGCATCCTTTTCTTCGTCCCTTCCGTCTACGCGCTGTTTTTACCCATTATGAATCACCAACTAGACCAACTTTCAGTCTTGCCGAGTTTCTGTGTCTAAAGTTTGGACCTCCCTGTTGTGTCTGTGACTGTCTGTGGTTTTACTCTAACCTGTCTGCGTTGAGAATCCACGTATAAACAACCTATTATCCCCTAGCTAAGGCCTAGAAACAAATTAGAAGCAACCAAATGAGTCTTCAGAATCCTCCAAATTCGCTATTGCAAGCCTTGCGCGGCTCAGTGCGAGCTTCGCCATTTTTTTTTATTGTTGCGATAGCAACTTTATGAACACTGTCGGACAATTTTTGCCGTCATGTCCGTAAATGTATATGTATGTATATACATATAAAAGCTACAAAGAATAATATTCCAGCAGAAATATTTTCCGCCGCGCACGACTGGGGATTCCAGCTTGCGAACCCTCGCTCCACAGCGCACCGTGTCAGACAGCTCCGCCCCGCAGCATACGTTCTCCATAATACTAACGACGAGCAATTGATATTGTGGCGTGGCCGTAGTTGTAAAGAAGGCTCCTACCAGACTCGGAAATATGTAACTCTTTATTTTGTTACGAGTGCAAAAACAGCGCTAAAAAGACGGGACAAGAAAGGACACGAGACCATGGTGGTGTCGTGTCCTTTCTTGTCCCGTATTTTTAGCGCTGTTTTTGCAATCCAAATCACTAACCAACCATTTGAAAGGCGTACTGTACTGCAGTTCATTTTTGCCTTCCTCGTGCAGAGGGCACGGAGGAAGGCAAGTTTCAGCGTAGTCGCATTTCCAGCGCAGCTTAAGAAACAAGGGTCTTTAGAATTACGTATGTATGCATTTTCTATTAAAGGAACACACCACATTATACTTACCTAGTGATGTTGCTCCTCAGATATGCGTAATGTTTGCTTTTTGATCGACAATGTACACAAGTATGAACCTAGTCAGCCGTTCAAGATGGCTGACCCTTGGGCAAGTGGTTCAACTTTGGACGAGTGGCTGAACCAAATGACGTGCCGACAAACAGAAAGACAGACCAAAATTTCTCCGTTTAAGTACCCCAAGAAAGACTATCGTCTTCAAAAAATCACAGCATATCCACGGGGTGAATGATGATGTGAGGGGCAAAGCTCCGAAGGAAATTACCGGTAAACCATGAAACTCTTCGGTGAAATTCGCCCAGTACATCATATGAATCATATGAAGAGTGTGAAACACCGTGTATATATTAAACATCAAACATTTATTAAACATCAAACATCAAACATGCCTCAAGACGCATGGTAGATGGCAGGGTACGGGATCGGAGCTCCAGGGGCATTGAATGGGAGCAGAGCACTCTCCAACAAATTGTTAAGGTGTTTAATAGGCAGCACTCAACGACAATGAGTAATGGCGACAGTCACGGCAAGGCACGAACTCCCTGCGCGAGCGGCGTTCTTCTTTCAAGCAACCAAAGAGGACGACCCACTAGAAGGCGCTGGAGAGGGTAACCGATTACCATGTCCCAAGGCTTCTCTACAATTGTACTGTTGGTTACGTGGTGCCTTCATTATCACCGCTTTGTGATCGGTGAAATGCAAGGAAAATGTCCGCTCCCGAGCGAAAGAGAAAGCGCGGCAAGAGCGACCGCGTTCCCCGCTCACCCTGTGAGAGTTAACGGTAAGGCTAGAGGGAAGACAAGACGCGCGTGGCGTTCCTCTTCGCGTTCCACGACGCTAGGTCGGTAGCATGCCCAACGAAAGCCAACAGAACGCGATCGTGCAAGTGCTCCGACTTCGCATCGCTTCATGGTCCCATTTAGCGTCCCAAAACCAAACACCTTGCTCAAGGTGTGCTTTGCGTTTATCGTAGATATAATTTCTTTATCATGTACAGTAAGGCGAAAAATTGAATGCTCACTAGAGTATATCGCCCGTAAAGTATGTCTTTTAATGTGATTTAACTCTCGTGCTGCAGGGTCCTCGCACCATTGCCGATCGGGCGAGGTGGCTACGTACTACTACTACAGAGGAGGGAACGACCCACACCCTAAGGCGCTTCGCTTCTAAAAATTTGATGTCGCGTTTGAATCGGTGATCATTGTACATGTTGTCGGACTTTCAAGCGTTATCGCTGGTGCTCGCATAAGCTCTCCAAAAAACTTGGCGAAGGGCGCTTTAAAGATGGTCACCCCACTCGTGTTTCGCTGGAGTTCAGATGCACGCGTGTCTCGGACCTGTTATTTGACCTACAGGGCGTGGTCGCCCGTGGTCGCGAGCTTATGTCGTGAGCGCTGAGCTTTGTGTTTTTACCGCAACATTTGCGTTGAAGCTGTAGACCACAATAAGGCCACTTTGCTCCCTGCAGCGGCCGCATTTGCAAAAGGAGTGAGCTGCTAGCTAGAAGAGCCAAAGCAGGGCTAGTTGGCGGTGCATAGTAGACACTTGCAGCGCGCTGATCCAACTCAAAGAAGTAACAACTGCGACAGTTATTAGTTCGCACTCGTCCTATGTATACATGTGAGTTCTTTTCGTGCGTCCTTCTTTACGTTTGAAGCGCGCTGCAATTGTCGAGCTGTGACAGCTTTTAGTTCGCGCTCGTCCTCTGTGTTTTCTTTACATGGGTCACTTGTGCTTGACCAGCACGCTGCACCTTCCCAGCTGCTTGCCGTTCCTCGTGTGACAGTCCAATTTCTTGCAATCGCATCCATTGCTTCGCCCTTGCGGCGACATCGTGACCTTTTAGGACATGTGAGTCCGCGTACAGTGCGAGGAGGTAATATATATATATATATATATATATATATATATATATATATATATATATATATATATATTACCTCCTCGCACTGTACTCGGACTCACATGTCCTAAAAGGTCATGTGAGTATATATATATATATATATATATATATATTGTGAGCGCTGACTGTGTCGGCCATCTTCACTTGTTCATACAAATCATCGTGATCATCATCCTCGTGTTGGATCGCCAGTGTTCGGTTTTTGGTTCGCGCGCCTTTGCTGTAAATACAACAATCGTTCCGTCGTACCTGACGTCGTCTCACAAGTGATGGAGGTGCTGTGATTCCCACGTCCTCTTGCTCTACCGGTCACCCCTGGAGCTCCGGTCTGGTCGACGACTTTGCTTGCCAACAACATCCATGGCAGAAAACGACGCACCTCCTACCGTCCCTGCCGCGCCCGCTCAGCCTGCTGGGCCACGGTACACCGTGAGTACGTCCCAGCGAGACCCTCCAGTATTTTCCGGCCTTCGCGGTGAGGACGTAGAAGAATGGCTGGACAACTACGACAAAACCAGTGCTTGTAATTATTGCGACGAGGCACACAAGCTGCGCTATGTTCCCTTTTACCTCAAGCAGGTCGCGAAGACGTGGTACCATAACCACAAAAGCGACTTTCCTGATTGGTCAGCATTCACGGTGCAGCTGCGTCAGATCTGCGGCACGTCTGCAGGACGCTCTGAGGTAGCGAAACAGAAGCTCGCTACTCGCATCCAGGGACCCGACGAATCGTATACGTCGTACATTGAAGACGTTCTGGCTCTCTGCCGCCTTGCCCAAAGTGACATGCCCGAGGCCGATCGCATTCGTCATGTACTGAAAGGCATCAACTCTATCGCCTTCAATGCTCTTGTCATCCAGAACCCAACTTCGGTTCAGGACATCATTACGACGTGCCAACGCCTGGACGCACTCCACTCAATGCGCCTTCCACACGCCTCCTGTGACTCTCGCCTTACTGGAGAACATGAACTGCGCGCCCTCATCCGCACCATCGTGAGAGAGGAGCTTCACGGCATTGTTCCTGGCAGCCCAGCTACTTCATCCGTCCGCTCTCCTCCTTCTAATCTGCGGGACATCATCAAGGATGAACTGGCGTTAATGACGAGCGTCGCACGTGCCCCTTCTCCTGCGGCTTTCCATGCGCCTTCATATGCCGAAGTTCTATCACGGCCTCCGGTACCAACTCCACCTGCGCCTGCAGACGTCGTATACGACCACTTGGCCGCGATGGCAGCCAAGGCACCAGCACAACAGCACTCCGCTCCTTGGCGCCCTGCACGCCCCATCTGTTTCTACTTTGGCATACGAGGCCACATCTCCCGCTTTTGCCGTCGGCGCCAGGAAGATGAACGACGAGGATATTCTTCCTACGAGTGAGATTTTCCTCCGAGGTCCGATCCCTACGTTCCGGGACCCTACGTTCCCTCGTCACAACGCTCGCCTTCTCCTCCATTGTCCAACGGTGATCCTCGTCCTTCCCGCTCACCCCGCCGTCGTTCACCGTCGCCCTTCCGCCGTACTTCTTCGCCCTTACGTTCTGCCCCGACAGCCACTCGGAAAACTAGAAGCTGCAGTTTTTGGAGGGGAAACTGTTCGTCGTCTAAACGCAATAATTCCTCCTGCGCGCCCTGCAAATTGACTGACTGTATGTGTGGAAGGTATTTTGGTGGAAGCCCTTGTAGACACTGGAGCCGCTATCTCGGTCATTCATCGCAAATTATGCCATCGCCTACGAAAAGTGCAAACTCCGTATGTTGCTCCGGTGTTATGTGGCGCCAATGACAATCCCATTTACCCTAATGGATAGTGCACTGTTCGTGTTCTGATCGACGGAATTCCCCATCATATTCAGCTTGCTGTACTTTCTTCATGTGCTCAACAGATTATATTAGGCTGGGACTTCCTGTTGTGGCATACTTTTCTTCTTCTTCTGGCACGACGCACTTTGGACATAAACTAGTAGTGGGTAGTCTGCTGTGGAGAAAGAGGAAGTAGTTGGAAGAATGGCGGAGATACAATAATAAACCGCGCTGTGTTTTCGGAACCGCGTTTCAGTGTGCTATATTTATTGTATCTCCGCCATGTCGCTATGTCTGGCCGCGCATACGCGCTAACATTCGTGACTGGGTTCGCACTTGCACAGCGTGTCAGCGTATCAAGGTACAACGGCACACCAAGCCTCCATGGGGAAAATTCCCTCTCCCTGATGCACGTTTCGACACCATTCATTTGGACATTGTCGGCCCTTTACCTCCATGTCGGGGAAATATGTATTTGCTTACGTGTATTGACAGGTACACTAGGTGGCCTGAAGCAGCTCCAATGCCTGACATCACGGCAGAAACAGTTGCTCGTACCTTTCTTGCTACCTGGATTAGCCGTTTCGGTGTACCATCAACGGTGACTACCGATCGAGGCAGACAGTTTGAGTCAGCGCTTTTCACCTCTGTCACATCTCTACTGGGTTGTGCGCGTATTCGCACAACTGCGTATCATCCAGCATCAAATGGCTTAGTGGAGAGACTCCACCGTCATCTAAAAGCAGCACTCGCCTCGCAGCCTCACGCCGAAGATTGGGTATCACACCTCCCCATCGTGCTTCTCGGCCTGCGTTCAACACTTCGGCCAGAACTTGCCTGCTCTGTAGCCGAGATGGTTTATGGCTGCACACTCCGTTTGCCTGGTGACCTCGTCAGCCCCGTTACTACGCAGAGTGTTTCGGATCCATCTTCTTTCGTCCAGCGTCTGCGGGTCTTCATGCAAAACTTGCGCCCATCACCAACTTCAGCTCATACTAAGAACGACGTTTTTCTGCCGGCAAACCTACAGACATCTTCACACGTTTTTGTTCGTGTCGATGCGTCTCGCCGTGCTCTTCAGCCTCGCTATGAAGGTCCTTTCCCAGTCATCAAGCGTTCTGAACATCATTTTACAATCCTGCGTAATGGGCATGAAGACACAGTCAGCATTGAAAGGATCAAGCCGGCACCCATTCTGACAAGCTCAGTCTGACCATTTTTTTTTCTTCAAGTGCCCACGGCCACTTGTCTGCAGGGGGGGGCCTATCTGTGGCATACTTTTCTTCTTCTTCTGGCACGACGCACTTTGGACATAAACTAGTAGTGGGTAGTCTGCTGTGGAGAAAGAGGAAGTAGTTGGAAGAATGGCGGAGATACAATAATAAACCGCGCTGTGTTTTCGGAACCGCGTTTCAGTGTGCTATACTGTCAACTGCTTCCGCTGTCATTTCGTGTGGTACGCCCGTTATTCACATTACGGACCCCGAGCATTCTAGTGCTTACGATTTCTCGTCGCCTCACCTTGTCGCAGCTGCGGATTTTGTACTGCCTCCAGCCCAAGAACGTATTTTCACTATCAAATCAAGAGATACTATAGACGGTGACGCATTGGTTGTCCCTGATCAGCGGTGCATTTTTCGAGGAATCGCATTCGCCTGTTGTCTAGTGCGGTTTTCACGTGGTCATGCCAGTCTCACCGCCTACAACACGACATCAGAGACGCAACTCCTGTCTGAGGGGTCCACTGTTGCCAGCCTTATCGACACAGCACCGGTATGTGTCGTCACTGTATCGCCTTCTTCGTCAATCGCAAAGTGTACGCCCGCGGGAGGTTCATCTAATGCTCTCAAGGCCACTTTGAGTACCGGACCTGACTCCAACCCAAACCCATGACTTATTGGCCATTTTAACGAGACACGAAGCTTGTTTTGACGTTTGTTCGGATGACTTGGGTCAAACTACGGCGGCCTCTCATCGTATCGACACAGATGGGTCTCGTATCATTAGCCGTCGCCCTTACCGTGTCTCGTCTTCATAACGCAAGGTTATCGAGGAACAATTCAATGACATGCTCGCACGCAACGTTATCAGGCCTTCAACAAGCCCTTGGTCTTCTCCTGTTGTCCTAGTTAAGAAAAAGGACGGGTCCGTACGATTTTGCGTTGATTACAGGGCACTAAACAAAATTACCCGGAAGGATGTATATCCTATGCCTCGGATTGACGATGCCCTTGACACCTTACAGGGCGCTGAATACTTTTCAAGCCTCGACTTGCGATCTGGCTATTGGCAGATCCCGATGCACGAGTCTGATAAAGAGAAGACCGCATTTGCTACACCTGATGGCCTCTTCGAATTTAATGTGATGCCTTTTGGGCTCTGCAATGCCCCAGCCACATTTGAGCGAATGATCGACACGGTACTGCGGGGCTTAAAATGGAAGACCTGTCTTTGTTACCTGGACGACATCGTTATCTTTTCGTCCAGCTTCTCACAACAACTAGAACGTCTAGACGAGGTACTAACGTGTCTAGCCAAAGCCGGTCTCCAGCTAAATACCAAGAAGTGTCGGTTTGCGAGCCGCAGCATAAAAGTATTGGGTCACGTCGTCAGCAAGCTTGGTATTGAACCTGATCCTGACAAGGTGGCCGCTGTCTTGCACTTTCCTAAACCCACTACGCTAAAGGAGCTTCGCAGCCTCCTCGGCTTAGCGTCGTACTTCCGCCGGTTTGTCCGTGATTTCGCCACTATCGCAGCACCTCTTCACAAACTTCTGACCACAGGTGCATCCTTCGTTTGGACGGATGACTGTGAAGTTGCTTTCCAGACCCTTAAGCGATGCCTCACGTCAGGGCCAGTTCTTCGCCATTTCGATCCCACAGCACCTACTTTCTTACACACTGACGCAAGTGGGCATGGAATGGGCGCTGTCCTGCTGCAGCTTGACCAGACTTCGCAAGAGCAAGTAGTGGCTTACGCGAGTCCCACTCTTTCTCCAGCTGAACGGAATTACACCATCACGGAACAAGAATGTCTGGCCATCGTGTGATCTGTGCAAACGTTTCGCCCTTATTCGTACGGCCACCGTTCTACGATCGTGACAGACCATTATGCGCTCTGTTGGTTGTCTTCTCTGAAGAACTTGTCAGGTCGCCTCGGCCGTTGGGTGCTCCGACTCCAGGAGTATGACTACAATGTCACATACAGGTCGGGTAAGAAACACCAAGATGCCGACGCTTTGTCGTGTTGTCCGCTGTCGCAAAATAACCATGACGCACCTACATCCTGTGTGGCACCTCTCAGCGAAGCGACCACGCCGATGACCAGCCTTAGTCCGATCAAGTCCACTGCGCCGGCTGAATTGCTTCAGTCCGCAGACCTCGCCGAGCTCCAACGTGCAGACACATACTGCCGTACAATCATCGATCGGCTCACTGGCTCGTCCCGTGCTCCCAACAGCCGCTTACGACGACAGCTCGCGCGTTTCAAACTTCACGATGGAGCGCTCCTCCGGTACATTTACCATTCTCTCGGTAACCGATGGGTCCCAGTCATCCCTCGCTCACTTCGACTCCAAGTTTTAGAAGCCTTTCACGACGACCCGACGGCTGGCCACCTAGGTTTTCAAAAAACCTACGATCGCATCAAGACTCGCTGCTTCTGGCCTGGCCTTTCCACTGGTGTTTCCAAGTACGTCGAGTCCTGTTCGTCATGCCAGCACCGAAAACGTTCGACATCTCTTCCCGCCGGCCCTTTGCAACCTCTACCGTGCCCGTCCGCTCCCTTCGAGTTCGTGGGCACAGACTTATACGGACCTCTTCCGCTTACACCCGCCGGTCATTGCTGAATCGTTACTGCCGTAGATCACTTAACTCGCTACGCTGAGACGGCAGCTCTTCCTTCTGTTGCTGCCTCCAAAGTCGTCGGCTTTGTCCTCCGTGCCATTATCTTACGCCACGGCGCCCCTCGAGTTCTCCTTAGTGACCGTGGCTAGACGTTTCTTTCTCATGTCCTCGCTGAAGTCTTACACGCCTCTGACACCATCCATAAGACCACCTCGGCATATCGCCCGCAGACAAATGGTCTCATCGAGCGTTTTCACCGAACTTTCTCCGACATGATCTCTATGTATGTCCAGCCCGAACACAATAACTGGGACACAATACTGCCTTTCGTCACGTTTGCCTACAATACGGCCATACAACG
The DNA here is from genome assembly GCF_013339695.2 of Rhipicephalus sanguineus. Taxonomy (NCBI): domain Eukaryota; kingdom Metazoa; phylum Arthropoda; class Arachnida; order Ixodida; family Ixodidae; genus Rhipicephalus; species Rhipicephalus sanguineus. Next base: position 151,020,644 of record NC_051180.1, read on the forward strand.
CACTACAAGCTACAGCCCGTTTTTCCTCGTGTATGGCCGTACACCGTCTTTTGTTCTGGACACCAGCTTCTTCCCCGCGCTCTCTGTCCCATCAGCGTCCCTTCCAGAAGAGTTCGCTGCCCGCGTCGCCCCCTGCCGTGAAATTGCCCGCGCCAACACCTCTGCCATTCAGGCCAAGAGGAAAGTTCACTGTGATGAGACACGTAGAGTTGCGTCTTTCCACCCAGCGAAGTAGTGCTCCTCTGGACACCTATCCGCACACCGGGGCTCTGTGAAAAATTCGTTAACAGATACCTGGGCCCTTACACCGTGCTTGAACGAACGTCTGCGGTGAATTATCGCGTCGCTCCTGTTAGTTCGGCTTCAGACCGCCGCCGTCGCGGTACCGAGATCACCCATGTGTCTCGCCTGAAGCCCTATATCCGGCGTTCGTACCCTTACTAAATGGACGTATTGCTGACTGCTTTCGTGAAGGGGGAAAATAGTGTGAGCGCTGACTGTATCGGTCATCCAAAATCAGCCTTCCAAAATGCCAGGCACCATGAGATCTCATACCGCAGCCTCAGCAATGACACTGACCACGATCACAACTTGTTTCTTTCTACTTGTCTTTATACCGTATATGACAGCAATGCATAATGTGAACGAAGTTATTCATCGCACACGCACAACACCTTTTTACCGAAAAAAGCGCAAAAACAATCAAAAGCTCGAGATACTTGTGTGCCCTTGTTAAAACATAACATGCAATGTCCAACGGATGTGTGCACTGGTGTGGACGCGGAGAAGTGCTTCCAAGTAGCCGCTGTGGAGTCTCGTGAGGACATTTTGAGAGCAAAACGGCAAAACCACGGCCGATCGATAAAAAATATCACAGCATATCCACGGAGTGAATGATGATGAGTGGGCGAAGCTGCGGAGGTTCATCGGTAAACCGTGAATCTTCCGTGAATTCTGCCCAGTACATCATCACCGACGTGAGATCAGGCGCGTTTACACTAAAGGTTCGATGAGTTATGACGACTTGCAGCTCACTTAAATTTTACATGTACGCTGTGAATTTTCATTGTTTAGAAAACCATCGCTTTAGAAAACATCTGGCGTCTTTCGTTAAGCAGCTGGCGTATTTTCGTTTTGCTTTAGAAACATCTGACGTTCTTTCGTTTTGCTTTTAGAAAACATCTGGCGTCTTTCGTTGGTTTATTTCATCAATCAACGGCGTTTTGAAGGAAATTTTTATTGTTTAATCACGCACAGGAGAAATCTCACCAGGCACTACCTTGGAGGTAAACAATGACTGCTAATGGGAATGAGAGACAGAAGAAGTCGGCTTTTAGCTAACACTTACACTTCTACTTCTACTAACGTTTCCTACTGGAACATGCCAATGGCTGCTAATGGGGAATGAGAGACAGAAGAAATCGGCTTTTAGTTAACGCGCACGCAGTGAATTTTTTATTGTTCAACAACGCACAGGAAAAATCTCCCACCGGCACCACCTTGGAGGTCAAGATCTGGTACTAGCGTTACGACTGGTTACGCACTACGACTACGACAACTACGAGGGACGAACGCGTGCCGCCTTAAGGAGCTTCGCCCCTAAAAATTACACCATGTCCCACTAAAGGGAACCATGAGGCGATGCGGAGCCGGAGCACTTGCACGATCGCGTTCCGTTGGCGTCCGTTGGGCATGCTACCGACCTCGCGTCGTGGAACGCGAAGAGGAACACTACGCGCGTCGTGTCTTCCCTCTAGCCTGGCCGTTAATTCTCACCATGGAGGAAGGAATACTAAACAGAGGCCGTTACGTCACATTTTTTGAAGCCGGATGTAGGGGAGGGAAGAGAGCTCCTCCTCGCAAGGTTGCTCACGCTTCGGCTCGCTTGCGCATGCACAACTGGCGCCGGGCCACCGCCAACTGGCAGACGAGCCTGAAAAGTGAAACTTTTGTGCCGCTCAAGAAAAACGTACTGCGATGCTCGCTTGTAGCGTGCCTGGGTGCCACTCGCAGCCTCGTTACGTCCCATATTGTAATTCTCCAATAAATTTCCATCTGCGCACTTCGTGTTTGATCAGCTGAATGCAAGTAATCAACGGTGCCACTCAGCAGGATAATCGCCGCGGAGAGCTCTGTTTTTTCTGCAGAAACGGTAAGTTCGCGGTACGCAACAGTGACATCTGAATTGATCTTGTTACGCAGGAAGGTGATGCGCCTCCGATCTATCCTTTGACCGTGCGTGTCAACACGTTCGCACGATTGTCGTGAATGGCACTCGAGCCAAGCTGTAGCAGCACAGGTCGGTCGACTGCTACCACATCGAGGAAAACTTGGCCGCAGATAAATTTCCCGAGTACAAACGTAAACAGGATGCGAACAATTCAAACAGCTTCGCAAATCGCCTTCAAACACTATTGGGTCGGGGACGTCTTAATTCTTGACGCTGGAAGCTTCGGTGAGCACACCGGGCCACTGCTTTCCAATCGTTTATTGTGACTCTTGTAGACGGGAACGGGTCACCGCCGATTCTCGCATTAAAAGCCGTTGGAGCTGTCGTTCTCGTCTTGGAATTCTAACCTTCTAGCGCTGAGGGACGCAATATTGCAGTGCCGAACAGCAAAGCTGCGGCGCCAACCATTTCCGGAGAAGCTGCTTCGGAAACAACCGCTTTCGACGGCTAGCAAATTCAATTAAACACGCAAGCGTTAAGACCAACGCTCACCGCAGGCCTCCAACACGTTGCATCATCCGCGAAATGCAACGACTGCATAAAAATGCGCATTCGCTGCTCCATCCGGCTCTGTCAACAACGCGGTCATATGGATGGTGGCCCGGACCACGGCACAGACGACGCGAGAGCAACCGTGCGCGAGACGACGGCGTCGATGGCGTGAGTGACCAAAGTATTCCAGAAGCCACTGCAAAAGCACGTGACTTCCGCCACACTTTTTGCAATGCAAAGGGCGAGCGAAGGCCTCTCCTCAGTTATTTCCTTCCTCCATGATTCTCACAGGTCTAGCGGGGAACACGATCGACAGGCGCGCGAGAAGGGGGCAGCGTAGGAGAGGAGAGTGAAGGGGAGGGGACGCGCATGCGCTGGCGCTCATCGCGGCGTTGCGCAGTAGATAATTTCGGTATGTAGAGCCCGCATTTCAAAGGAGTCAACCTAAGCAAGCGCTGGACTGAACGCACGCAGCGGTCTACCACTTGGAGAGGAGACTGGAGGAGGAGAGTAGCGCATGCGCCGCGAGAGCAAACGTGAGAACGCAAGAGAAGCATAATTACGTGCTGGGAGAAAAGTGGGGAGAGTAACGCGCAGCTGTTGGAGAGAGTGAATGAGGAGAGGTGCGCTTGTGTAGTGTGAGTGCGGACGCCAAGGTCAACGCCGCGGGACATACCCCCGAGCAAGAGATGCTTCGCGTCTAAAAAAGACTTACCGAGCGGCTATGGCAAACCCTACGCTATGATACTCCGCTTCACACATCAGGTGCGACGCCGGGGAAGCTTTGCAAGAAGTGCGGGCAGCCAAATTCACAACTCCGCTTACCTCGTGTTTGGTTTTCGTCGTTGTAAAAGCTAGCACAAGCCTCCACATGACGCGTCGCCATGGGCTGAAAATGAAATACAAAAAAGAAAAAACAAATGCGGCTCCATTACTGTGAAACCAGAGGAAGTGCGTAGCACGGTGAAGTAGCGATTCGCGTTCATAGAGTTCCCACTGCCCCGTTTACCAAACCATTGATGGCAATAATGTTTGAGGTAAGCGTGAAGGATTTCCCTGGCACAAGTAGAATCTTGTTAGGGAGATTAGCAAATTCAGCGTGCAACATGCATATTAGTGTCGGTGACAGCCTAAGAATAAATGTAATCTGCGTCCACGAGGCCGCGTTCGCTATATTTTGCATGCCTCCGCGCTACAAACGAAGTGGTTCCTAAACAGCGGCAATAACTTTCGGGCATATAAACATTATTTTGCAATACTACATTGATATTGAAATAAAGAAAGGAAAGCTGGGTAAAAAGATTGTTGATCCGTCTGTATATATATCGGTGTAACACGAAAGGGAAACGTGTAGTCGCAGAAGTAGCTGATTGTTTATAGTGCATTGGTATATGAGAGCTTGTACAGTGTGTACTGTTGTTTGGGAGATACAGTACCGCTTCATGTGGACGCACTCACGCTGACGCCTAGTGGCGCATCTCCGTACTGACGGCTAACATCCATGATGATGATTTAACCCTTGCAGTAGCTGAACTACTTAACATATGCGTGGACACCGCATATGTGGGACCCTGCAACATCATCAAATAAAGAAAGATTAGAAAAAGTTCAGTCTATGGCGGCGAGATATGTGCTTAATGCACCTATGTACGACAGACAATTCAGTGCGACGGAAGCTAAGCTGAAGTTAAAATGGAAGTCTCTGCAGCACCGAAGGGCATCGTTTCGACTGAAGCTATTGCACAGCATATTTTATTCTCATACTCGAATTCCCCGTGACGAATACATAAGCCGGCCTCACTATATTTCAGCCCGCAAAGATCATGAACACAAGATAAGAGATATAGATGTAATACATCGTCCTTCAGCAACTCTTTTTTTCCGAGAACTATCAGTCAGTGGAATCGACTTCCTCCCACAATTGTAGCAATTTCTTCAACGGATGCGTTCTTTTCTGCAATAAAAATGATTGAATCTTTCGACCGCTAAGCCCTCTAGACTACGTGTGTGCGCTTGGCAGTCGCCATGATCTGTACGGTATCTTGGTTGTAAGCTATGTTGTTTTGTTTTGGTGTTAATTTGCCCTTGTGCTAGACGAATGCTGCACTTTGTTTTGATTATCATGGGATTTTCATCAACTTTTGTGGTTTCTGCATTTTTTTTTCTCTAATACATATGACTTTTCCGACGCAGCTGTGCTCGGTGCAGCTGTGTATGTTTTGTGTTTTGGAAATGTACTTCTTTTCTCTTTTTCTTTTTTTTTACACAAACTTATGTGAACCTGCAATTTTCATTTTCTTTTTCTGTACCCCCCCCCCCCACTATAATGCCTGTATGGGCGCTGTGGGTACTAATTAAATAAATAAATAAATAAATAACAAAGGTGGCATCAACAAGCACATAATAAACACTGACACTCAATATGCACTTCTTCAAAGTGTCGCGAAACGCAAAGAGGTACGCTACGCGCATCGTGTCTTCCCTCTAGCCTGGCCGTTAAGTATCCCAGGGGTAGCGGTGAACGCGGTGCGACAGCCAGGCGCTCTAGTAATTTTCCATATGGATGGATGCTATGAGCGAGGCTTGCGCTAAGCCGCCACCTCGCGGTGTGTTAAAGCGCTGATGAAATTACACTTGTATTGGAAACGCCAGGAATGGGACGGTCGTAGAAACGGCGTGTTTTTATTTTCCGAGCCTGGTGGCACCTATGTCACCGCTCCGTTATAAAGGGACGCTCGTAGCATCCATCCATCCATCCAAGAGCACAGTGAGGGGAAGGTGTAAAGATAAAAGGCGCGTTCATATAGCCTCCGTTATTTTTTTTTTGGCGGTAGCTCAGCATGCTAAATGCCCGCCAACCATCGTCGCGGACCGAGAGGTCATGGGTTACACTCCTGTCAACGGAACTTTTTCTTACCGTTTTTTTCTGTGCTATCTGATGGCGTTCATTTTGCTGACGCATTTCCGTGACGGAAATACGTCATGGAAGTCTCGGTGGACGAAGGAATAAAACACTTTCGTGTTAAAAACAGCGTTTCCAGTGCCTCTCAGTGCTTTTCAGCGCACTGGTTGGCACTGGAGAGGCTGTACAATGTGTCCCAGTGTACTACAGCGTCCTGGGAGGCACTGGGACACACTGTACAGCGTGACCAGTGCCGCCCAGTGCGCTGAAAGACTTTGGGAATACTGTACAGTGTAGCTCAGTGTCTTAAAGCGCACTGGGAGGCACTGGCCACACTGTACAGTGTCTTCCCGCGCACCGGAAACCCTGAAGGCACATTTCAAAGAACTGGGCGCGCTGGGTGGAATTCCTATAAGAGTTGATATTGAATTGCGAGAAGTTGAAAGCAAAACTCATCGAATATTTTCAAAATAATATACTACGCTGTGTCCTACAGATATCTAGCTTAAGTTTTATTTAAGTGATGCACGTGCGTATACGTTAAACACATTCATCTGTCGAGCGCGCGCGTGCGCGCTTCCTCTGAAGTTTGCGATCGAGTGTCGTGAATATAGTTCATATAAGTGCATCGAAAGAACTAATCATTGCCCACATAATATGATATTACTATTAGCCTGATAATCAACCTACTCTAGCAGTCAGTCCTTCAATACGGGCTCGTACCGCTGATAGCCGCACGTCACTAGCAACCGTGAGGCAATGTAACACTCAATCTCGGCGTTTTTAGCTTCTGATTTGTTAGTCGAAGGTGCAAATGTGGCCTCGAATGGTTATTAGATTCTTCGCAATTGAATATCCACGTTCTTCACAGCGATTGTGGCGCATGGAGTGCAGCTCTAAGCCTCATGGTCGGCTCGGCTAGAGTAAACTACTGCAGCTGCATAGTGCGCTGAACGTAAGCAAGGAGGACACAACATATGTCCAAACGGGCGACGAACACTAAAGGGTTCAGTGTGCAGTTGTGATTCACGTTGTTTTCTACATTGGTATGACTAACCGCTCACTGCCATTGCCGCAATACATCTGTGGTTACGCTAATATGATTTGAGGCAAAGCCTGGCAGATAGACGTTCTGATCCTAGAAAGCACGTAACAAACAAATTAACTATCTTTTGTTGGTCTTTCGCGAGCACGAAGAGACTAAAACTTGCGTTTCTAAACGAGGAAGCCAAAATACTGGCCACCGGTATTAGTCATAACACGATCAAAAAAGATGGCAGGTCTTTTCTTCTAGGTGTGGTGTAGCGGAAACGTCTCAGACTCAGGATCTGCGGCACGTCGAGGTGGTGGGTTCGGCTACCACTCGGAGGATTTTTTTTTCTGGGAGGGGGGGGGGGTGTTTTGCCGCAATGCTCGTGTTTCAGCCCTAATTACAATCTGGGCATGACCACAGTTTTCAAAACAATTCAAAGCCCGATTTCGGCCCATAACCGGTGTCCCAGTGTGCAGCACGCCAGCGTCCAGCGTGCCTCGTGCAGCGTCCCAGCGTCCCAGTACCCAGCGCCACACTGGTCCAATAATCATCTATGGCACTGGGACAGCGCCACTAGACTTTCCAATAGGGTGGTGCGTGCATAAAGTAAATTGATTTTAATTTTCGTGTGTCCACGTGCGCCGCGAACAGGAAGAGGTTCCCTTGTACAGAAACAAAGGCATATGCCACTGTGAAGCCTTGCGCGCGAGAAGTGGCGTACCAACTCGTTCTCAAGTAGGGGGGGGGGGACTGGCGTCGCTCACTCTGTCCGCCGTACATATATATATATATATATATATATATATATATATATATATATATATATATATATATATATATATATATATATATATATATATATATATATATATATATTGATGGTATGCGTTTAACGTTGAGGCAGTAACGCGTTTATTAGAAGATTGCAGCAGCCGAAGCGATCAGCGGTCCAAGCCGAGCAAGCGCGAGCACCAACAACAACCGCATTCGTCTTCTTCTTTCGCTGGCATTCTTGTCTGCGCCCTATCATGTTACAAATCACTCCCCCGCGGAAAAGGAGCCATCCTGGCGACCTAAGGAACAGGTACAACTGGTGGGTCATAGTGCAGCTTCAGTCGATCGACGTGAACAGTCTCGCGGCCGCGACGACGGCGGTCCGTAGATGATTGAACAGGCTCAATAATATAGTTGACTGGGGATGTTTGACGTAAGACGCGGTAGGGGCCTTCGTACCTAGGCAGTAGCTTTGTGGAAAGGCCAGGAGCAGAGGAGGGAGCGCGAAGCCACACCAACATTCCAGGCGAATATGACGGAGTAGGCAGGTTTACGTCGTGACGGTCCTTCTGGCGCGCTTGGTCTTGGGCGGTTAAAGAACGCGCGAGTTGTCTGCATTCCTCGGCATAATTGGCGACTTCAGATAAAGTCGTGGATTCTGAAGCGTCCGGGCGGTACAGAAGAATGGTATCCATAAACGAGGAAGGTTCACGGCCGTAAAGAAGGAAGAATGGAGAGAATCCTGTCGTAGACTGAGTGGCGCTATTGTAGGCGTACGTAACAAAGGGTAGTATGCGGTCCCAGTTGGTGTGGTCAGCGGACACGTATATGGACAGCATGTCACCCAGTGTGCGGTTAAAGCGCTCAGTCATTCCGTTGGTTTGCGGATGGTACGCGCTGGTTGTCCGATGCACAACGTTGCATTCACGAAGGAGGGCTTGCACGGCTGCAGAGAGGAACGTACGTCTGCGGTCGCTGAGTAGCTCGCGAGGTGCGCCGTGGCGAAGAACGAGTTTTTGAAGAATGAATAAGCCGACTTCACGTGATGTGGTCTCTGGCAGCGCTGCAGTTTCAGCATAGCGTGTCAGGTGATCAATAGCGACAATCACCCAGCGGTTCCCGTCAGGTGTGTAGGGAAGGGGGCCATACAGGCCTATGCCGATGCGATCAAAGGGCCGGGAGGGACAAGGCAACGGCTGTAGTGGTCCAGTGACTGTGTGCGCTGGGCTCTTCCGGCGTTGACACTTGGAGCACGAGCGTACGTACTGTCGGACAAAGCGGTACATTCCACGCCATTAGTAGCGCAGCCGGAGGCGTGCATACGTTTTTATTACGCCGGCGTGGCCGCACTGGGGATCCGCGTGAAAGGAGGCGCAGATATCAGCCCGTAGCTGGCGAGGAATCACCAGCAGCCATTTGCGGCCCTCAGATAGGCAGTTGCGGCGGTACAGGAGCCCGTCGCGTACGGTGAAATGTCGAGCTGTGCGTCGCAGCGAACGAGTGGTGGTATGTGGTGATGGCTGAGACAGGAACTCCATGAAAGAGACTATCCAAGGGTCCTGGCGCTGCTCAGATGGCATGTCAGCGTATGTAAGTGACGCAGAATCGTAGCTGGAAACAGACGCAGTTCCGTATTCATGGGGAAGAGGAGAGCGGGAAAGAGCGTCGGCATCTGAATGTCGGCGGCCTGACCTGTAGACGACACGGATGTCGTAGTCTTAGAGACCTAATGCCCAACGAGCTAGACGACCAGATGGGTCTTTGAGTGACGATAACCAGCAGAGGGCGTGGTGATCAGTCACGACATCAAATGAGCGGCCATATACGTAAGGTCGAAATTTCGTGATTGCCCACACGATGGCTGGACATTCCTTTTCTGTGACCGAATAATTCTCTTCAGCTCTGGTGAGAGTGCGGCTGGCGTAAGAAACGATGTACTCGTCGAAGCCAGACTTGCGTTGAGCAAGAATAGCGCCAAGGCCGACTCCACTAGCATCCGTGTGGATTTCGGTAGGGGCATCTGGACCAAAGTGACGAAGAATCGGTGGTGATGTCAGTAGATGACGTAATTTCGCGAATGCGTCGTCGCAAGAGGAAGACCATGCCGTGATACCTTGGCTGTCAGCAAGTAGGCGTGTTAAAGGAGCCATTATGGATGCGAAATTACGGACGAATCGCCGAAAATACGAGCATAGGCCTATGAAGCTCCGGAGTTCTTTCAGTGTTGACGGCTTGGGAAACGCGGCGACGGCGCGGAGCTTCGCAGGGTCGGGTAGAACACCGTCCTTGCTGACAACATGCCCCAAGATGGTGAGCTTCCGGGCGGCAAAATGACACTTTTTCAAATTCAGTTGGAGCCCAGCATGTGTGAGGCATTCTAGGACACTTGCAAAGCACAGCATATGGGTATCGAAGTCCTTTGAAAAAACGACGACGTCGTCCAGATAGCAAAGGCACGTCTGCCACTTGAGACCTCGAAGTGTGTTGTCCATAAGACGCTCGAAAGTGGCAGAGGCGTTGCAAAGGCCGAACGGCATCACGTTAAACTCGTACAAGCCGTCGGGAGTCACGAACGCAGTTTTGGGGCGATCAGCTTCATCCATAGGTACCTGCCAGTAACCCGATCGAAGATCCAGCGATGAAAAGAACTCTGCCCCTTGCTAACAGTCGAGAGCGTCGTCGATTCTGGGGAGCGGATAAACATCTTTGCGCGTGATCTTGTTAAGCCGCCTATAATCAACACAGAATCGGATGCTACCGTCCTTCTTTTTAACGAGCACCACAGGGGAGGCCTAAGGGCTGTGGTACGGCTGTATGACGCCACGATTAAGTATATCGGTCACCTGGTCGTCAATAACTCGGCGTTCAGAGTGAGAGACCCGGTATGGACGCTGGCGCAGGGGTGCATGGGCGCCGGTGTCAATATCATGAACGATTGCAGATGTTCGGCCCAAAGTGGGTTGCTTGTAGTCGAAAGACGTCCGAAAGCGGTCGAATAGCTTCAAAAGTTGGGTCCGTTGAGCAACAAGTAGTTCCGAATCAATTGATGGAAGGAAGACGCCCAGTGAGGATGCGTCGGACGTGGTAACGGAATTGACACTGTCGACCTGGAGGCTTGTCGTGCGATCGGGCATTTGACTGGCGCAAACAAAATTAAACAAAACAATGTTTAAGAAGGCTGCCCGCCAATCAGATTGGCAGGGACTGCTTATAGCAGCGGGCGAGATGGATTCATATGTGTAAAATAGATACTTTCAGTTGTAGTATAACGATGTTGAGCTGTTTTTGCGCGTGCACAACTCTCTGTGAACACATCGTTTCTGACAAAGAGGTAGAGAGAGAAATGGACATTATTAGGAACAGACACAATCCTTTGCAGGTGGGCAGCCTTGTTAGTCCAGAAAACCGCGGACGCTGATCATCTCCCTGGTGAGGTAGATCAAGTAACGGGGCAAACTTGAAAGCTGGGCTTCTCAACGTTCTCGAGTCCACTGCCTTGTTACGAGCCACCACGATCGCTGCAGGCTACCATATGATAAGCCAAGTGAAGCAGGCTAATTGGAGACTAAAGTGGGAATCTATTTTAGCTGTCTTGGCTAGGCACAACTAAAATACTGCACACTTCTGCAGACTCATCAACTCACAACAGCTTGGATATGGAGCAGTGGCGATGCTATTCGTTTTCAAAGAAACTGAATTTCCTGGAAAAGGAGGGTGTTTGATAGGGCTATAAAACGTTTACTGCTTCCCTCCTATACTTGCGTCACGGATTACTTCAATTAACTTCAGGCTAGGCAGAACAAAATGAAATCATGACAGATTGCTGAAATGTTATAGAGCCCCTGCTGAGCTATAGCCTCCTCTGCAATGCTCGAGCGCAAGACGCACAAGCGTGGAACCAGCAGCCCGCACCGCAGGTAACCTATTCCTCCGTGGCCATGACACACGGAGGACAGTCGTCACAGCAGAATCGTAGGACAAATCTTATTACAATATTACGTTATTGCTGCGTTCAAGTAAAACTTTGCCTGACTTGTTAGTTTCTCAGTCTGTAGCCAACAATAACCACTGTCGAAAGTGCGGAGGCTCCGCCCCCCGCACTCCGTGTGGAAGCTAGCGCCCCTTTTGCCCCCCCCCTCCCGGGTAAATACGCCTATGTGCGCGAGCTAGGCTTGAAAATAAAGCTGTTGCAAACTGTGGTGGCCAGTAGGGAAGCAACACGCTTCACCGTCGTATTAGGCGAATGTCCCTTGTTTTCTCGTTCTCTTAGGTATGCGGGTGTTTCCAAGTGTGCTATTTATCACGTGGTAGATAATACACAACTGGGACGTATTGATGATGTTGAGTCACTTCATCAAGGCGCAAACACATGACGTACACTGGTCACAAGAACAACAATTTTAAGAAGTATAGGCTATCTTAAATAATGTAGTCAAATACGAAAGTATTTGTGCATTAACAAAGAAACTACGTGTCCTTTTTTTATTCGATAAGATTGAAGCATTTAGGCTGTGCTTGTTATGATGCTGCAAATATCTCCAACTTAGCAAAAACGTCACGTGGCTCACACTTAGAAGCACTCAGAAACGTTTCAAGCAGTGAAGGGAACGGGACACACATATTAACAATTCAAGCCGATTCCAGGCATGAATAAGAGGGAATTAGTAACGCTAACCTTTTGCGCAAGACACTTTTTATAAAATATCTCTTACGTGGAAAAGTATCAAGACCTTTGCGACCATGACCCATTCACATATGTTATGATGTGTTAGCTTTTGTTATTCCAAATCTGAAAACGTAATGGTTGTAATTGCTGATGTCTTTTTTCGCAGTATAGAGAGCGGAAGAAAAACTTCGGTGGTGCTCCGTGTGAAGTGTCAAACGAAACATTCCGTTAAAGAGCTACGTATGATTATTCCTACGCTGCGGTTTCGCTATTGTACTTTTTTGTTATTTATTCTAAAATATGCTTTCTGAGTGTTGCTTACTGTTTCATTTTTGTCCTCGTACATCGTTCAGTTTCGTAAAACCATCATATTTAATTGTTTAGCCGCCTCTGCTACGTGTTGTAAGGTGACGGCAATATGGATAATAAATAAAAAAAAAACTGCTGCGATTTTCGAAACCAATGAGGTCCCTGATGCCCGAACGTTTGAAGCTGATCCAGTCAGCGATAATAGAAAATAGAACTTGCTCAGCCGCCTAATGTGACTACACGTGAAAATGTGTCACTGGAAACGCAGGTTCTCGACATTATAACCGCAGTACCCACACTACAGGCAGTAGCAGCTGACCAGGTGTATTCTCACTTGCAAGTAATAGCGCTAATCAAGTGGAGCCTCGTGCGTTATTTCTGGAGAAATCCCCTCCTGAGTTGTATTAGACTAGAGTACGATCCAATCTTGAATTTCGCGAGCTCATTCTACAAAGAGATGACACGCCCAGTGGCAGGGAGTGCGTGGGCAAGCTCGAGCAGGAGCTAGGACGCGTCTTTACGTCCTGCACTCAGGTGGACGGTAATAAACGCCTACCTCAGTCAAGTCTTCGTCGTCTATTCTGTTTGCCACACATATATTTCTATACTCTTACCAGCAACGCAATTACACATGTTTATGCATAGCAGGTGCTGTGCACGTAAACAATCTAGCTTGCGCGTTAGTCTGAGGGAAGATATGGGTCCCTGCTCACTTCGCATCTTCGTCTTCATACAAAACCTGACTGCAACAATATACCTAAGAGCACTATTTGGGAACCAAAACATTCAATGGCGTCAATATTTGTGTTATAAAGCCACAATTGCATTAAAACTGCAATATTTAGAGCAACCCTTTATAATCATTGCGATTATTTTTAGATAATGTGTGCTATTTCAATTATGAAACGTATGTCTAGTACCACCAAATGCTGACACAACGTTGCCGCCACATTGAGAAAGTTGGTTCAAGGTTGTGGCAACATTGTATGCTACTAGGGATATCTTTAGCAGTATGCAGGTACTGGCGGCCTAGCTCGTGCACCATACACGCGGTGCCAAGTAGCTCACCGTTCCCTCAATAAATGTAGTTATGTAGAATTCCAGATCGGCAACTACGAAAGCAATTATTTGGATACATTTTCAAATGAAGCAGCAAATAGATGTATGGATCGCATTTAGGAATATCATTATTTGCATCATCACAAAGACTTTTCAAATGAGCCACACGAACAATGTTTACCTAATTATAAGTAATGACGAACTACAGCCCACTCACCAACAAGCACTTCCTTAGGGAAACACCAACAACGTATTGCATCACAAATATCTTTTCTGCTAATACCGGGCCATGTTGAGCAGCGCAAGGAAGTCAAAATCCGTGCCTAGGGCAAACGGTCTTGCTAACGCTTCACCCGCATAAGTCCTGTCATTCTTTCTTTAGATTCCCGTCACAACGAACGAAAATATATTTCACCCCTTTTACCACGTTCTGCCGAAGTCAGCGCTTACAGCCACTTCCGGCGACAACGTGTGCTCTCCGCCGGAGCTTCTCGGCTGACAACCGTCGCGCCGACACTAACCGCCTCGAGCACTTTGCCAAAAAACAAAAGAAAAAAAAACATGACTTCTCTCACACGCTAACAACTGTCGCCGTTAGGCGAAATGGCTTCCTGCTGCTGGCTCTCGAAAACAGAGCGTACCACGTCCTCCGACAATGTGTGTGTGTGTGCAACTAAAGGAGCAGGCATTAAAACATAAGCGTAAGCGTTCGTGAAGTACCTTTCAACACAACATCCACTATTACTGTCTGCAGCACAAGCACACAAGAAAAGAGCTTGCTATACGTGACTTGCTTCGACATTGAAATTGGTGGCAGGAAGCTAGGGTTCGCTCCTCGCGGCTGCGCAGCCGGAAGGGGACAAAGACAAAGTGGTGTCGACACGAACGACGACAGAGCCTCCGAGGCGTGAAGGAAGTGCCCGAAGCTTTTACTTGTCATTTCACGATCCTCTCGTACACGCAATGCCATTTAAAATACAGATCTTTCTGCAAAACCTTTCCACAGTGAACGTAGGAGGAAGCAGTAGTAAATACTCCTGTAGTAAATACTCGCGATATTTTATTAGACATCATCTGGACACCGGAAAATAATTTTTGGTGATGTCCGAGGCTTCGAGAAAATCAGCGTTTCTTGCTTCTTCTCGTTGTGCGATAATTTTGTCATTTTTTGGGACGTAGCAAGACTGACAATGAACGTAGTTTATGCTACTGCGAGCAGGTCTTTCCCGTTCCTTTCATATGCTTCACATATACGTAAGCTCATCTATATGTCATGGTGCGACCTAAGGCAAAACCTCGCAACGCCCCGTGCATTATATATCAAGGTCGTCTTGTTGCTCGCATCTTAAGGGACAGCGTCTCACTTGTTTAGGAGGTCGTATACTATGAATGTCTATATATTCTCTGTACGGTAATGGGCCTTACCCTCATTCCACCAAATGTTGACACAACGTTGCCGCCACATTGACAAAGATGCGTCAACCTTGCGGCAACATTGCGTGCTACTGGGGTATATGACGCCTAATTATGACTTCAGCACATTTTTTTTTATTTTTAACTGATAATCCAGTTGCCGTGAGCTCTTGAATATTATTCAGACGCTTTTACTAACAGTAACAGGCCCTGAGCATCAAGATTTAACACTTATGTGGAAAACTCGATTATACACACTTTCTCCGTACGTGCCGAGCGAATCGAATAATGTTGCAGATTATGATATTTCTTGCTTCCCATAACTGTTGCATTCCAGGTGCAACTTTTCTACGTGGTGTAAGCTGGTACTCGGGACAAAAGTAGCATTTATACACCAAAAAATATACGCGAAAGTTAACGTTGAAACAAATGTCGTCGTACTCGCCCGCAGAAGAAGGCGAGACGACCTACTCGCGGCGAGACCAAGAACAAGAAGAATTAGAGATGAAAAAGGCAGCAGCACCGGGTGCGCCCGTAATGATCACGCTTATGTAGGAAATGGCAGAGTGGGCACCTTTATCGGCGCACAGCTTAATCTCATTCGGCCACCTATTGCTGCTCTCCGCCACCTCGCACTTCAGGAGTCGCCTGACGGTAACATATGGACGCCATTTCCAACGTCCTTGTGGGCGCATTAGATGTGGCCGAGTTTCATTGATCGCTGCCGCAGACGAGCCGTTGCGTATCTCTTCAGCCGCCTATGCGGTCAGGGTGCCTTCTGCGTTTACTCTTTTTTTATTGACCCATATTAAGGCACTACGTCTATGATACTTACGTCAGAGAGTCATCGATGCAGTGCAGGTCTTGGTTAGCGGCTCCTAAACTGCGTGGCAGGGCTTGCGTGTTTACCCGTTACTGGAACCTGTGTACCTCTTAGCCAGCATCCAATAAGTGTTAAAGACATGTGACGGTGGCAGCTATTCCACTCGCTGCATGCTTCTAACAGCGCGTGCTTGGGGATGCGCTTTTAGAAGAATGCAGCGAGTTTGTGCCACACTCTTCAAAAAAAGTTAGGAAAAAGCTTGTAACCACGAGCAAATAGTTAGTAACAGCAGCTGTTATTGGTTTTTTGGACCATTACTAACTTCTTGCTGCCTTTTTACTACCTACGTTAGCAGACACCTAAAAGTTGCAACGGTTACTACCTCTTGCGTACTGTTACTAACATTTTGCCATGCACCTCTTAAACCATCTTGTTAAAGGAATCTTTAACAGGAACTAACACGAGGATCCATTCAAGTTAATTGAGGCGATATTAGTAAGCTTAGTACCCCGTCTTGAGTCTTGTATATTAGGCCATCTGGATGCGATATTACACAAAATAGACATTGTTATGTTTGCCGCTCATAAGTCGATCCTGCAGACAGGACGGCGCGGCACGGTACGTCGTACAAAGCTTCTTTCTCGGCTCTCCCCCTGCCTGGTCTTTTCGCTGGGCAATTATCAAGAGAAAGCAAACGGCTTCCTTTGAGCAAGCTTGTCTGCCCCGATGGCCAGCATGGGTTGCGGTCAGGCGACCGTTCTCAGAGGTCGGCGGCCTGAATGTGTGGGAAAATGAGGAGGACATCCCCCGCTCTAAGCAGTCGCTCGAGGCGACAGTATGCGTGACCCCAACACGGACCAAGATGTGCTTTTGCAACAATGCAAGGTCGAATGCGTGGGAGGCAGGGTCACGCAGACGCCTTTTCTTTCCCGGAACGGTTTAACGACTGGCCCCGCGAGTTCAACTCGATGTGTATGGGAAAATGGCGTGAATGCACCAGGGCTAAAATACAGATGTATTTCGACCGTGAGAATCCCTGAGAGCGTGGGAAGGAGAGGGAGAGCCATGATGGGAAAGAGTGCCAAAACGCCTGTCTGCGCTGTAAAGACACTGCTGTCGAGATTAAGGACAGCCCGGTAGGGAGTGGCTTAATCTGAGAATGAACGGATTGGATAAGGGAATGTCGAGGCGGACCACCAGTGGCCACCTCCCCTTTTCTTTGTTACCGCAAGGTACTTAAGACTGGACGGAATTCGTTTCCCTTCAGTCTAGGCTGTAATCACTAAACTGATCGATCAGTAAGACTCCGTACGATGCAACTTTCGTCTGGGCCGTAACCACTTGGTGGTCGAACAGTGAGACTCGGTTCTTCGTATGTAGTAACAGTGTTCTAGGCTCTAACTTAAGAAAAGTTAAGTAGAAGAGTAAGATGCTGTTGATGTCTATGTTATCATCAGTGTGCTTCGGCAAGATGTACATATGACTGTAAATATTTCGCTGCAATATACCTTCAAGTTTTCATTACCTCCAACCTGCCTCCTGCTTCATCGACGTCGATCATCTCCTTGACGGGACTTCAATCCACATCAAGGAGAAAACGAACAAAAGAAAAACATAACTGGCGCAGTCTGACAGGGATCGGCGAGCTCTACAGCACCATACACTGGACCAGCCCTGAGAAGACCGAGGAGCAAGGCATCCAACAGCCACCAGCGGCAACGTCGAGACGATCCCACAGCAGTCAACTCCGGCGCCGTGGAGGAGATCCAGGAACGACAGAGCATTCAGCAAAGGGTGACCAGGATTTCTTACGTCTTTCTCAGGTTGGCATGGCAGTTTATGTGTAGAGCACATGGTGAGAACACGCGGAGGTGCTGAAACAATGGAGTTTAATGGAGATGAAGGTGCGAGTGTAGCGGAAGTGGATCGGAGGCGAGAGCCATCAAATGATGGTAGTCTAAATTCCGATAAATCAAATGAGGCGAGAGTGCCTACTCAGAGGCAAGAATCGATGCAGCAGGCATCTAAGGTTTTGCCGAATTCAAGTGCAACGAGAACGCTCGAACTTGAAATCCAAAGGCTCAATCTCCAGATTGAGTACGAAAAGCTATTGCAAACTAGAATGAACGCGGAACGTCTCAATGGAACGTTGTCCAACTCTGGGTCGGAGACGGGTGATCAGAGGCGACGGTGTTTCGATTCTGTCCAGCAATGTGCAAAAGTGCTGAAAGGGTTTCGCCTGCCGAGTGACGCGGATGTACCATTATGGTTTGAGGAGGTAGAAAAACTTTTTGCTACTTACCGAGTACCGAATGAGAGTCGCGTGCATTTGGTTTTGCCAGCACTAACCGAACGAGTTCGTTACCTACTGCGTAACCTCAACCCCGAAGAGAGTGCAGATTACGAGGCAGTTAAAGCAGCAGTACTGACGGAACTGAAGCTTTCTCCGGCAGAGTATCTGCAGAGGTTTGAACGTGCAGTAAAGCGAAAGGAAGAGACGTGGGCGCAGTTCGCGTTACGGGTGAAAACTTATTTCTCCTACTACCTCCAAGTGAGAGAGGCCGACACGGTAGAAGTGATGGCCGAACTCATGGTTGCTGACCGTATAAAATCGGGACTCAGTACGGAGGGTCTTGAGTATGTGAGATTAAGGGAAGGCGAGGGGTGGCTTAGGCCAACCGATATCGCTAAAGTGCTCCAAACTTTCGAGCAAGCGAAAGGGAAAGGGCGTGCTTCAAAGCAACCAGCGGTAGAAATGGGGCAAAAGCCGGCGACACGAGTTGAGAAAGGGGCTTTGAAATGCCACTTATGTCACGGCTCAGGCCATTTCGCTAAAGAGTGCCCGAAGGCTAGTGATAAGGAGAGCAACCCCAAGAAGGCTATTGAGCCAAAGCGGAAGGTACAAAAGGTAACGTTATCCCACGAGACGGAAACTGAAATACCTGATGGAGTACTTAGCGCAAAGGTGAAGTCTCTGAAACACGAGGGTCAAGGCACAAATAAACTGCAGTTAATTCCTGTATCATGTGCAGGTATAGCCGCAGATGCGATTTTGGATACGGGGAGTGAGATAACCGTCATTCGGGAGAGTCTGCTTCCGCGTAGTCTAATAGAGTCGTGTGGCAAGGTGAGATTGGTGTCTGCTTTTGGTAAAACTATCGAGGCGAGGCTAGCTACGTTGCCGGTCAAATTAAATAGCCCGCGAGAGGTGACGGAGCCTCAGAGCGTCGACCTACTCTGCGCGTTAACTGATGAGCTCGTCGAGGGCACAGACGGTTTGTTGACCGAGGAAGATTGGAAACTTTTGTTGAAGGCCAGCAGCCCTCTGGCACCCTGTCGAGCACCGGCCGAGCCTACTCATGAGGAACAAGCAGTAGAGAAGCCAAACGTAGTGGCCTGCAATCTTACCTTGGAGGAAAAAGACGTTTCCGGGGAAGATGCGCAAATTGATGAAGAAAAGGAGGCGTCGTTAGGCCAAAGAGAAGAGTTCCGCAAAGTGCAGTTGGGTGACACTACGCTAAAAAAATGTTGGGATGATGCTCGTAGTGGGAAATCCGGCATGTTCATTTCAGACGGACTATTATACCACTGCGACTCAATAGCAGCCACTCGAGTGAGTCAGCTAGTTGTCCCCAAAGATAAGCGCACTGAGGTAATGCACTTAGCCCATGAGTCACTATGTGGGGGGCACCTAGGGCCAAAGAAAACAAAAGCTCGCATTAGGTATAACTTCTTTTGGCCGGGTATGGCGAAGGAGATATTAGAGCATTGTCGTTCGTGCCATGAATGTCAAATTCGTTCAGACAGGCGTCGCACGGATAGGGTGCCTATAACTCCGCTCACTAGACCCGAGCACCCTTTCCAAGTTGTCACTGTAGATGTAATCGGACCCCTAGACACACCGTCAGCGAGAGGGCATAAGTACGCGCTGTGCTTAGTGGACCTTTGCACGAGGTGGCCAGAGGTGGTCCCACTGCGCTCTTTGACAGCTAAGGCGACTTGTGACGCACTGATTGAGATCTTCAGTCGCACAGGCGTTCCGGAGATGATCTGCTCCGATCAAGGCACTAATTTTAAATCTCAGCTCACGCAAACGATGCTGGAGAAATTAGGCTGCACACCAAGATTCTCAACCCCAGAACACCCAGAGAGTAATGGAGTTGTAGAGAGGTGGAATCGGGTACTGAAAAACATGTTGTATCATGTCATTCAGAGAGACTCCAAGAATTGGGACAAATTGATCCCAATGGTTTTATGGGCTTATCGGGAAGTTCCCCATGAGGTAACCGGAGTAGCTCCGTTTCGTCTATTGTATGGAAGGAATCCCACGGGACCGCTTCTAATACTGCAGAGGACGTGGACGGGAGAAACGCCGGTGCCGGCAACATTGAGAGAAAGCCCCGCTAAGTATTTACAGCAACTTAAGGAGCAGCTTGAGACTGCCGCTAATATTGCTGAGCTAATGAGTGCAACTCATCAGGAGAGTTACGCCAGTGCGTATAATCGCAGCACCAGGCTCAAAGCTTTTAACGTTGGCGACCAAGTTGTGGTTTTCGACAATGATCGGAATTGTAAGATGTCACCTAAATGGCTAGGCCCATTCACAGTGGTTGGACGTGAGCGCGAACATTCTTACCGCGTTGAAACATCTGCGGGAAAGGTGAAAAGTGTCCACGCCAACAACATTCGACCTTACTATGCAAGGGTCATTCATATTGGGGTAGTCTTCAATGAGGACCATGATTTTGGGGAGGTGGAATATGCTCCACAACCAACCACTATAAAGCGGGAAGAGCTAGTGCTAACGAGCGAGAAGGTTGCTCACCTTGATGCTGACGCACAGGCGGAAGTACAGGCGGTGTTCCAAAGACATTGCACACTCTTTGACGGCACCCCGGGTATAGCGAAGGTAGACGAACATAAGATAGAAATAGAACCGGGCCACCAGCCAAAAAAGGTGTTTCCTTATCGGGTGCCGGAACTATTAAAGAAGGAAGTCAGCCGGCAAGTTGACGAACTGTTGGCTTCGAAGTTGATCTACCCCACGGAGAGTGAGTTCGCACACCCGGTAGTATGCGTCGGAAAGAAAGATGGGACTATCCGCATGTGTGTGGACTATAGGGCGTTAAATGCTGTCACCAAAGTGGATGCGTTCCCTATGATGAATCCTCAGGAATTGATTTTCCGAGTAGGCAGAGCGCAGTTCATCACGGTAGTGGACCTTAGGCGCGGGTACTGGCAGGTACCGATGGAAGAGAAGAGTCAGAAATTCACCGCGTTTGTAACGCACGAGGGTCAGTACGCATGGAAAGTGATGCCTTTCGGGCTAAAAAATTCCGCGGCAACCTTTCAAAGAATGGTGAATAAACTCTTGGCGCAACATCAAATGTATGCCACGGCATACCTTGATGATATTGCTATTTTTTCTAGTACTTGGGAGGAGCACCTAAAGCATCTCGACATTATTCTTAAGGTCTTAGATAAGGCGGGACTGAAAGCCAGTCCGGAGAAGTGTCAGGTTGCGCAATCCCACATACATTACCTGGGGCATATTGTCGGTTCAGGGACACATGCACCAGACCCTGAAAAAATAGCAGCGATTAAGAACCTGGTACCACCGCGCACCAAAAAGGAACTACGCAGCCTGTTAGGACTTTGTGGCTACTATCGCGAGTACGTCCGAGGATACGCAGAGGTGACGAGCCCGCTCACGCTGTTAACAAAGAAAGCGGTACCTAATAAGATACCCTGGCCGGAGGAAGCCCAGACGGCATTTGAGATTCTCAAACAATCTTTGTGCGAGGCAGTGGCGCTTAACACTCCAGAGCCATCTCAGCCCTACTGGCTTTTCACAGACGCATCAGCTACGGCGGCGGGAGCATGTTTGGCGCAAATGTCAGCCGAGGGGCAAGAGAAGCCTATCGCCTTTGCAAGCCACCGTTTCTCACCGACCCAGATGCGCTGGTCGACCATTGAGAGGGAAGCGTTCGCAATAATATGGGCCTTAAAGAAGTTTGACTACTGGCTTTTTGGTGCCATAGTAAACGTCGTTTCCGACCACAATCCGCTGTCGTACCTTACAACTTCGACTCCGCACGGGGCGAAATTGACAAGATGGGCGCTGGCGTTGCAGCGATATCATGTGTCAGTACAACATCGGAAGGGCGTATGTCACGGTAATGCGGATGCATTATCAAGGCTCCAGAATAGTTTATGGAAGCCATCAGAATAACAGTGCCATGCCAACTGGGGGGGGGGGGGGACGTGAATGTTCCTGCCCACTTGCTGCTGTATATTGTGGACTGTGTGATTGTGAATTCAGGAAACAGACACTAGTGATCATACTGCTTGAAGCAGCAATGGTGTGCTTGATTGTTTAGCATGTACTTGTTTACGTTTCTTGTATTCTCCTGTCGTGTTGTCTCGCAATTGTGTTTGATGTTTGTGTAGACTGTTGTATGGTTAGAAAGTCCAGTGACCTAATCGCGGCAGTGATTTATCGTACCACTGAGCGTAGAACAGCCCAGCGTACTCTTTAGGGGGACGTGTTATGTTTGCCGCTCATAAGTCGATCCTGCAGACAGGACGGCGCGGCACGGTACGTCGTACAAAGCTTCTTTCTCGGCTCTCCCCCTGCCTGGTCTTTTCGCTGGGCAATTATCAAGAGAAAGCAAACGGCTTCCTTTGAGCAAGCTTGTCTGCCCCGATGGCCAGCATGGGTTGCGGTCAGGCGACCGTTCTCAGAGGTCGGCGGCCTGAATGTGTGGGAAAATGAGGAGGACATCCCCCGCTCTAAGCAGTCGCTCGAGGCGACAGTATGCGTGACCCCAACACGGACCAAGATGTGCTTTTGCAACAATGCAAGGTCGAATGCGTGGAAGGCAGGGTCACGCAGACGCCTTTTCTTTCCCGGAACGGTTTAACGACTGGCCCCGCGAGTTCAACTCGATGTGTATGGGAAAATGGCGTGAATGCACCAGGGCTAAAATACAGATGTATTTCGACCGTGAGAATCCCTGAGAGCGTGGGAAGGAGAGGGAGAGCCATGATGGGAAAGAGTGCCAAAACGCCTGTCTGCGCTGTAAAGACACTGCTGTCGAGATTAAGGACAGCCCGGTAGGGAGTGGCTTAATCTGAGAATGAACGGATTGGATAAGGGAATGTCGAGGCGGACCACCAGTGGCCACCTCCCCTTTTCTTTGTTACCGCAAGGTACTTAAGACTGGACGGAATTCGTTTCCCTTCAGTCTAGGCTGTAATCACTAAACTGATCGATCAGTAAGACTCCGTACGATGCAACTTTCGTCTGGGCCGTAACCACTTGGTGGTCGAACAGTGAGACTCGGTTCTTCGTATGTAGTAACAGTGTTCTAGGCTCTAACTTAAGAAAAGTTAAGTAGAAGAGTAAGATGCTGTTGATGTCTATGTTATCATCAGTGTGCTTCGGCAAGATGTACATATGACTGTAAATATTTCGCTGCAATATACCTTCAAGTTTTCATTACCTCCAACCTGCCTCCTGCTTCATCGACGTCGATCATCTCCTTGACGGGACTTCAATCCACATCAAGGAGAAAACGAACAAAAGAAAAACATAACTGACATAACATTTTGTTTATCTTAATATGCTTGATTAAAAGTCATACGTTGGGTTACTTCGCGCACCTAATAAAATTGTGCGCTATATAAATATAGGCACATCACTTAAACTATTCGTCCTAAAGCCTAGCTACTCACCTGCACTAGCTTCGTACCCCCAGAGGTAGGACTACAAATACTCCTGGAACCACCTATGAATTATAAGTGTCGCGTAGCCTTGTCGTTGTCTGTGTGTGCTGTTCTTGTTCATGACATTCTGTGCATAATTGCCTAATGATATATCGCAATGTTGATGCTCGCAAATTTGACCGCTGTAAAAACAAGTGACTCATGAGGCGAAAGGATCACGGCTACTGCTCCGTTTCGGGTAGTAACCGTTACTACCTATATTCTACTAGTTAGCAGCGAGGAGGGTAGCAGCTGCTACTAACTGCGTTTGTAACGGCGAGAGTAATAAAGGTTACGAACCGCACTTACTAACAGGGTAGTAACATATGTGGCAAGTAGTTAGTAAACCAAACTTAGTAACTACTACAACCTTTTCTTTAAGAGTGCAAGTCACAGAATAACGCAACCCCTGCCTCTCCCGCGAGGAATATAATTACGCACTCACTTGCGACAAAAGGACAAAAGGAGGTAGAGAGAGAAGTGGATAAGCAGGGAGGCCAACCAGACGTACGGCGTTTCCTACTGTCCTAATGCTGGGAAAGGTCATAAAAAAGGATACAAAGTGCACTTCGTAGCCCACACGCAGTCAGCTGATCTGAAATGCTCAACGAACACCGTAGTCACGACTGCTTCTATATACAAAATAAAGCTACCCTAAAAAACAAGAAATAGCATAGGGATGTCTCATTAGGTCAATAAGGAAAGGGTAAATAAATAAAAAAGGAGTGAGCAAGATGACATTTAACTGATTTTTTTTTTGTATACCTCTTTATTGTTTTGTAAATACTGATGCCCCCCTTACTCAATGCCCTTCAATGGGCCTGTAAGGTATTTTGAATAAATAAATGAATAAATAAATAAACCGGCCGCAGGTTGAAGACGAAACAATATCTTGGCAGAAAAGTACTTCGCTACGCTCAGTCAGCGTCACAACGTGTGCAATGGGGCAACCATATGTGAATGTCCCCCTACTAATAAATAGCACTACAAAATGAGGAACGTCGATATATTCAAGGCGACGCTTGAGAAGGCTCCCATCATATTTCTTATACAGGTTTACGCGGCTATGGAACCTGTGGTTCGTATGGCTGCCTGTGATATTGCCGACGCCCCCACGTTTTCTCGACCCGGACCCGTCTTTATTGGTGAAAGCTGCCGGGCGCAAAGTGCCCCTTGGCCTAGCACAGGGCACGTGATGGAGTGGACGCTGCCTGCTTCGAGCCGGAAAATGCCTCGCAACTGCTCAAGACTCAGGTTGAGCTCTTAGTCGCGGTATACAAAGTAAACACGTAATTTCCGGGAGGGTGCTCTGGCGCTGACGCTGCACTTTGGACAATCGCTATGGACAGCAATCAACGAGCCTGCCAGGGACGTGTAAGAGTGGAGTATGCGACGTGAGATCGACCGTAGGGAAAGAGGTTGCAAGGGCTATATAGTTGCAGAGGCCCAATCCATTGCCTTGGATATGACGTATTGAAGTGCACTTCGCAAAATTACGGTTGTCTGCATTGCTCTTGGTTTTCAGTAGGCATACGCAGTGATTCTTTTCTTTACTTACAGTTGCTCGCTCCCTAAAATGCCTGAAAGAGAAACTCGACAAACACAGCTGCTTGGGGGAAGGCGGACACTTGGAACGATCCGAAATGTTCGAGCAGAAGGAATCTAATTTCAGTCAGTGACATTCCCTGTTTGAGCACTTGTCGTCGCAAAAAAAGAGTCGCTCTATAACTCGATTAAGCTCTTCGAATACTATAATGAAAGTCCCCCTTTCCGTTGTGGTGCAATTTCGAAAGCTAAATCACAGCGATTTTTACGTATAATAACTACGATATCATTACAGGGTACGTCGTAATGATGGATTTTGGATTTCTTCAGATAAACAGGTTTCCTGACGTGTGCCTAAATTCATGTATATGAATGCCTCGTTTTTTCTGTGTTAGGCTGTCGGCACAGACTGGAGTCGAAGCCGCCTCCTCATGGTACGTAGCGTGAGGCCAAAGTCAGCAATGTTTTTGGCTGCTAGTATACATTGCATAAGAACAGAAAAGCCGCATAAAACAAGCAAAGTTCCCAAAGCCGCCTCGAAACCACCTCACCTGCTTGTCGAGCCCATGGAAAGGGAATTCTTCAATAAAGTATCATTTAGCGTATGAACGCGAGAGCTTTTCTTTATTATTATAGAGGGACGCTAGTAGTAACGATCGAAAAGATAATTCCGAGTTCAGAGAGAAGATGCCACAAATACCACAAGGTCGTTTCAATATTTGTTGCAATCGCAAATCTGACAACTGAAAATGTTGTGTTGGGACCTTGGCCTGACCCAACAGTGCAACTGTGGCCGTAAGAGCGGTCAAAGAGTTCCCTTCAAGTGCGCTTTCCATACAAGCACAGGACGCACGGCTATAGCATTGCGCCAACATGAGGGGACTGTATATACTCACCTCCCCAACTTAGCATCGTCATTCATTATTCATTTTCCTCCCCGGTCTACTCTCCCGGTGTAGCGCAGCGTACTGTCGGAATACTATCGCTCAGGCCGAGTTCTCCGCCTTTCTGTAAATAAACATATCTCTCTCTCTCTTGTAAATATGGCGACCTTATTATTCTTAGCTACTGCTTCACTGTAGGAATCGGTCCTCTCAACCCATACCCTAATTCCTTAGATGGGACTTCAGAGTGCTTACGCAAATACTCCACATCATGCTAACTTCCGGTCATAGAGACTGTAAATAAGCATTCGAAGAAAATTCTGCTTATATTTTTCCTCCGGCTGGCAGCTTCATCAAGGTGTGGTCTCGGTTCACAATTGGGTGCTCATCCTGAACACAACTCCTCAGTAATCGAATTTCGAAGTCACGTCAGTGAACACGAGCTCTCTTTGTAGGGTGTTACTGTTTCCTTTTGGTTTTGTTATTCCCAGAGCCTAGCATGCTCGCCTGACAACGAATCCGGTAGAAAATGACGGCGCTTGTACGCATAAGTAGTCTCCATTTCTAGGTGCCCCGGGCCTTCCGACTGTCAGCTTCAGCTCCATTACTGGCTGGCTGTATTAATTAATGGATCACGCGACGAAGCGGACAGCCGGGCTAGAGAACTTTGTTTATGCAGTGTAATTGGACTCGATGTCTAGCTCAAACAGCTGATTACGTTTCGATCAACCATGCCACTGAAGCGTGCTCACGACTCTCACATTTAAAATATTTAAATGCCGTGAACAGCGAGCATGCCATCATTTCGGTCACAGAACTGTATTAGTTTTTGATGTATCGATGGCAGCGGAGTGCGGCTCTGCCTGGACACGGATTCCGTTTCGAACGCGTTTATAGCAAAGTTGAATTAAACATTCGTGGTGATGTTAATAATCTCCCTTGTTTTGTTAATAGTGGAACGCGAAATAGATGTCTCACTTGAAGCATGCTTTCTTTACTTTTTCTTTTCCCTTCATGAGTATAACTCTTGAAGATCAACTGTCGGTTTAGTCAACAACCCCCAGATTTGAAGAGGGTGTGTGCAAATAAGATCGAACACGAGGTCCCGGTCACCATTCCCGATTTCGATGAAATTTACTGTAGGCCTAATCATTCGGCGCAGAACAAATGGTTTTGATGTCAGTTTTGCTAAACAAAAAGTTTGCCTGAAAAAATATGTATAGATATCGGCCGCAAAAAAAATACATTTCTGCCAACTTCGTGCTTTCTGAACTTTGAGCGCACCTAGGGAAAAAATGGTGCACTTCTTGGTCACAATATTTATTCTACCTCAGAGAAAAAGGGGAGTAGAATACTTTCAGTCTATTATATCTCTTGCTTGTCGAAGCACTTTAAACAATAACAAACATGGCAAATTACACAAAATACCCGCATTTGAGGAATTTATTGCTGCAAAAAGGTGAACTGAGGGTAATAAAAATCAGTAGACATTTACTTTGATATTTGCGTTCTCATTTAAAATAATGTCAGTGGTTTTATCGTGCACCGTTTCACTCGATATTTGGGCTGAAACGTAATAGATTTACCAAAAACGCTGCAGTTTGAAAATAGTTTTCTCAGAAAGGCCTTATTATAAAACGAAAACTCGGCTGGCAATTTTGCAGTGAGCGCCTACAGTAGTGCGCTCATGTGTTGCTTCCTTTCTTCTGATGGCCTTCAGATACTTAAATATCTGCTGACCCGCAGGTCGCGGGATCGAATCACGGCCACGGCGGCTGCATTTTCGATGGAGGAGAAAATGTTTGAGGCCCGTGTACTTATATTTAGGTGCACGTTAAAGAACCCCAGGTGGGCGAAATTTCCGGAGCCCTCCACTACGGCGTCTCTCATAATCATATGGTGGTTTTGGGAAGTTAAACCCCAGATATTATTATTATTATTATTCTTTTTCTTCTTCTTCTTATTATTATTATTACTATTACTATTATTATTATTATTATTATTATTATTATCTAAATGTTCTCCATCGAGCGAGTGGAAGGAAGAGTTCAGCTTTTTTCGACTCTCGCTAAACGCCTATATAAACGGGATCATAGTTCGTATATTGAATTCTTAGAAAAAAGCGCTTCTGACAGGCCAGCTGAGTTTTGGAAGTATGTACGTAAACGGTCCAGCAAAAGCGGAGAGTCTTTCAGACTACTAGACTCAAATGGGGTAGAAGTGCATGCCGTCGCTGACTGTTTTGCCGCACATTTCTCATCCGTTTATAAGGCCTCAGACTCTAGCACTGATATCAGACCGCCTAAGGCAGTTCGCTCACCCAGTGCTTTGTCGCTGGATGAAAATCTTATCTGCGAATGCATTAAGTGCTTAAATCCATCCTTATCATGTGGCCCAGATGGCATCCCCTCCGCCATACTAAAAGCTTATAGTAGTATATTTGTCCCAGTACTGACTACGATATTTAATAACTGCCTGGACACTTCCACATTTCCTAGCATGTGGAAAACTGCTCGTGTTTTCCCAGTATTTAAGTCGGGCTCTAAAACAGATGTTTCTAATTATCGCCCGATTTCTCTACTATGTGCCACATCAAAGATCTTCGAGCTGGCTCTTCACAAAATATTGTCTTTTAGTGTTAAAAGCTCATTGATTCCTAATCAACATGGTTTTCTCGCTGGCCGTTCAACTACCACAAATCTTGCTAGTTTCATGACGCAGATCTCCACACCTATTTCTCAGAGAGGACAGGTTGACGTAATCTACTGTGACCTGAGCAAGGCTTTTGACGTAGTCAGCCACACACTGATTATGGTTAAACTTGCGCAATTTGATGTTGACTTGTCGGTTGTGAATCTCCTGCAGAGCTATCTGCTCAATAGATATTGTTATGTAGCGGTAAATGGCCAATCATCTTCTTTGTATAAAGTGACTAGTGGGGTCCTTCAAGGGTCAGTATTAGGCCCACTCCTATTTTTAATTTACGTTAATGATGTTTCTTTTGCCATTCGTAATTCTTCTTTCCTCTTGTATGCCGATGACATCAAGATTTTTAAGGAAATTCATTCAGTTAACGACTGTCGCCTGCTGCAGTCAGATTTGCGCTCTTTTTCCGAATGGTGCAACGCTAATAACCTTTCTCTGAATGCCTCCAAGACAAAATTCATGTCTATCACTCGCAAAACATCTAGCGTGTCATTTCAATACTCTGTCAATTCTGTGTCCTTATGCAAGGTTTATGAGATCAGTGATCTTGGTGTTGTTGTTGATAGCACGTTAAACTTTTCTGCTCACGCTAAGCGTGTTGCTTTGCGGGGTCTTCGCACCCTAGGCTGTGTTTGCAGATTGTCTAGAGAATTCCGTTCTCCTATGCCCTTCCGAAAATTGTACACCGCGCTATTTCTTCCTCAACTGGAGTATGCGTCCGTGATATGGAATGGCATTGCTCAATCCAGCGGTAACACCATTGAACGAGTCCAGAAAAAATTCCTTAGCATATATAACCATCGCTTTGCTAAAAAATCTCGTTCAAATACTGCTGAATTATTATCATTGCCATCACTTCACTGCCGACGAAATCGTTCTGATCTCTTGTTTCTTTACAAGCTAGTCCACGGTATCATATCCTGCCCTGTACTTCTCGTTAATTTTCGAATTCCGCGTAAGTTAACCAGAGAGAACAGACCGTTTCATGTACCCGCCTGCTTTTTCCAACACTCTACCGTTCACAGAATACAAAGTCTCTATAATGTTAATTTTCTTGATCTTGACATTTTTCATAGTCCACAATCATTGTTTTTATCCGAGCTTTGTACTGTTTTGACATAGTATGGCACAATGTACAAAGTCTTCCCTTCTCCGTCTTTCCGCATAGTTGTATATATGCAATCTAATTTTTCATTCCCCTTCAATATTTCTCGTGTTGTCTTATTTTACTCCTCCCCTTTTGTGTTCATTTCTCTTTGTCTACGTGTATTTGCTCTTTTTATTTGTGAAGACTGTCTGTATTGTATAGTTTATTTTTATTGTTTTTTTTTGCGTGCGCCTGCACAAAGACCTTACGGTTGTTCCTGGGCACGATAAATAAATGATTGATTGATTGATTGATTGATTATTATTAATATTATTATTATTATTATTATTATTATTATTATTATTATTATTATTATTATTATTATTATTATTATTATTATTATTATTATTATTTCTAATAATCAACCTATCGAAGTATCACTCTCTCACATCTCTCTTGTTCGACCTGACAAATTTCACCCACCACTCAAACTAACACTCTGTATTTCACCAGAAAAACCAAGCTTTCCCCGAAAAATCGACAAAGCGCCCAGATTTGCCTTCAAGCGAGGTGACTACGTTGGCTTGTACCATGACTTGTCCACCACAGATTGGTCACTGGTAACTGACAAACGCAATGTTGATGATCAAGTCGATCAGTTTACGGAGCTTATCTTGACCAGCATGCGCAAGTTCATTCCCCAGTATGCACCTCATCATTGTAAATATCCCTCCTGGTTCTCATCAGAACTTATAAGTGCACTGAAACATAAAGATCGTGCACACAGGAAGTATAAACTTTCTGCATCAACTCATTTGAAGGAAGAATTCTGTCGTTTTCGTACTCTTTGTAAACGCCTTTATCAACGGGATCAGAGTCTATATATTTCATTTTTAGAAAAAAGCGCGTCTGACAGGCCGGCTGAGTTTTGGAAGTATGTGCGCAAACGGTCGAGCAATAATGGCGAGTCCTTCAGGATACTGGACCCAAATGGAGTAGAAGTTCAAGCCGTCGCTGACTGTTTTGCCATGCATTTTTCATCTGTCTATAAGTCTCCAGCCTCTGTAGCTAGTAACGGTCGACAGGTTAAGGCAGTTGGCACAGCTGATGCTGTGTCGCTAGATGAAGATTCCATTTCAGAATGCATTAAGCGATTGAAACCATCCTTTTCAGCTGGCCCAGATGGCATCCCCTCTGCCATACTAAAAGCCTATGGCAGTATACTTGTACCAGTATTGACTACTATATTTAATAAGTGTCTGCATGCTTCAACGTTTCCTAGCATGTGGAAAACTGCTCGTGTTTTCCCAGTGTTTAAGTCTGGCTGTAAAAGTGACGTCTCGAACTACCGCCCTATTTCCCTTCTTTGTGCCGCATCCAAAATCTTTGAGCTTGCTCTTCACAAAATATTGTCTTTTGATGTAAAAAATTCATTGATTGTGAATCAGCATGGGTTTCTCGCTGGCCGCTCAACTGTCACTAATCTTGCCAGTTTCATGATGCAAGTCTCCACGCCTATTTCGCAGAGAGGACAGGTTGACGCTATTTACTGTGACCTTAGCAAAGCTTTTGATGTTGTCAGCCATTCGCTGCTTGTGGATAAACTTGCACACTTTGATGTTGATTCTTCAATTGTGAATCTCCTCCATAGCTATCTTCTTGATAGATTATGTTACGTTGCCGTTAATGGCCAAACGTCCCCTTTGTATAAAGCTACTAGTGGGGTTCCTCAAGGGTCGATACTGGGCCCACTCCTCTTTTTAATTTATGTTAATGATGTTTCTTCTGTCATTCGGAATTCTTCTTTCCTTTTGTATGCCGATGACATAAAGATATTTAAGGAAATTCATTCAGTTATCGATTGTCGCTTGCTGCAATCTGATGTGTGTTCTTTTTCTGAGTGGTGCAGGAGCAATAACCTCTCCCTAAATATTTCAAAAACCAAGGTAATGAGTTTCACTCGAAAAACATCTAGTGTGCCATTTTTATATTCTGTCAATTCTGTGTCGTTGTGTAAGGTATGTGAGATCAATGATCTAGGTGTTCTTTTTGATAGCACCTTACACTTTTCTGCTCACGCTAAGCGTGTTGCTTTGCGGGGTCTTCGCACCCTAGGCTGTGTTTGCAGAATGTCTAGAGAATTCCGTTCTCCTGTGCCCTTCCGAAAATTGTACACCGCGCTATGTCTTCCTCAACTAGAGTATGCATCTGTGATCTGGAATAGCATTCCTAATTCCAGCAGCAACGACATTGAGCGAGTCCAGAAAAAATTCCTAAGCATTTACAACCATCGTTTCGCTAGAAATGACTCTGGATCTCGTTCTAACGCTGCTGGATTATTATCATTGCCATCACTTTGCTGCCGACGAAATCGCGCTGATCTGTTATTTCTTTACAAGCTTGTGCATGGTATCATATCCTGCCCTGTACTGCTCGACTGTCTTAATTTCCGAATTCCACGTAAGCTGACCAGAGAGAATAGACCTTTTCATGTAACCGCCTGCCTCTGTGAACATTCGACCATTGGCAGGATACAACGTCTTTACAATGCTTACTTTTTGGAGCTCGATGTTTTTCACAGCTCCCAGTCGTTGTTCTGCTCCAAGCTTTGCACTGTACTTACATAGCCTCGTACAATGTTGATATTTTTGTTTCCGCCTGCGCATAGTTGTATATGTGCAATTTTATAGCGTTTTTTATTCTTGATATTTTATTATGAATGTTTCCTTTGTTTTTTTTTTCGTGCGCCAGTACAAAGGCCTTACGGTTGTTCCTGGGCACATTAAATAAACGTTTGATTGAACGTTTGATTGATTATTATTATTATTATTATTACTAGTCCTTGACTTCAATCAGGAGGATTTCAAAAAAATATATTTGCCTTTTTGAGAAAACTACGTCCAAACTTTGGCATTTCTTTCTAAATCACTTATGTTTCAGCCCTATTATCGAGTAAAACAGAGAGCCATAAAACAAAGAAAATTATTTGAGAAAAGAGCGCAAACACTAAAGTTAATATGTACCGTTTTTTATCATCCTCACTTTAACTTGTTTGCAGCAATAAATTCCTGAAATACAGGTATTTTGTGTGATTTGCCGTGTTTGTGATTTTTTTTCCTTCAAAAGTGCTTGAACAAGCAAGGGAAATAATAAACTCATAAGACTGTATTTCACTTGTTCTTTGACGGGAATAACCTTTGTGACCAAGAAGTGCACCCTTCTTTCGGTAGGTGCGCTCAAAAGTCAGAAATCGCGAAGTTAGCTGAAAAGTGCTTTTTGTGGCGAAAATTGATATATATACTTTTTTTTCAGGTGAACGAAAATTTTTTTTCGCAGAACTACAAAAACTTTGTTCTGGGTCTAATGCCTCGGCCTACAGTAATTTTATCGAAATCGGCAATGGTGACCGGGACCTCGTGTTCGATCTTATCTGGACACACCCGAGAGTGAAAATGAAAATTATAACAGTAGAACAAATGCGCTTTGTTTTTTTTTAGAAATAAGCGAAATTGAATAAGGATGCGCGAGTGACCTTTACCAGCGCACAACTTTAAAAACGGAGCAGAAAATCAACGATTAACTAATTCTCTTCGGGACAATTCCCGTGTTTCATATTGCATGACCAAAAATAGCTAATTGAACTAAGTAGTCAATGAACAAAAATCACAGCATATCCACGGAGTGAATGATGATGAGTGGGCGAAGCTGCGGAGGTTCATCGGTAAACCGTGAATCTTCCGTGAATTCTGCCCAGTACATCATCACCGACGTGAGATCGGGCGCGTTTGTACTAAAGGTTCGATGAGTTATGACGACTTGCAGCTCACTTGAATTTTACATGTACGCTGTGAATTTTCATTGTTTAGAAAACCATTGCTTTAGAAAACATCTGGCGTCTTTCGTTAAGCAGCTGGCGTCTTTTCGTTTTGCTTTAGAAACATCTGGCGTTCTTTCGTTTTGCTTTTAGAAAACATCTGGCGTCTTTCGTTGGTTTATTTCATCAATCAACGGCGTTTTGAACAAAATTTTTATTGTTTATTTACGCACAGGAGAAGTCTCACCAAGGACTACCTTGGAGGTAAACAATTGCTGCTAATGAGAATGAGAGACAGAAGAAGTCGGCTTTTCGCTAACACTTACACTTCTACTTCTACTAACGTTTCCTACTGGAACATGCCAATGACTGCTAATCGGGAATGAGTGACAGAAGAATTCGGCTTTTAGCTAACGCGCACGCTGCGAATTTTTTATTGTTCAACAACGCAGAGGAAGAATCTCCCACCGGCACCACCTTGTAGGTCAAGATCTGGTACTAGCGTTACGACTGGTTACGCACTACTACGACTACGAGGGATAAACGGGTGCCGCCTTAAAGGGACCCTGAAACGGTTTTTTGAAGTTTTGTCAGCGTTTAGGCAGGGCCATCCCCAAATTATTCGCACCAGAAATTAAGCGACGCACTGCCTACCAAGGCCGCTACGGAATTTATATCTATACCCTCCTCCTCACCACTGCCTTGCACCCTCAACTCACAGACACCGTGACATCGCCGGCGATCGCAGCGCTCTCGTGAGCTAACTCGACGGTTTGAGCTTCGCCCAGTCATGGCCTCAGATATTGTGCGCCGACGGGTTGCTCGCGATCTCGGAGGCCCAACAAAGACGAAGCTCGCGGAGTGGTTGATGTCTGCTCCGACAGGTGCCGCCACACTACCAGCAGACCTTATTTTATTCTCCTGTACGGCGACAATCTGCAAAAGCATGCGGACAAACAAAAATAATTCGAGAACGATCACCGATAAGCATAAACTCAGGCAATGTGGTTGTGTCTTCAGGGGTGAAGTTACAGCCACAAAAACGTGGATCGTGGCGTTGAACGGATTGCGAGAGCGCGACGCTCATTGCAGCGACGAGCTGAAGGGATTCTGCTCGCCAGATGCCTCACGAACATTGCACGATGTCGCAGATTTACAAGTCACCAATTGCTAGAAATTGCTAGATATGTGGTACACAACACGGTTAGGGCAATTCATTTCGTCCAAGAAACCTCGAGATAAACACTGTCGCTCAGATCACGTCAACACGGAGTACGTTGCAACACAGGCAGACGACGCTCGCTGCCCACAGGAGGTTCAGTGACGTGTACTGGACATATCCAATCAGATCAGCCGCCTGCGTGACGTCGCGCTTCCAATACGACGCGCACTGGAAGTGGGCGGTTTGAAAACGCGTTTGGCTGAGCCGCGGTTCGCAGCTTCAAAGCCTTGTAATAAATTACACAGCTTACGCACAGAGCTTAAATCGGTCTGTAAATGATCCTTAGGACTTGCTCTACCGGCTCAATGTGTTCGTACAAAATCGTCAAAACCGTTTCAGGGTCCCTTTAAGAAGCTTCGCCCCTAAAAGATGGCAGCAACGATTTCTGCAAATCGCAACGTACATGCCGACCGCGTCAAAGCTCCATAGGCGTCGAAAAATACAAGACACTGGCTTCGTCCTGCCTTAGTATTTCGCCTAAATCTGTGGATCGGTTGCCATAACTCTGTCTCTGCAGATGCTGTAGCCTAGTGAACAATATTCACACGTGTTAAGTCGAGTGAAGGCTTAGAAAAATCATACAGTAGCAGTCTGCTTAATGCATAGAAAGTTCTGTAAAACCAGCAGGCATCATGGGAGATGCAATGAAAGCAAGAAGTTAAAGCGAAAATATTCGTGAAACATAAAAAAAAACTGCGAGAAGAACATTTATGCACATATTTCCAAATGAAAAAGACAAACTGCAAGGTATGGATTGCTGGAAAAGCTTTCATTTCTATTGTCGAGAATGTGACGACCGTGCGCTTCAATTACAGAGGTTCACCTGAGGGCGATGATAAATGAGTCGAACAACAATTATAGTGGCTGCTAAATGTGATAATGTTTAGAACGAAATTATAGCAAAAAGTAGAGAACAGGTCCCGGTGTACGTGAAGTACTCTTGAGCGAACACTGTTCCTAAGAGCGCATCCTAGCGATTCCCTATGCAGGGCTTATTATCAGCGAGAGTGGTTGGCCACACTGAAATAACATTGATACACGGAATCATAGGGATAAGGCCACGGGTGTCTAAGCATTGCAAATATTACAGAAATAAATCAATAGAAGTACCCGTACCTTATATTCTCTGCAGGTGTAATGTGTACAAGATTTTCTTCTGCACAACTAACTGGTCGTAGCTTCGTTTGAGCCAGCTATCCTGGAATGACAAATTCGACCTACGTAATAACTAGCCGGCCATTTGCCATATCTCAACCTTATAAATATGGTCTGACGGGATGACACATAAATTGGTGCAAAAAAAATAGAAACCGCTTTTACCATCTTGTGTATTAGTTGAATAAGTGGCG
This sequence comes from Rhipicephalus sanguineus, assembly GCF_013339695.2. NCBI lineage: Eukaryota > Metazoa > Arthropoda > Arachnida > Ixodida > Ixodidae > Rhipicephalus > Rhipicephalus sanguineus. The sequence continues at coordinate 151,056,719 of NC_051180.1, forward strand.
CACTATTGGACTCTGCAATTTTCATGCCTGTACCCACACAACAAAAGCTATAGTCCTGGAACAGTTTGCTAAAACACGTTCCATCTAATGGTGGTGATGCATGTATATTTAGTTAGAGCGGATAATGTCAGTTTCTGCCTTGCCGAACGTCTAAGGGCTACCTCAGTTTCGTGCTCATGAGGTTTGCGAATTTTGCCTTGCGGAACCATTCGATGACACATGGTTCGTAAAATGTTGCAGAGGTCACTACATACGAGATATATCTAAAAAGAGCACCCGAATACAGCACTTGTGTTGTGATTACTGCGTGTGCACTGTTTCTTGTGGACATTACAGTGTCAGCTTGCGTATAGTCCCCCTTTGTTTGCATTCGCACTGAAATTTTCACGTGTTTTTATGTTTCATGAGCTGGCGCTATGTTCCACTGCATAGTATGTTGTCATTACTTAGTGGCCCAGCGATGCACCTGGTAAAACCAAATCTTGTTCACCTCGATATGAAGCTAGGACACTATATATGTAGAATGTGTGTGTGTACTGCGTAGGGATTTCAATTTTTATTTTCAAACTACAAAAACATGTTAAAATGTACGGTGCATACAATATTTCCTAACTTCTAGCTGAGCGCGTAGCCCTATCTGTACAAACATGTTCGCATTACTCCCACTTAGCAAACACCGACATTGTGCACTTTACAGAGAGGACTGGCTGTAAACTGCAACATATCCTCCTAAGGAAAGCCGTTTTCCTGCTCGAGCAAACAGTCTCAGTAAGTTTTCAAGCAGCACAGCAGTCTTTGGAGCGTTTTAGCAATAAACTCTTTGCCCGGCGTTTCAACGAAAGGACCATCAGGACAAAAGTACACACTCATACCGGAGTCTGAGGAAGCTTATTCTTTTTTATTTATCACAATTTTTTTTAGTTTCTGATTTTCAACTACACGGGTGGTCGTTCTTGCTACGACTAAGAGCTGGTAAAAGAGCTCTGCAGGAGTGATTTCTGCATCCGTGTATTTTGCAAAAGGGAGTTCCAGCTACCTTGTTCATGGCCGAAGTTGCGCATCCAACAATGATATCCGTGAGAACACCACAAATAAGTCCACCTTCCGGCGCCAATATTTCGAATGCCCGCTTTAAGAAATGCTCATCATCGAGCGCCAGCGTAGAGAAGACGCAAGAGTGAAAAACTTCAGGCTATTATATTTTATTAAGTGATTCTTTACTAATAAACGGTTCTAGGGGAAAGACGATAAGACAGAAGATACAACAACACAAGCGCCGGTAAATTATTCTTTCAAAACCCTACTGCCGTCAATTTTACCACCGCAGTTTTACCAATAGAAAAGAAAATCAGGGTCAAAGTTGAACTTCTAAATATTGGCGTCAAAGTATATCTACACAAATTTCAAGGTGACGTTACGGATTTTGAAGCGGTTGTTTTCTTTTTTCGTATTTCGGTCACATTGACTCAGTGACATCTCGTGGACCTTGGAATGTTAAGTATCAGGTCCCCTGATACTCAACATACCAGAGGGCAATGCTCCTCATTTTACTGAAAAAGTCAAAAAGTAGTACTGTGTAAAAAAATCAAAATTACACTCAGTTGACACCTATCTGTCACGCGTTTCTTTCTTTCTTTCTTTCTTTCTTTCTTTCTTTCTTTCTTTCTTTCTTTCTTTCTTTCTTTCTTTCTTTCTTTCTAACCGCATCTAACTAGCCGAGATCGCAGTCTTAATCCAGCCTTTGTAGAATATAAATGTTTAGTTCCAGACATCAAGGAGGAACCATCTAGCTTTTTGATGCATTTGTATTAGCGTCGGTATCACAGAAATATATAGGCAAATAATTAATGTGACTGAAACAGAGTCTCCTGGTCACGCTTCAACATATGTAGAAATGGCGGGAATTTGACTGAAGCAAGGGCGACCAAAAATTCGGCAAATCCCACGCCTTGTGGGAATCGGTTTCATGCGACGCAGCAAGCGAATAGTTCTATGCTGCATTTTTTTTGCTTTCAGCCAAGCGTTACGAGGTGGATCGATGTGTTTTTATAAGTGTAGTGGTTATGTGTACATTGTGGGCTTACCAGCCACGTCGACAACACTGTTGTTTAAATGGTAAACTATGTCTGACGTAACGTCAGCACTCACTTTATAGCACATACGGCAGTGTTGTCGAAATGAAGTCCACCTTACGGTGCGATGATGTGAATATCATAAGCAACTTTCGTTCACCTACTCCTCCGGGGTCGAGCAACTCTCGAATATAGCTTGTTGAATGATAGCAATAAAAATGCAATGTTTATTAGACTCCTCTAAAAACGGAGCCAACACAGGAATCGCAATTAAAGTTCACCCGACATGACGTCTGTTTTATAGCAGTAGAGATGTAATGTTTAGTGCATTGTTGTACAATTATGTAGCCAGCACTCCAACCACAATTTACGTTGCACCGACAATACGACCCCGTAGGGTTTTTTTTTTCAAAGCGCTTTCAAGATCTGGTGTGGCTCTGTGGTAGAATTCCTGAATATCTCGCAGAGTACTTAGGTTCGATTCCTGTCGGGAGTTAATTTTTTATTATTCTTTGCAATCGTAGGGTCAACGCTGCCGATGTCGGTTTTTCTCGTCGCATTTCAATAACCAATGTCTGTCCTCGCCGTTCATGGGTAGATACAACCTGTCACTCACCTGTGGCACACACCCTTATACCGCGGCCCATGGTAAACGGGTAAATGCCACACGTGTCTGGACGAAAGGGTTTGACGACATAAGCAACAAAAGTTTTACGTTATTCATGTGATGACCAGATAGTCTGATTCGTCGAAGCCTCTTAGCCTCTGATGGCGATTTTGGTCTACACCATATTAAGGAGGCGATCACAAGAGCACCGAGACATAGGTGGCTAAATAGATAAATAGATTAGATAGGCAGAAACGTTCAAAGATCATTGGTTTCGCTAAGAAAAGCTTCTCGTTTAAAAAAAGCAAGCACTCAGCAAAGCACACTTCTGCTGCACATGCAGGCACCGAACAATGCGTCTTTGGGAACACAGAGGCATGCATCGCGAGTAACTGCAACCGCCAGGTGGATCCAGCAACACGGCGTCATTAGTATTACCTATTTTGCAATCTACTCTTAGGCAAAGAAAAGAGTCGAGCACATCGCATATTTTGGCAGTTGTAGACTACATCCGCATTTTCTGGTTGACAGCTGATAGTCTTTTTCTTCTGTCCTGCACCGTGAACAAAGCATGGTCTTGGGCAAACCGAAGAACCATTAGGAACTACTCCTGCCTGTGCATCTCGTAGTGGGGTTATTCAAAAACAAAAACAAAAAAAGTGAATGAGGATATAAAGCAGCCCGAATTCCTGAAAGGAGCAGAGCCGATATGGTTGAGCACTTTCTCTTCCTCGAAAATGAATGTGGATAAAGAAAACACAAAACAACACGAAACGAAAAATGATCAATGTCTGTAAGAGCTGTCTCGTTCAGAGTCTAGCATGCTCCTACCGAAGGACTCATAACAATATTTTCTGCGCAGCAAAATGAACAACTCAACAAAGCGCTGCACCCTCATAGAGAAGTACTAGGTTGCTCTACTTCTGCAAGGCTGGAGCCATCGGAGCAGCTTGTGATCACCAAACTTCTTTTAGCTTTTTACGTGGCTTGTCTACTCAGTCTGTTCGCTCTGCTTCGGAGCCAATAATTACACATGTTTATTTAGCACAGTTATAATTAGTATGCCAATAGTTAGCATAGTCCTAATTATTGTGACCTTAGTAAGTAAGATGCTCACTAGCTTGGTTTTATTTAGCATTAGCACCCTCTAATTAGCTTGGTCTTGGCTTTCCATGGCTTCATTAGCATGTTCTTAGTAATATGTGGCTTAATTACATCGATCTTAGCTGACTTGGCTTAATAGCTTGGTCATAGCATGTCCTGGCTTAATTAGCTAGCTATACCACCCAGCCAATTCGCAATTCAGCCGGGCGCGCGTGCTCGGGAAGCGAGCAGGCGAATAATGTGGGGACGAAGAGGGCGCGCGCCGGTCGAGCAACGTACTAGAATGAACAGGTTGACCATGATGATTACACACGTGGCCTCAGCGATTAGCTCCGGCCGCGGTGTTGTGAGGCGCTCGGCCGGAGCTAATCTCAGAGGCCGCGGTCGACATTAAACGCTTGAAAATGAATTGAAACAGCCCGTAGCTCTAAACAATATCGTTACTAAAAGTTTCTGAAACTTACCTTGCATGGGTGCACTTCTGCGATAAGTGGAACGACAAACAAATGAAAGAACATGCCTCTGGTTTGAAGACACCACCCAACTTTGCCGGCCGCCCTTGACGTGACGCCGCGTTTTATACGGCGTAACGAATGGAACGCAGCGCGCGCTGAGAGATGGATTTGAACTTTTCGTACTGTAAGCTCGTTCAAAAGGTGGTGTCGCCAGAGCTCGGAAAGATTCCGAGTTTCGCTAAACTCGGCCCATCCTGCATAGCACCCCTGCGTTTGCTGCGGCCTCGGTATCTTCGCAAACTTCTTAATCTCATCTGCCCGCCTAATTTTCTGACTCCCGCTCGCACTCTTGCCTTCTTATGGAATCCTGTCTGTTAACCCCAATGACCAGCGGTTATCTTGCTTTCTCACTAGCGGCCCCGCACATGTTCATTCCTTCCTGACTTCGGCTAAGATGTCGGAAAGATCAATATAATCGACTAAAAGAAGAACAAGATCGTTTTGCCTTCGAGCCGTGTTAGACGAATGTATAAGGGCCCATGTGGGCCTCTATAACTCCATAGACTGCTCTGGCTGCGTGAAAGAACGTGTCCAATGCGCGCAGCACATTGTGAATATATTGCGAGGATTTAGTTTGAAATGCCTACATAGCAGCCTGACGGTATCATTAACTTACGAAATACATGCATATGCATTCCTGAGATGCTGATAAACGTACAGACAATTTGCGACGCGGACGTGCGTAACCAGTTTATTGTGAAGCGAAAATGCGAGAAAGGATACATGGCAGGTGTTATTACTAGCGAGCCAGCCGCTGCTTTCTAACGTCACAGTCCTTCTGCCAGTAAAATTATATATAAGTGAACCTTTAATAAGGCGAAAGCCTTATCCGTATCATGCGAACGTGAGCTGGAGCGAAAATCCAGCCTGTCGTACAAAAAGTCACATGACCGCCACAGCGCCACGTAGATCGAAGTGCACGGGCTGCGCATTCACTTCGCTCTTTACAGCATTCGCGTGAATAACAAATAAGAAAATAGGCGTTCGGCTGACGTACTGGGCACGGTAATAGAGCCACACTGGGCGGATTCCGCCCGCTAGTCGTCTATTTTGTACACGAACATTAGCGGAAGCAAAGTCTCTAATATATCAGCTCGATCATCTCCCACCACCTGCAAAGAGCCGGAGTGCAGCGACATATACAAAAGTGAAACTCTCCCTGAAGCTCTCACTCCGCCTCGCTACGTGGTTATTCTCGACGATATGTCTTGTGTCAATACTAGAGACGATATAGCGCCATAACTAACGTTCGCTATACAAGAACAATGGCAAGCACATACAAACTCGGTTACACATGATAATTGCTATCAAAATGCGCGAGTTACCATTACAGACAGAAAACAGAAATTGCTCAAAGTGTCAGTTGCGTGTACTCTTTGTGTTCTTCGAATTGATAACGTTGTACTTAACAAAATAGCGCATAAGAAATGGAAAACAAGATGTTCGGGAAGCATAGAAAGGCAGCATGACAGACTATATTGTGTGTCGCTTGACGCACAAAATTCCCCCTTTCATGAGAATAAGACGCGTGACCCCTGTCATGTTAGCACTCAAAGTTCTTCGTCAGATTTATTTATTTATTTATTTATTTATTTATTTATTTATTTATTTATTTATTTATTTACTTATTTATTTATTTATATGTTTATTTAATTATTTATTTATCTATTTATTTACACTACGTATCTAAATTGCACAATACCATTTCTCTTCACCGAACACCACGAAGCCTTTTAAATTTTGAAATTATAGAAGCTCTGTAAAGGGTACTCTGTCGTTTATAGCTTCTTTATGCGTAAAAGCCGTCTTTCTGATAGCGATTTTTTTTTTGCAGTGGCACCGTGAACAAAGAATCTGAGAGGTAGCTGGTGAGATGGACTTCATGTAATAAAGTGACAACACAGATATTGGGTATGGTGGTAAAATACAGAACGAGGCATGGTTAGCATATTAGAGGGTGAGGTGTCTCAGTCGATGAAATTAGCTTTTGACAATTAAGCTTCAAAGTGTTTCGGAAGAAAACGTGCAAAATCGAGCTCTTCTTAGAAATCCATTCTTACCTCAACTAATGCTTGTTGCAGCAGAGCAATGAGGGCTCCGAAAAAAGAAAGAAATGGGATAGAGGTCGATTATACATGATTTTTGTTTTTGTGTTTTTCAGAGGCGAAGCACCTTATGGTATAGGCTTGTCCAGTGTGTGGTGTTGTCCGTGCTCATGGCACAGCACCGTGTGAAATCCCGTAAAAAGTTTTAACAATAGACTAATATCAATCATAATTGTGACGGAAGCATATAAAACACGTAGAAGCACACACCCCTTATGCTAGTCGGTGGTTTCAGCGCAGACATTATGGACCTTAGGACCTAGCTTTGTTGTCGACGCCCACTGACCGCCGTCATGGCGGTTAGAAAACATTTGCTATAGTCGAAACATTATGTGTATGTGAATAAAAAAAAATGAATCAAAAATCGTAATTGTGACTAAACAATATAAAACACCTACAAGCACAAACCCTTTATACTAGTCGGGGACTTCAACGTACACACTATGGGCCTTACTACCGAGCTTTGTCATCGACTATGTCACTTTGTGTCACTGAATTTACAATATATGGGGCAACGCTCCGGTAACATATGTGAGGCGCAAAAAGGAAGGTTGGACAGTACACTAATATCAATCATAATTTACACAGCACAATATTAAACTCCTACAAGCACAATTCCTATATGCTAGTCGGCGACTACAACGTAGACATTATGGACGTAGCTTCGCCCACTCGTCATCATTCACTTCGTCGAGGTGCTTTCCATACCACGCATTCTCTTTCTGCCACCAAATAAATAGGTCAAAACAGCATAAAAATACCGATATTAGGAGCCCATCAATCAAGCATATGAAAGCACAATTCACGCTGGAGTGAAAATATATGAGAGGACGCTGCGGTGCAAAAGCGTATATAAGCGCGTTCCAGACCACACATTCTCTTTCTGCCATGGATGAAAACGAACGCAAGGCGCGGCATGCGCCGGCTCAACAGGAACGCCGACGACAAGCTACTACTCCGGAGGCGAGAGCGCGGGAAGCGGCGACAAAACGCTAAAAACGACAAACGGGAGATTCACGGTTACCGAACGATCCTCAGTGCTTCGCCCACTTATCCTTATTCACTTCGTGGATACGCATGGATTTTTTTTCTTAGGAGCCGGTGGAGAAGAGGCAGGGTGTCAGGCGAATCGGCTATTGCTGTGAAAAGAAAGGTGGCGCAAGCTTCTGCAGAGAGACCACGGCGCTGCAGCACTCGAAAGGGATTAAGGCAATGTATGTATACAGGAGAGAGCATTTACGGAGCACAACCATCGCTAGAAGAGGCGTCCCTACGTCTTCAACCATCACCGAGCAACCTACGAAAGCAGTGTAGGCTTGTCACGGCTGCTACGGAGGTTTAGATGTCATTAAAATTGGCTTGCGATGCAGTGTTTTAAAGTTATATTATTAAGGCAATCAGAGTTGACATCGGCGTAAAGGATCGTCATCACTTCCCTGTCTTCCCTTTCCTTCCTCTTCCATCGCTCTCACTTTCTTTAGTTCTATATTATATCCGAAGGTGACTAAGTGGAATCCCAAGCTCGGAAATAAAAAATTGGGGCTTCTATATATTACGGCTCCTATCTAAAAAAGGCTGTGCGGGCGTTTCAATGAGCCCCACTCCTATTTTCTGCGGGGAAGGCGGTCGTGTTTTGTGCTGCCGGTACGGGCGGTACGGATGGCGGTCCAGGTTGGCTCGGCTGTATGGAAATATACAGGGTGACACAAAGCCGACATGTATGCGATAATACTAACTATAGAATATACGCCCGAAAATATGACAGTCGAGATCGGTCAGGGTAAACGCTGGCACGGAATTGATAAAATATACATTATCGTGTTTAACGGCGAACCCGAACGGCGTTGCTGAGATCACATGGTTATTGTAGAACACTATTTATTCTTCTTTTAATGGAACGCATAAATTTAGGTTGGGTCATTTTTAAATTCAAGAGCTTTTCTGTCATGCGTTACGTGAGCCCACCGACGAATACTGGCGTCTCTACAAGCTCTCACACTTTCAATTAACTGTCACATTTTCATTTAACTCCTGCGAAAACTGACACGTTCTGAAATCCTCCTCTTGCACTCGAACAACCGGCACAACATTGTCGGTTATTCTCCCTTTCACTTATAGTTTTACAGAGAGGCGAAGATGCTGCTTGATGGCTTTGTTCCTTCCATCAGCACAAAGGCTGGCGAATACGCGTGTCACTCCATCTTACGGGCCCGAAAAGAGAGGCAGGCTAAGCTCGCAATACAGGCAAAAGCGCATCTGCGACCATCGACAAAGCGAAACATAGTATATGACCAGTTGGATTTAGATTGGCGCTGGACCTCCGGGCAAGAAGGCAGAAATTATATGGCTGTCCGCAAACGGGCCTTATTGGACACCCTATAAGTAGACTTCGGTTGATCTACGCTGGCGATACGATACCCCACTATGTCATAGTTTAAGTTCTCGCTGTGTTGCTCAAGGCATTTTCATGTGCAGGAGCTGTATGTTGTATATTTGCTGGCACTGCATTGTTTAGCGGCTACTGAGGGAAGTTCTATATCGATATAAAAGCTGCTTTAATGGCGGCTTCAAAGGCGCGAAAGCTTCAATGATTAGGCAGAACGGAGTGATAATACGCGCGAGTTTTCCAGAAGCAGAGCTACGCTCAATCACAGTCGTTTGCCTTGGTGTTGTTTCATTGTCACATTTTTCCAGAAATTCAGGCGCAGTCAGGCGCAGAAACTTCCCGAACTCACCATTCGCATTAATTGAGGCGTGGGTCCTGGAACTCGTTCTTTGGAAAACGAAAGCTGAATACACACGCTAACACAGAAAGAGAGAGAAACACACACTCACGCTAAGAAAAATGAGGAGGAAAGACGACTCCCACAAAGAAATCCAATGCAAAATAGAAACGACACAAAACTGCGGAAGACGCAAATAAAAGTCGTCTGCTCAACGTGACAAACTTCGACAACGAGGTGGGCTTCAGTGCAAGCGCACTGGGTCACTGTTTTGTAGCCGCCGGCCCACGTAGAAACAAAGTGGGACCGACAAGACCGACAAGACCGACAACCAATATTGAAGCAGCCTGACTGCTGCACGGTTACCCTCGAGACAAACTTTTGTTCGTTATTTTCTTTTTCCTCGATTTCCACGCTAACCTTTTCTTCACACTGCCGTCTTTTGGCAGCTTCCCTTGGGCTAAAATTGTAGGAATTGAAGCAACATCTCTTCTGCGGCAAACAGCAGCGGCTGAGCGCATCGCTCCTTTTGTCGCCGCCGAACGTAAACAAGACATGTCTTGTGGGCATGCACTTGAAGTGTACGCGTGGCACGTCCTACTCAAGAAAGAAATTGTGCGACTCCACCCGCAGTCAACGGGCACGTCGTTCAACCGACCTAAAACCGGCTTGGTTACTTCCTTTTCACGAAGAAGGACTAACTTCTCAAAAAACATAACCCACTGAGTCATCAAATTATGACTGACTATCGGAAAATATGTAGCTATTGACGCAATACTGCCTTGAAGGTGCTTCACATTCTGCTAAACCGAAGTGGAGGTGGTAAAATGATCGTATGACCACATTGTACTGAAGCTTGTAATTCTCGAGAGAACGGCAGCATGGGCTAGTTGGTAATTTGTGATCGACATATTTGCACAGCGCTACGAGAACGAGGACGTATGAAAGGACACAACACAGGCGCTCGTTATTAAATTCTGAATTCCTGTTAAAACAAGAGAAATGTTAAGGGAAGACAAAGACTTCAAGCGGTGCTGACCTGTTGCTACCACGACGAAAACCAGCGCCCTAACCAAAACGTTGGCTCCAAGGACATTGGGCTGTTTTAACAGTGTTGGTTCACGGTATGGAAAGTACGCTAATACCATACTATGGTGGTCGGCATGAGGCTAAATTAGACTGCAGTTGTTTTAGCCATTCTAGTCACCACATTACATTACCATACCCAACGTTTTCCAATCGTGTGACGAGAGCATAGAATAGTAATACCGTAGCGTAAACAATACGAAAAAACTGGCACTACTAAAACACCCTATGACTTGTTCTACATGTTTCTATAACGGCTCATAACGCCACAGTAACGCAACGGAATTATACGCTAAATTTCAATCGCCGCTTACACAACCTTGATACATTCTTACAGCTAGAACGGCCAACAAACTTATCTCGACGTGATGCAACGATGCTGTCTCTGCTGTGGGTCGGCGTAGTGTTCACCAACTCATTCAGCTATCGCATTTGTATGGCTAATCCATGTATGTGCGATAACCACAACTTTGTAGAGACCAGATCACCGCCTGTGCCGCTGTCTCCAATTTTACCAATATTGCCGGAACCTTCAGTGCGCTTTAAAAAGACTTGATTATCGGGCTTTTACTGAAGGAAAGACCTTGGGAACCTGGCCTTACAGATTATCAGCCCAGAAAGCCACACGGGCTCTGCTGCTGTTCTTCAAGGCACTGACTTTAAGTGGCCGCCTGTGATACGCTGCACTAGGTGTCTGCGTGTGTGTGTGTTTTGTGTTGTGAAATGTGTGCACTGATGGTTTTCCTTCTCTCTTTTACACCCTTACTCCCCTCCCCTTGTGTAGGGTAGAAAATTAGGCCTAGCCCAGTTAACCTCCCTGCATTTTCTGTCTTTCCTTTCTATCTTTCTCTCTCTCTCACATTTACCGTGTAGTTACGTCACGTGTTTCTTTTTGTAATAAAATAAGGGTCACCACACATACACCAGTTAATTATTTCCTGCAGGCTTTGTGGCAAACGTAAACCTATTTCTCCCACGATGGTGACGGAAACGTCCGCGTTGGATGCCCTGTCAAACATGCTAATATTTTTCGCAAATCAGTACTGCGGAATCTCGCAAGGCAGGCCCGTAGCCAGGGAGAGGAGGGAGCTTGCCCCCCCCCCTCCTTAACAATTCTGATGGAGGGGGTTTTACGGAAAATAAACAATGAAAATAGGTGTTCTTGGTGATCTTGGAAATAATTAAATAGGTGATTGGCAAAAACCAGTCGCAAAAAACGAATGCGTACGACGGTGCAGAGTATGTGAAATATAATAAAATGCAGGAAACTAGTCAGCGAAGCAACATTGCTGGTACAATGGCGCACAAGCGTTTAAGCATGCATTGGATACATACTGTTTACAATGTCGACTGCTGACAATTAAGAGCCCTCACAAATTAGTGAACAGGCTACAGCAATCCCATTTTTCCGACGTTGGTTACAGCACGAACGAACTGTTGTATTGACGTATCCGGGCACTTGGCAAAGTCAGACAACTTTCATATATGGTAACTAATTGTGATCGATAGTGGAGCCCTCTAGGGCGAAACTTCACTCTAAAACAGGGACCCGAGCATGAGCTTTAAAATAGAAATGTTTTAGATTTGTATCCTTATGTGCCTCATCTGGCGAAGAACCGGGTGCGATCACGAAACGGTACAAAAATATCATAAGCCTAAAAAAATCATGGCTCGAGGCGCGTGAGGAGAGTGTTCACTTCGACATCGCAACGTTCATAGAAAAAAGAGCGCCGTCTTTAAAAGGTCGCATATGCTTTCGCACCTAAGTCACCTCAAGTGCATAACGAACTACAGTCATTTCTTCCCATCTCTATAACAAACTACTCCCCAGTGAAAACGACTGCACAATTAGTTCTTTTTTTTCTACATTTACGTAATAACGTAAAAGCGCGTCAGTGCTTTCGGATTGAACAAGTATTTGTTTGTTCCTGTTTCAAATGAAACCGCCTTAGTTGTTAAGCATTGTGAATATCCCATATTAAGCGTATCAACCTCATAGAACGCAGACAACCCAGACATGGACCTCACACAACACTAGGATTGTGAATTGTCAATTCAGCTGCGATTCTCGCTTTGGCCACATTCTCCTTCTGGAAAGCACCACATCTGAATCGTACAAGCAATGTTTGCTGTTAGCATTCCTAAGGAACAGTTGTCGGATGCTGAGCCAGCTCGCAAATGCTGTGTGCGCGCAAGAAATTCTGATGTTCACGCCAGGGAAAAGAATTTTTTTAAGAACAAAGGTCTTCTTACATAAGTTATCCAACAGTCATAGCGATTCAAAGACGACACGATAGCATGGCTCAGATATGTGATTTTCTAGCATTATACTTCATGATTCTGCTTCACTAATACCCCGCCAGCTCAGGGGAAAGGAAATTATTGAACAAGGCGACTGCGCATAAGGTCGGCGCGATCAGTTTCGTGAAGCAACACGTCAACTTTCCTTTCACAATGCGTACTTGCACCGTGGAATTTGCAAGCATGCCCCAATAAGCCTGATGCAGCGCGACGCATTTTCGCTTTAGCAAGCTTGAGAAACAAATCTTCTGCAGCTCGCTCTCAGAAGAGCTCACATTGCCTTGCTCTTTCGGAACAGCGCACTCATCGCTTGCGCGCGTGCATTTTCCCGTACTGTGCTTTCTTGTGCTGTCGTGACAACGTTCTCCCTTTACGTGTCGTCAAGACACAACGCCTTCGCTCGCAAGTTCAGGACATAAATTTTACAACAACAAGGCTTTTTTTTATACGTTTAGTACCCGTTATGTAAGGCGGCCCTGCTCGTTTGGTGTTTTTATTCTTCGGTAACGACCGGATGCTGTTTCTCTGTGTGTCTTGCTACCCTGTAGAGCTTCCTCACCACGGGCGACACGCCGTCACTGCAGCCCTACGGATGCTCTCCAGCAGCAGTTACGACGTCGTAAATGTTCGCGACAGCTTGTCTTTCCACAGACATCTTTTGTTAAGTTTTACCAGGAAATAACATTTTTAAAGTTGATCGTGATCAACAACGTTCAAGCGTTGAATGGGGTAAGTTCGCGTAGTCACTACAAGAACGAAAGAAAAGTAAAAGTACAGCCACCGAAATATTTAACCGGCGTACGCGAGCAGCGACTTTTCTGTGTGTGAGCGCCACACGACGGAACCGAGCTGCAAACAGGGCGAGGGTAAGCGTGTGCCCACAAAGCTCGCCCAGCTGCGCTCATAGTCTGCTGGGCTGTTCCGTCTCAAAGACGTAACCCCTTAAAAACATTCCGCCACCAAGCGACACCAGCGATACGACGTCATCGCCAGACGATCTATGGCGCTTATCGGAGCAGGGCCGCTCTCATGCGTGTTTCGGCGACATCTGTGTTTGCTTATTCACTCCGAGAAGTCATTGTGTTGAGCGATATTTTTTGTGACAGTGGCGCTTTTCAGCACGGCAGTACGGTGTCGTCGGTTGCAGATGACAGCAAGGTGATAACCCTCACTTTTGTGTCCCTCGATGCACTGCGTAGTAAGGTTGTTACCCGCGCTAATGCGTAGTTAGGCTCAGGGAACGTTCGATGCTGTAACTGCGCCGTAGCTAGGAATTCGGCGCTTCAACGTAAACATGTAAAAGGTTCGTGACGATTTTCATATCCCCATACGCGCATTTCATTTGGCGCTCGCGTTATCAGATGACGATAATTCTGTGTAAACAAACGGACTAGCGTGCCGAAAACGCAACGAGCATTTGAAGCGACCAAGTGACAACGCGTGTCGCTCGTGTTTTTAAAACGCCTGGCGCAAGATAACTTGCAGAAGCACGAAGGTAAGTAGCGCGTGCCTCGAAAATTCTCGCTCCGGCACGATCGAAAAAGGTTTCGCGTAGCGCATTTAATTCGAGTTCACGTACAAAAGTTTCATCTGTGATAGCGTGCCGGTTGGGGCTGTATACTACGTGGCATTCGACCGCGGATGCCGGAACTCAGATATGCGTGCTCGTGGTTGAAGGCGCATAGAATATGGTCGTACATGTATTGTAACCTTTATATCATCAGAGTATAAAGCAATCCTCACAATGCGATCTTCGTAAAAGAAAAGTGCGCTTGTTTCTAATTCCACGCGTTAAACCTTTGTGCCCTCTCGCGTCTGCGCGTAGTTTATCCATACGACCGAAATGCTGAGGTGACACATTCTTTCGATATTTAACACGGAAGTGTTTTATGCCGGGGTCCACCAAGACTTCAGTGACGTATTTCCGTCACGGAAATGACGTGGAAAAAATATGCACGATCAGATGGCAAAGAAAAAGAGTTCTGGCAACGGGCATCGAAGCCACGACCGCTCTGTCCGCAACAGCAGATGCCGGGGACGCTATCCACTGCGCCACGGTCACAGACTCTGGAGGCTTTACAAACGCGTCTTTTATATCTACCATGCTCCCGGTCGGCGGGGTGGCGTTGCCCTCTGGGAGCGGTAAAGTAACGTAATTCGTCATTACTGTGGCCTCCGCGATTAACACCTGCAACGCGTTACACATCCGTCCCGTTTCGCGCGTTTTCAATGGAAGTTCAATTTTGTCAATGCATTAACACACCGCGACGTGGCGTTCTTAGCCCAAGTGTCGTAAAAGCGTCGGTCTCGCTCATAGCATCACGATAATCCAAATCAAATATAGCTCTGTGACGCGCGCCTGCCTCACCTGGCTGTTACACCGCGTTCCGCGCTCACGCGCTCGCCCCGGGAAAAATCGCGGCCGGGCTACCGCGGCCGCACGACGCGCTTTGCGTTTCCCTCTAGTCCGGCCGTGGTGTTCAATCATTTTAAGAGGCCGCGGGATGGCGACCAAGTTCTGCGTCCAATATGCGACGCTCTTCTGGCCATCACACCTCGTTCTCTGATTACGCTTTCAACGTTAACTACTACACCTACCACAAGGTTTTGTGTAATCATTTAACATGGGCGTTGGTCGTCGGGATGTAGATGTACCACCAATCATCAAAGTGGGTGCATCCACGTTAAACGGTGCTATAGCCGCCAGACATCAATATACATTGTGTAAACTCTATTATATAAATTTACAGTAAATATTCAGCGACTTCTGCAAGGGCACGCTTTACTTTCGTGTTATTCCGATTCCTATGACGGAGGGATTAGGTATCTTTTTTTTTCAGCTGACGCAGACGAGTGGAGCTTTGCGTGGCAGCAACCGCTCTGTGCTTTGGTGTGGCTACAACGCAAGGGGGCGGGTTGCATTGAATAAATATTGACTGTGGGATTTTTTTCTCGCTTTCTTTTTACCGTGGAAAATAAACGTCACAAGACATCTTCCGTCTATTTTCCGGAATTGCCCGTTGCCTAGAGGGCAGCTGCAATGACGGCTCGTGGATAGTCCTTGCAATCTCGTGTATTCTCATTAAAAAATTCTCACCTTGGACATTCCGAAATGAAACCCAGAAACCGGCTGTAGCGATAAAAAATAGAACGACGTATGGGCTATGGCCCTCCAAAAATTTCAAACCGCGCGCGCACGGAACCACAACCGAAACTTGCGAACAATCATAGGCGATAACTTTGTGTCCCAGTGCATTTCACGAGAGGGGGAAGCCCTCTCTAATCCCTTGCTCTCTATTTCGACCGCACGGCAGTGCCCACTCTTTACGAAGCTTCCTTTTCTCTATTATTCATCTTCGTAAAATAAAATACCAGCCAAACTATTCGACTGCGATACTTCCTTAAGAAAGAAGGGCCAAGCAGACCACGGGACCAGCTGAGCACGCTTTGTAGGCATTCGCTTACCTTCGCCCTGTTTGTATCTCGGCTCCGTTGTGCGGCCAGGACGGCACTAACGCACAGAAAATTCGCCGCTCGCCCACGCCAGTAGGCGACAAATGCTCTGACGATCAAATTCACCAAGAAAATTTCCAGTTGTGCTGTAGCGATTAACGCGGCTGAAGCTAAGGGTGCCCGTGTGTTAGCCTTCTACCCACTTCTTACGTGTTCTGTTCCAATGGCTAGAACAGGGGAACTGTGAAGACCGCGCCGCCTTCGCTGGCGCTCTCCACCGATGCTTCAAACGGCGTTGTCCAGATGGCGCTGGTCGTAGCTTCATCATCATCATCGGCCTGTCTACGCCCACTGCAGGGCGAAGGCCTCTCCCATGTTCCGCCAATCAACCCGGTCCTGTGCTTTCTGCTGCCACGTTATACCTACAAACTTCTTAATCTCACCTACCCACCTAATTTTCTGTCTTCCCCTCACGCGTTTGCCATCTCTAGGAATCCAGTCAGTTACCCTTAATGACCACCGGTTATCCTGCCGACGTGCTACGTGCCCGGCCCATATCCATTTCTTCTTCTTGATTTCAACTATGATGTCCTTAACCCGCGTTTGTTCCCTGACCCACTCTGCTCTCTTCCTGTCTCTTAAGGTTACACCTATCATTTTCCTTTCCATCGCTCGCTGCGTCGTCCTCAATTTAAGTTGAACCCTCTTTGTAAGTCTCCAGGTTTCTGCTCCGTAGGTAAGTACCGGTAAGATGCAGCTTTATATACCTTTCTCTTGAGGGATAGTGGTAGATTACCATTCATGATTTGAGAATGCTTGCCGAATGAGTCTCCGAACTTCTACCTCCAAACATATTTGGATGAAGTAAATCTAACGGCATGTCAAAATCTGCTTTCTGTGCAGAACAGGGCTTTGAGCTGCTATGCAACTGCGAGCCCGCTACTTCGCTTCCTGGATGTGCAATTTCTTTTCACCCCCGCCTTTTATCAATGATACTACTCTACGGCAAAAATCTGAACAGACGCTTGTCTGAGGAGACTCACCTTAATATTTCGCGTGACCAGTCACAGTATATATGAGCACTTTTTTCCTCAAGAGGGAACAACGCAGAACACTGGTTGAATTATGTACGATGACACATTCCAATGACTTGCTATTTGAGGATTTAGCTCGCTGCCCGTGGAAACACACACACCCAAATATTCGCAACAGTTCGAGAAATAAACTACTGGAGAAAACAGCCTCGAGGACACGGGTGCCACGGCAAATGCCATTTTCTGTTCTCTTATTGCATGGCCGGTTTTGTTTATGGAATAACTGTGTTAGTCGAAATATGTGCAACCCATTGAGGCTTTTAATTTTTCGGACGCCTTTTTTTTATTCATAAACCGTAAAGGCCCATTCGGGCATTACATAGCGGCGTTTGAGACAGTTAAACAAAGAAAGATACGAATAAAAACATTGGTAATATAGAATGAAAATAGGAAACAAAGTAAAATACAGTTGTGTGAACAAGGGTGCAAAAGCGAGCGAGAGAAAGAAAAACAAAACTTCTATTATACAAGGAAAAATAAAAGTACAATGAAAAATTAGAGTAAAAATGAATTTGTACAAATAAAAATAAAATAAATAAACTTTATATATATATATATATATATATATATATATATATATATATATATATATATATATATATATATATATATATATATACACATATCTAGGCAAGTCATACATTCAACAAAATCTTCAAGTTATTAACAAAAGCGTTATTATCAATAATCGAAGCTATGTCCCTCGGTAGTGTGTTGCAGTGATGTATGGTTCAGAGATGTTCTCAAGATACGCGAGAATTCAGCTTCTTCACGAATCTCGTGTCTCCGACATTTTTCCTACGATAAACACCTCCTCCAGTGCATGTCCGGACTAATCAGACCATCGCAATGCACTATCAAAATGTTCAACCAGACAGGGGAGCTGAGAACTTAATGACAGCAGCATTTTGGGCTAGTTGGCGACCCATAACACCAAATAAACTTCGCGACGAAAACACGGACAGAAGAAAACAAGTACTAACACAGCGCAACGATGGGAACACAGCGACGGGAACGTCCACATCCGCCTCTGAACAGCACTGGGATAAAAGGCATAAAAGGAAAATAGTTGAGGTGCGCATGGAAAGCTTGGAATTTTCGTGGGTGAAGATCAGGAAACAGAGCAGGGTTATCACAGGAACACGTAGCTCTGGGCTGCAATGCACAGATAGGGGCTTAACGGAGAGGAAGACAATATGAAGTAAAATGAGGTAAATTGCTAGAGGGCACTAAGTATAGTAAAGGTTATCTCAAGCTGGCGGTGGCTATTTCTGCCAAAGAACTTTCGATAAACATGCACACATACAAGAAAAGCCACTACTGTAATTTTTTTTCTTCATGACTGTGGAAACAAACACACACACACACACACACACACACACACACACACACACACACACACACACGAATAAATATTCGCGACAGGCCGAGCCGTAAACTCCTGGAGAAAAGAGTGTAGAGGACGCGGGTGCCACGGCAATGTCATTTTCTGATCTCTTATTGCATGACCTGTTTAGTTGCGACGGCACTCTCGCGCTGGTGAGCTCTACAATAAAGATTGACCTCACACGGCGAAGAGCAAGCTTCTGACGCGCGCAAGAAGTACGTCAGGAGCTGTGCATACAGGGAAAATACAGCAACAAGAAGTCAGGCCAAAGTCTTTTTTTGAAACTCTTATACTCAGGAGATCGAGCGCACTCCCTGTTACGCTGTGTTGTTTAGAACTGCTGTTGAACACGATGATGTTGAAGCACTTCCAAGGGCACGACAACTTGAAGCACTTTGCGAGAACATTTTGAACTCTTAGGAAAACTTCATTCGAATTCGATTGATAAACGCGCCGATGTGTTGGGAGACGTGTAGTCAGTTCCCAGCGGGAACGATGTTGCAACGTATTCACCCCAGCTCTTCGTCTACGCAGGAAAGTCGCCCTTTCAGCAGCCCACCACTCGAATTTGGCTTCAGAGGTACTCCTTTAGAATCAGCTAATAGGATTATACCTGCCTTTAAGAAGAGGAGCTCGAGACGTACTTCCTACGTGTCTCTCGCTTATTTTGCCGTTTCAGCCAGGCCTTGAAGACATTATTCTCTCAAAGTGGAGATTATTGCAGGCACTGCAATGGAATACATATGTGAATATCTTTTTAATTTTTAGGCAGCGATTGGAAGTCCACGGCGAATGGTGGTTTAGACTGAGGGAGATATTCTAAGTTTTACCAGATCAAGACGGTGAACTTGTCTCTATATTCTTCAAATTCTCTAGTACAAAACATTCTAATTATCTTGAGAACCACGTAGCGCAGTCGCCTTAAGAAACGCAGTATATATTGTGGCTGCCATCAAAGGCTGACTATCTGCGTTAAGCCGATTAGCGATGAAACAATGTCACGCCATCGCCAAACGCGTATAGGCACGGTATATTAATTCCTTCACTGGCCTGCATTCAGCAATGTGAATTCGAAGCAGGACCTTCGAATTCACATGCAAGATTTATTGGAATAATAGGCACCACAGCTGGCAAGTATCGCTTCTTGAATTTCAAAACGGCCATCT
Source organism: Rhipicephalus sanguineus (assembly GCF_013339695.2). Lineage (NCBI taxonomy): Eukaryota > Metazoa > Arthropoda > Arachnida > Ixodida > Ixodidae > Rhipicephalus > Rhipicephalus sanguineus. Next base: position 151,076,332 of record NC_051180.1, read on the forward strand.
GGAAGGGAGAAACCACCCCGAAGACGATGCAAAGTAATACCCAAATAAAAACGTTTATTTTCTCTCTGTGTGCACTGCACCCATATTTCGCCTATGCAGCAGCGCTTTTTAACACGAAAGTGTTTTATGCCTGGGTCCACCAAGTACATCCGTCACGGATATGACGTTGATAAAATGGACGCCAATGGGTGAGAAAGAAAAAAACCAAGAAAAAGATACCCCGCTGGGAATCGAACCCACGACGTTGCGGCCGCGACAGCAAGCGCCCGACGCCCTACCGAGTAAGCTATCTCGGGAGATGCTAGACACGGCCCGAACGCGCCTTATATCTTTCGCACATTCTCTTTCGCGGCGGGTGGAGCGGGGCGGTGCCGCCGTCTGTGAGGTGTGACAAGAAGTAATGCTTCACGATCGACACTTACTAGCGCTTCCTCCGAGATTGCACGCGATATCGGAGGTAATGGTTAAAGCGTCTCGATAGCAGAGAGGTAGACTGGCCGCGCTGGCGTCGCCGAGGCACCCTTGACGCAGTTACGTTCTTCGCCTTTGGCTTCCTGTTAGCGTGCGTCTGCTCATCGGAGTAGTGCAGCTTCCACGTGTACCAACGGGGTTTCTCCGCGGCCGACTGCTTCAATTGCGAGAGCACCGACCAACAAAACTGCTGCAATATGCGTTGCAGAAAGGACGCGATTTCGACGGGCGAATGTCGTGCCTTGGTGGAGCAAGAGCCGCGCCTGCGAGACAGGGGCCAGCGGGACGCACGCGTTTGCGGCTCAGGCTACGAATCCCTACCTCCCGTGTTGCTGAAGCGCAGAGTGTGTTATGTATGCATGAGCACAGGAGTCAGCTACCCATTACAAGAAAGCGCACACCGTGCCGTTTCTCTCCTTAATTGACGACGCTTTGAAGAAGCGCATACCGGGTACCAATGTTGATTACGAGCTTGTTGATATCATGCTTACGCGGGATTCACGATTCGCTCTGTCCAAATATATGTTCACGCCGTCAGCTACCACAACGGTTTAATCATGATCATGGGCGTTAGTCGTCGCGATAAAGACATACTGTCAACATGGGTGCATCCACGTCAAACCGTGCTATAGCTGCCAAACACGAATAGACATTGTACAAGCTCTCATATATCACTACAGAATAAGCACTACTTCTGTGAAGACACGTTTAACATTCGTGTTATACCGATTCCTATGACGGAGGGATCAGCCATGGTTTTTTCTGTAATGGTCCACCCTAGCTGTACTAATAAGCCTCCAATTACAAGAGCTTGCTCTGCCTCTTCCGCTGCTCTTACGTTCATTGGTCACTTTAATGTGTCACCAGCAGTTTTTCGAATTCATTCTCCAGCAGCCCTATGAAAACGCAAGCTTCGTATCAGTGCTCCCCATTTGCCTACTCATTCAAGAGGTAAGGGCGACCTGATTGAGCACTAATTGCGCCTTGACAACAGCTGGCGTAGCGCGAAGCTTTTTGCGACGAGGTTTGCCGTGGGTAATTGCACTATATATTTATTAGGAGATGGCTCGCAAGGTTCTTAAGCTGGGGCGATGTCCCACGCCGTACGCGTAAGCTTAGTTCCAGAGGTGACAGTCACAGACGCAACTCGCGCGAAAGAGGTCTTCTTCCTCTTTTCCTTCGAGTGCCTTGATTATGATAATAACGCAGGAAAAAACACATATAGCATAGCTAACTGTAGCACGTGGCGCTCGCTCTACGCCGGCGCGTGCTGTAGTTTGATAGAAGACCGCTAGAGGGCGACAGTCGTCAGTCAGTGCGCTTCGACACTAATAACATGAACGAAGAAGACAAGGCGGCGAAGCGAAGGGCTCGAAAGGCACGGAGGGCTCGCTCGCCTCCAACACCCTACGGTGAGAGCTCGCGAGGCCACAGAGAGACGTCAGCATCGTGCGGACCCCTAGACACAAGCCCGCGAAGCCGAAGCGGCGCGGAAGCGGCGGCAAGAAAACATCGAAGTACGGACGCGGGATGCAACGGCCAAGCGCCGAAAGCGGTCGCTACCTGAAGTTGGTGGCGCTGACGCGCGCTTCAAGCGCGATTTCCTCGACCACACGTTCGGCCACAGCTGCAAGGTCTGCTGCAGCAGGTGGTTTAAAAACCTGACCACAATCGTTACTATAGAAACGTGTCACGTCTTTATATTACAGGAGAGGAATTGTACGGAGCATTCACGGTTTACCCGATTATCTCCGAACCAGCTCCTCAATCATCATTCATTTCGTGGATATGGCGTGATTTTGTTCAAGCACTTTAAGATCTGCAGTGAATTCGGCTTGTAGTTGATACTTGAATGGTTAAGTGAATGGTTATGCGCAAGTGAATGGTTATGGATCTGCAGTGAATTCGGCTTGTAGTTGATACTTGAATGGTAAGTGAATGGTTATGCGCAACCTTGGAGAAGTGACACAGAACCCTCGTCGGCTTGCGGTTCGTTAGAGAGGGAGTCGATTTCTAGAAGGGATCTCGAATGAGTATTATAACGAGAGAGAGAGAAAAGGTTTATTATGGCAGAAAAGCTGAGAGGTCGGCCTGAATCAATGTTCTGGCCTGCTACTCAGCAGTAGGAAAGGGGAGAGTGGTAGTATAGAGAGTGGAGAGAAGATGCGGATGATGATGATGGAAAAAAGTGGCGACGAAGTAAGTCCTTGAATGTCCAAAAACTATTTACAGTCTCTCGTCGAGCTCTGTATCGCGCAAAAACATGTTCAGCGCTTTCAGAATATCGCGCTGATGACATGGTGGTGGTCCCAACAGAACTTTTTCTGAAACTTGTTGCTTCGATGACAACAAGACGGCCGCCATTGAATTTCTTTGCGTGAGGTATCGTGGGCAGACGCACAGGAGGTGTTCGATAGTCTCAGGAGTGCCACACATCTCGCAATTGGGACTGTCGGCACGGCCGATAAGGTGTTGGTAACGGCGAGTGAATGCCACACCTAGTCGTAGTCGGTGAAATAAGCTTGTAATACACCTTTTCATGGTTGGTGGGATTCTAACACTCATATTTGGGTCAAGTTCGTGAAGCCGGCGGTGACGATGGCTTGGTAAAGACCAATATGCTGCTGTAGTCTCACTCAGGAGTGTGTACACTACGGTGTTAGTATCCGGTCGGGAAAAGGGGATAGCTAGTACTCTGGCGTTATCATGGGCCATCTTTGCCTCCGCATCGGCTTGCTGATTGCCCTGCAGACCGCAGTGCCCTGGAACCCACTGACACATGATACGATGGCTAGTTTTCAGGGCGACATCGTGTAATTCGGCCACTTCGTGAGCAAGTATGGAATAAGGCCCTCGTTTAAGTGCTGAATCTATCACTTGGAGTGCTGGTTTACAGTCACAAAATATAGTCCATTGGTGAGGAGGTTGCGTCGATATGTAACGAATTACCTCGCGGATGGCTACAATCTCTGCCGCCGTCGATGTTGTTCGGTGGTCCAGACGGAAGCGTTCACTGGTCTTCAAACTTGATATAACGAATGCCGCTGTTGACGCAGTGGGTAACACAGACCCGTCAGTAAAAACATGCACAGAATTGGCATATTCTGTAGATATATATGATAACGTTAATTGTTTGAGTCCACATAAAGGTATGCGCGACTTTTTACCCACTCCTGGAATGGATAGGCGCACTGTAGGTCTTGATAAAATCCATGCTGGTATCTCTGCAACTTTTGCGGGAGCGAAGCCTGAGGGAATGATGTTCTCATGGCGTGAGATGATTTCTGCAAAAGTGCTGTCCGGTCGGTGGGTGTGGATCGTTGCCAGAGGATGACGTTCATGCCGCGTCAATAGTAGGAGATAAACTCTTAACGGTTCGCATGAAAGATAACTATCCATGGGAGTTATGCGTGCTTCCGCAATAACTCCTAATGTTGACGTACATCGCGGTACGCCAGGACATGTCCTCAATGCCTGAGCTTGCAAACTTTCTAATGTACGCAGGCAGGACGGGCGTAGGTTTGTCATGACAGGTAAGCTGTATGGTAGGTAGCTTACGAAAAGTGCCTCATACAGCTGAAGCAACGACCTCTCTGATGGGCCCCATTTCGTGCCTGCTATATATCTAAGCATGTGTATGAAGCTGCTTAGTTTGGATCTAAGCATCGACACGTGCTTCGACCAGGACAAGTTTCGGTCAATCATCACTCCTAAGAATCGATGATGTGTTACATATGGTACGGAAGTGCCATCAATTATGATTTGGTAACGATGCATCGTTTTGCGTGTAAATGCGAGGGCCGCACACTTCGCTGTCGCCAATTGTAGACCTCGCGAACGCAAATATTTAGAGGTGACCGACACTGCACGTTGTAGTCTTGCCCGAAGCTGTGGTCGTGAAACGCCGGAAGCCCATATACAGATGTCGTCAGCGTACAAGCTCATCCTGGCTGTGTCTGGCACTACGTCGGCGAGTCCTATGAGAGTGATGTTGAAGAGCGTCGGGCTGAGAATGCCGCCTTGCGGAACTCCACGGAGGACTTCATGACGACTCGTCTCTCCATGCGTCGTCGTCATAAAGATGGTCCGGCGTGTAAGGTAATTTCGTATCCACAGAAACATTCTGCCTCCAATCCCTAGCTCCTCAAGTGCGTCGAGGATAGCGTCATGTAACACATTATCATGTGCCCCTTTGACATCCAAAAATAGCGCTCCTGTCAAGCGTCGGCGCCTCTTGGCCTGTTATAACGAGTGTTATAACGAGTGTTAGCGTTAATGTCAATAGGAACATAATAGCATAAATGTCAAAGAAGGATATAAATATTGTCCACTCGCGCCTGCGGGCACGGGAACAGCAGTAGGCACAAATTCGATCATTTAGTGTATAAAGATAAATGTGCACCAACCTGCATCACAATCAGATGAGCAACTAGCAGCCATACCGCTACCACAGCTCACATGCCCACTGAAGTTCACAGGTGCAAATTGAGCGGCATATTGAAGTTACTTTTGCTTACTCGAGACTCTGCCAATGTAGTTCAACTTCACTGAAAGAGCTTGCCAGGTGAGGGTGCATCCAAGAAAGGTACATTGTTGACGATGTCAGGAATCAGCAATTGCAGGGTGATCGCTGTGAAGAACGTGGAACAAGCTGGAAGGTACCGAGTTGGCAGCCCGATGAGAAGCATGACAATGAGGTCCTGCATTATGAAGGGAAAGTGATTACATCCACGCTGGTAGCACATCTTACATGTGAACTTATCAAGCACAAACAATATATTTAAATGAGAACACTTCTAAAAAAATGCACAGAACTCAAATAAGGCGGCTGCTACATGTTCAATAGCAATAACCTGCTAATGCGTAATGCTGCAACTTGGAATGAATATAACAAACATAAAAAAGAGCACGTCAGAGCTCACAGAGATATCAGTGTACAAAACAGTTTAAAAAGACTCACCACTACAAAATGTAATTCTACTGAGCCCCCAACGCATCAAAACTGTTTTAGTGGTAGGCACATACAGGGTGTCCCAGCTGTTGAGCACCAAGATTTTTGAAATGATGAATAGCATTACAGTAAGGAAACCTAGTCCATATTATTTCCATTATTAGAGAATCTCTGTGCATTTTATTAGTGAGACTATTTAGATAATTATAATATTTTTTTATTTAGCAAATGCCTCCCAGACCCCAGAAGAGGCATAGGGTGAGGGGGGATACCGTTCACAACATAATACTTATGCATACGCTTATTCAAGTAGTACCTGACTTCATTTATTCTAAGTAGTACTATAAGCGGCCACTGTGCACGGCGGACACCGGGTCGCTAAGAAAACGGTGGCTTGCACTCGCGTTTGGCGGGGATGGTGCGCCACCTATGAAATCTAACGGGCACTGGAGCGCAGAACTTTCAACCGCTTGAATCACACGTACGCATTTCCGTTCTACCGATTCCTACGCATTGTGTGATTGCGCTAACTTGCATTTGTCTCTTTGGCAAAGCATGCCTTCATATGCATTAAGAATTATTAACATAATATGGCAACGATACTACCTAATAAAATATATCATCTTACATGTACCCCGCCTGTTCCTTCTTTGCTATAGAGAATAAAGAATTGATATTCTTGGCGGCAGCATCTTTTCACTCGGAACTGTTGTTATTTTTGCTCCATGTACACCCATGCGTTGGCTATACTTCCTCTATATAGACAGGTTGAGTGGCACAATAAAATAATTTGGAAGTCTGAGCTTGGCGTGTCTTCTGCGTTCTCTGCGGCTTTTTTGTTTTTTTTTTTCGTTGCGCACTCGTATTGAAGTGATGAATTACTTCATTATCCATTATTAACAAATATTTTGCAGCAGGGGTTTTTAAAATATGTAAGCTCTCTTGATCTAAATCTGCCCAGCTGCAGAAAAATACCATAATATTTGTGGATGATGTCAATTTTCACAATATGTCTTGGGATTTCTGCACTGGCCCATCTGCACAACGGTTATGGTACTGCGCTAACACGAACAGTTTGATGTGTGAAGTTCTAGTTTCCCCTTTTATTCGATGCAACTCGAGAGCTGTTTTAGATTTACCATTTGCCAGCTCAATTGTTTTATTATCTTCTTAGGCTGTGATTGATACCGCTACAAATGTTGATCACCGCCGAACTGTAATTGAAGTTGATAACCAATTAGAGTCGTTAGATTATAAAGCATGCAGTTTTGTAGACCACTAAAATTTCAAGCAAAATTTACAGTCAACTTTGTGAGCCATTGTTACGTTTCAAAACGCACCGTAACACAATCAGATTTCACGATATCTACAACAAAAGCGAATTCTGTGTGTCTGTAGAGTAAGGATTGTGCAAGAGAAAACAGGCGCCAGAAAGCCGCGTGAAAAAAACCACGTAAAAAGCGGAGCCCTACACACCGGAGTCGTTATTTGTATGCTAGCGCTATATTCAAGAGAACAGTATCATTAGCGAAAGTTGAATATGAAGAGAAACAATATAACTTTCTGTCAGTTAGTAGTAATAAAAAGTCTCTCTTTAAATTTCATCCGAAGTCGTAACGCTGTTGCTGTGCCCTTAAACATTCAGTCGGTTATTCTTTAGGCACAAGCATTCTCAGATTTATTAGCTCAATGTGCATCAGGCTTGGTAAAGGGATTCACATCAATGTTGCAAATAAAGTTCGTAAAGAGTTCATACGTCGGCGATTTTATCGAAATAAATATCGAAGAGCTTGCGCACGTCGTTCGATCGCTGCCTAACTCAGCTCTAGGTGTACATGAAGTTACGCCTGGAATGTTAAAAATATTATTAGACCTAACAATAGATGATCTCCTCAATATCGTCAACCACTGACTTAGCAATGTTTGCCTTCTCACTGGACCATTGCGGAAATTGTTCCCATGGTTAAAAAACAAGGTGTGGGTGAAACTCTATTGTACAGTTCTATTAAAAAAATAGCACTGTTCAATAGAATTATGGTGATTCTAGCAGATAATGCAATACTGAACCCATATCAGGTCAGATTTAGACCTGAATTCTCGATATGGTGGGCAGATATCAAGTTAGAGGGTCATATCAAGGTCACCCGTGTCACAGGTGGCAATATGTGGTATCAATGAAGGAAAGAAGATGATTCTTAAGGGCTCGTTTTCATTGTTAGACACAATAATTATGAGAACTAACAGACAATAACGCCAAGGAAAGTATAGGGGGTGTTATGTGTAGTATTTAGAATATAAATGTGAAGAAAGTAAAGTGGACGAAAAGATAACCTGCCGCCGGCAGGGACCGAACCTGCGACCTTCGAATAACGCGTCCGATGCTCTACCACTGAGCTACGGCGGCGGTCATCCTCCCGTCCACTTTATGGGGTATATATGTGCATTTAAACCTTGGAGTGTTAGTCAGCGCCAATCGCAGCCATGGCGGCGAGTGTGGAACACTCTTTTTCTGCCTTTATGGCGTCACGTAGCACGTGATCTTTTTACGAGCTGGCAGCTGACCAATAATCCCTCGCATACTACCTGAAGGCATCAAGTCTGCCAGAACGAGACCCTTGCTATGAATGAAGGAAAGAAGATTATTCTTAAGGGCTCGTTTTCATTGTTAGGCACAATAATTATGAGAACTAACAGACAATAACGCCAAGGAAAGTATAGGGGGTGTTATGTGTAGTATTTAGAATATAAATGTGAAGAAAGTAAAGTGGACGAAAAGATAACCTGCCGCCGGCAGGGACCGAACCTGCGACCTTCGAATAACGCGTCCGATGCTCTACCACTGAGCTACGGCGGCGGTCATCCTCCCGTCCACTTTATGGGGTATATATGTGCATTTAAACCTTGGAGTGTTAGTCAGCGCCAATCGCAGCCATGGCGGCGAGTGTGGAACACTCTTTTTCTGCCTTTATGGCGTCACGTAGCACGTGATCTTTTTACGAGCTGGCAGCTGTGGTATCAGTAACCCTATATTCAGCTAAGACATACTGGAGTGTCAAACATATCAATTGTCTCAAAACCATAAAAAAAAGTTGAATTTTCAGTGATATAGTATAAATGAGATGCTTAAAACAGATGATTAATGATTCAGGACACTACACGTGCCCTACCAAAGGACATAGACTGGAACTGAGGTTATGTCGGTGTTTCAATGGAGCCCAAACAAAATAAGTTTTCTGGCTCCCAAGGAGGCGTTTCGACGTGATATTATATTCAGTCAAGAGGAGTTCCCTATGTCTCTGTTTTCTCCCTTTTTTTAATGTTTTGCTAAGCCCAATTCCATGGTGTGATAGGGCACAAGTGTATCTGTATGCAGACGATATTCCGTTTTTCGCATCTGAATAGGCTATAAATTTACTGGCTACAGCACTACGATGATGTTTAGGAACATCAGAAATCGGGTTTGAAAGGTCGTATTCGAATGACACTAAGCGTTACCAAATATTCCGTAATTATTTTTCCTTTGAATCGCCAGTTACTATTTATCTTCAGCACCATGAAGAAAAAATTTCTTTAACTGGCTGTATTAAATATCTGGGTGCAACATATGATGAAAAACTGAGTTGGCGTGAGCACCTCAAGCTAAGGCAATATGTGTTGTGATTAACAGTAAAACTTGGCTGTCTCCTCCTGGCTATGCAGAAAGACTCTGATCGTGATTTATCGTAGGTGCATTTCCCGATTCTTGTTTTTCGTTTACTACTTTTGCCTAGTGGGCCAGCATACATGTACAAAAATAACCCTTTCACTCCTTCTGCATGAGTAGCTATTCGGAGCAGCCTTGGTGTTCCAAAATTTACACCTATCAAAGTTTTATATTGCCACGCGCGCTTCTTTTTGTCTTTTTTATGTAACTAGTCCGTTGCACGAGTAGCCGCCGCCTTGCGAAAGCCACGCCCTTATGTCTGGGAACCTTCCAGATTATCTTAGAATCTTCTTATGGCTTGAGCACGTAAACGCGAACAGTTGAGATTATTCTCGAGCTAATGCGACCACCAGCGATAAGGCTCGAATGTTCGATGCTGCATGTACAAATGCGGACGCGCCTTACAGCAGAGCAGTTTATCGACGGCCGACGCTCTGTTCGATGCTATCAGTGTACAGTGTGTATCGCTGTAGTTTGACTTTCCGTTTCCCGGCCACAAGTGTGGCCAAATAAAGAGTTTCATCTTCGGCACGCTGACTGCTGCGTTCGTCCAAGTCACGACCTCCTGACAATATCAAGGAGCACAGACGCACAAACTTCCTTGCAGATTCCGTTTTTAATAGTTAAAACGTTTTTCAAGTTTTATGGATCTAAACTAAGACGTTTCGGTTGATATTATTTTGCGATATCGCGGGCTTTTTAATGAACCTTAGAACCGTGTATAAAATCATCAGGTATTGTTTCTTCAAACTCTTCTAGAAACATTTTCATGTTAAAACGCGCGAAATCATTCGCTCATATAAAAAAACACTATTCAATGCAATAAGTATTTGATGGCATAATCCCTTGAAATTCCAAGCTTCTGCTTTCAAAATGTTAAGGCAAAAGCCTTAAATGCCTCAACAAACTGAAATCTGACCGTCGGAGTGCCGCGTTCTTGGCGACGAGTAACGCAAAAAATCATCACGGTCCGGCATCGCCATATGATGTCACGATGACGCACAGAACACCAAAGACTTGTGACGTCAATATGGCGTCATCATTACGTCCCAGTGACGTAACATCACATGATGACCTCGTTCCATGGTAGAGTACCTTGGTCAAAGGTGGTCCAATTAAGGCAGGCAATTCAAAACCAGGTGAAGTGCTTCCTATCTTGGAGGCAGTGAAAGCCAGGTTAGGTGCAGAAAGGTTTCCAACGGTGGCGGGGCGGCATCTATGCATTGACTGAGAAGGAAAGGAAGATGGCTTTCATTGTGAATCCATAGGAGACCATATGATTTTTTTATATACATATGACAAGACGCCTTCTTACAATTCAGATTTAATAATCTAATCGCCACTGAAGCGTGTACGAGTGAAGAGAAATCAGGTATTGGTGTTTCTTCACAGTCATTATCCTCGTTATGTTCATTACATTGTGAAACTATTAAGCGCACGAAGACGGGAGCCAGAAGACTACACAAAGAGCGCTTCTGGTTCCCGTCTTCTTGTTCTCGTCTTCGTGCGCTTAACGTTTTCCTAATGTCAATGTACCATGTAGCTCGGACCCAGCCTCTGATTCAGTATATTTAGTACGTCTCCCAGGTTATACGCACAAGGAATGGGAAACAAAGTCGAGGAAGGCAGGCAGATATATGGAGCGATGAAATTGAGACGTTTACAGGGATAAAATGAAATCATCTTGGACGAGTAGGGTAAAGTGCAAATTGTAGGGGAAGATTTCGATCTGCAGTGGACATAAACCGGATGAGAATTATGGTGATGATGATGATTTGAAGCAGAGTTCACGGCAAATGTTTCAACTTTTCGGAAACTATCAGTAAATAATTCCGCAGCTGTTATAGGGACTACATTCTTATCCGTATGTTCGTCACTCGCTTCATCTTTAGAGACAGCTGTACTAAATGCATTGAGATCATTAATTCTTCTAAACGTAAGTATTGTGCGCTTGCTATGCGCACCAGGAGATTGTGGTATATTATTAAACTAGATGTGTGATGCAGTCGTGGGAATAAGCCTTGATGGTCCAATTTTGTTCGTTGTGCCACTTACAACTTATGTTACTGCGGCTATGTTAAGAATTTTTTTTCTACTTGAACATTCATTGAAAGCTAAAATACAGAATGCAGAAATTTCGCACTTGCATTATGCATGGGATAACAAGTGCTACACCACGCCCAAATTGTAAGTATGCTTCACAGAATAACAATGCCGCATTCCACCTTTCAATTCTTAAACATTCTTTGTCTAGTAATATTCCCGTTATTACTACCTGTAACGTCCAGTAAAGTTGGGCTCCTCTTCCGATTCAAAGATCGATAATTCAGCCAGAGGCTGACCCCAAGATGACGATGTTTTGCAGCCGAGGTTCCCCGTCAGAGAAGGTCCTTGCGGCTACTTGGAAGCAGAGGGTTGGCGATTTTAGCACAAGCAATTTTATATGCAGCAGTGATTAAAGAAGTAACAGAGTACCAACTCGCCCAACGCTCAGTTCTTTTAAAACCTCTTTAGAATATATTTTGTATTTGGTACGAGTTCTGGCCGTCGAATTTGAACGTCGTGAAATATTTTTGAATTACTAGTGTATTCATACATTTCAATTATTTCATAATGTGCTATATTCCACTGTTTATTGTTGTATATGATTAGCTATCATGCGTTTCTTTTGTTATATTGTGTTGATATTATTGTTTCGTGTAGTTTACTGCTAGGATTACAGGTGTACTATTGCTGTTTTTTCTTGTACTTGTAGTATTACCATTTCTTTTCTGTAAATAAATTTGAATATTCTGTTGTGTTGTTTGTTGTTAGAAATATGTTCATCCAAATATCATTGCCTGCTACGCTTACACGGGTATTGTTATATGCTTCGTTTTTTGTAAATAATTTTTTTTTCTACCATGTGTGTAATGACTTGTACATTTGGTGCAAATCTTTTCACCTGTCACTTGTTGTTATGTAATTGGTCTTCTGGGCCCTAGTCAAGCTGTTTCATTACAGCTTTTAGCCCAGGAGACCATCCACAATGTAATGTTTTCGTTTTATTCTTGAAAATAATGAGAATGAATGAATGAATGAATCCTCCAGCCTCGTGAGACCCGAGTGCTGCCTAGCAGTGCTTAAAGCTCCGACCAGACTCCCTGTCCCTTCCCATGGTTACCCCAGCTTTTTACTTCAAAATCATCCACCTCCTGCTCCTACAATAACGTGGTCTTGCCGACGTTGGCACGCATATGCCCAGCGCACATGCAGCTGAACACGAGGGGAAGGGGCTCTGCCGAAGGTGAGGATGACATTTCTTCCCCTGTAGTGCACACACGGGAGATTTTCCAACTGACGGCGGCGGTGGGCCTCCTCCGACTGTCTTCTCTGCCTCAACTTGATCTTGGGTACTGTCTTACAGACCAGTAAACGTAGCATGAAGGAGGTACATTGCCCCAGCGGCCGCCGCCTGTAACCACCATGGCTTCTCTCTGCTCGGGGCGACGTTGTGTCCAAACTGCGCTATCGGCCAACCCCTAGCTCGCTGGTCTCTCCAGAGTTTACACAAGCCTAAAAACATTGATCGTTTTTATTAAGCCGTCGCCGTTTCGAATGTTGGAAAAGTACCCCGAAATTTTATTCAAAAATTTTCAACTTCACTAATTACCCGAAATATTCTTTTCTTTGGGGCTGCCTCATGGGGATGTAGCAACAGAACGTCTTCGGGCCATCTCCGTATTTCTGGAAGACACAAAATCCGGATACTTACACTAGCAGCTCGTGCCCCCGTTGCAGGGGTGTTTCTAATTTAGAGCACATGAGCTGGCGATGCCCTTCGTTACTGGGCAGCGATCAAGCCATCCAAGCCAAGTGGTTCTCCGCCATCAGAAGCCCCCAAAACGGGGCTTCTCAGCAACGGATATCAGCTATGGGCCGTCCGGAGAGCACATGATGCGGCAGTCAGGCTTAGCCTGCCCGTCCCAACGTGGCAGGAGCCCACTGCGCTCTAATCGCTACTCTGAGGACAGTTTAATAAAGTTTGACCAACCAACAAACAGGATACCTTTTTACTCACCAGTTTGGTCACCTTATCAACTCTGTTTAATACAGATGATCGAAGCCATTCAAAACAGAGCAGCCCGCTTCATCACTCAGAGCTACCAACGTCACAGCAGTGTATCACAAATTAAACGCGAGATCGGTTTACAACCATTGGATATCCGCCGCAAGATAGCCCTCTTTGTGTTGTTTCACAAGTACATTCATAGCAGAAATCCATCCGCTTTCCCTCTACACACACCGGATCGCATGTCTGCACGTGTGCGAAATCAGCGTAGCTTTAGGCGTATTTTTGGCAGAACACGCACATTCAACTTATCTGCTTTGCCACAGGCAATCTCACTGTGGAATGATCTTCCCGACGTGATAGTTTCAGTCACTAACAGCAACGCGTTCCGCGAGAAACTACTCTCTCACCACACCTAGCATTATTTCATAGACATTTGTCTAGATGTGCATATATTTGCTGACTGTATTTTCCTTGTAATCAATGTTCTGTTGCTGCTATTAGTGTCGCTGTTATGTTGCATTTAATTTGTATATTTCAACTGTGTACGTTCTCATTTCTCTTTCTTTTTTTGTATGCCCCCCTTACCCTATGCTCTAAGGAGAGCCTGTAAGGCATGGTAACCAAAAAAATAAATAAATAAATAGATAAATAAATAAATAAATAAATAATGCATTGATCAGAATAAATTCTTCGCTAGTTTGAAGAACCTCAATTTTGAATCATGGATGAGGAATCTTTTCGTTATTCATAAAAATTTATTTACTTATGTATTTTTTATTATTTATTCATTAATTCATTTATTCATTTTTAGTGCATCACTAAGGTTATGATATTGTACTTCTAAAAAAACTTGAAGGATGTTTGAACTTTGCCTTTAAGAGTAGAGCGCGAAAGCTAAATCGGGCCCCATGCGCATCGCCTTCACGACTGCTAGCCGGGCTACGGTTCTCGGTGTATGCCTCAACAAAGCCGTAAGGAAACGAACGACTGTGAGCGCAACATTGGCCATTTCAAACGAGCCTAGAATTCCAACTGCAAGTACAGTTGTTAAGTGCCAGCTAAGACATAATAATTCTCCCTTTTGTGAATCAGGGAAGGGCCCACTAAGCGTCCGTAGGGCAACGCACGAACCTATGCAGCTGCTCACTGTGTTGAAGCTTTTGCAGTTGATGATGATGAAATATTTCTGAACACTTTGAAAAACGTGGGCCTTTGAAAACACCCACTGGTTGTTCAATTCACGTGTTTTGACGCCTGGCGTGATTCTACGCTTCTGCCACGCAATAATACACGCGGTCATGCGGTAAGGATATTCCACTACGTGACATTCATATAGCTTTTTTTCCGAAGCAGCTTCAAGTAAGTCCGAGGCTCTGTGGTAGAACGGCCGCTTGCTGCGGAGACGTCCCGCGTTCGATTTTCATTTCGAACCCGAAGATTTTTTGTATTTATTTCATTTGCATCTTTCTCGATTTTTCGGCGGCGCACAAGATAATGATTTTTCGCGCACAACCAACTGAGCCTACGCCGACACCAGAATTCCTGCGAAACGACCTCTCAACGCTATCCCCTTAAAATGCGAATGCTGTCCTTGCACCGCCTTTATGAATTAATGTTTACATTTAAATTAACGCGGCGTGCTTCTTGGCGAATCCGCCATAGTGCGTAGAAACCATTTAGGAGCCAGCCTAATAAGAAGCAAACAGGCTTTTTAAAGGGCCCCTAAACCACCCAGAGGTCGTACTTTTTATTGCCGTATTGCAGTTTTAAACGAGTCTAAAACGAGCACGTAGCCGTGAGAATATTCCAAACAGTGCCGTAATAGCGGAGTTACAAGCGTTTGATGATAGAAAAGATGGCATATCTCGTTTCGCTCTTTCCTTCTCCATGCTCTCCTCCTGGCCGAGTGTCCCTCCTCACCGTGCGAGGAGCAAGAGCAGCAAGCGTGCGTACCTGTGAGCGGACAAACAGGTAGGTGAAGAGCAGACGACGTGTTGACGTCACGGTGAATCCTGACGGGATGACGAATGCCGAAAGGCACGAAGAAGAGAAGGAAGTGTTCCTTGGAATTTGTGGGGTGCCCGCGGCTCATAGCGCTGCCGCGTTTAGCATTGTGGTTCATGACGACATTCTAAACTCGAGGCGTGCGTTGACTTGAAATGTTGAAAAATTACCGGATGTGGTTTATGGGCCCCTTGAAGGAAACATGAAGAAGAGCTAGTCGCGTGAGCCTGGTATTAGAAAGTCATGAGGTCCCTTACGCGTTTGGGTAAGGCGAATCGAAGGCGAAAGGCTTCTTGTTTTTCTTCGCAGTCGATTGTAATAATCATCCCTCCCCCCGCCCCATCCTGGAAGATTTCTGCATACAACGTGAATCTTCACTGCGTCAAGCACCGAAGGCTTTGAAAGCTTTCTGCACCTCAAGTTGTCGTGCCGTGCTTCAGGGATTGGCCCACCTTTTACCAAGTGACGATGACATGTGACAACATCATCATGTCGCGTCACGTTATGTGTAGTCGTAGTGACGCCGTGGTGACGTCACAATTTTGTCGACGTGTGTCATCATGATGACGTCATAGGGGGCCTTGTCACATTCTGAGGACTTATTAGCATCACTCATGTTGACGCCGATGGTAGAATTTCGCGTTCGATTAGGGATGTAAGGCTTCCGCCTTAAGAAAGACCGACCTGCTGTTACTCTAAGCGTTACGCCATCTGTTTTGCCGTAGCCAAAAACTTAATCGCTCTCCGCATGAAGAGGAAGGCAACAACATTGTGTATGTGAATATTTCCATAAAACATTTGAGCCTTCAAGAAACATTTTGCCAGATGACATCACGTAACACGTGAGCCTTTAACGAGCGTCCGGGACAGCCAACTATGAAGCCCTCGCATACTACCTTAAGGCATCAAGTTTGCCAGAATGAGACCCTGCTAGGAATGAATGAAGGAAGGAAATTTTGAGGGCGGGTTTCTTTGTTTGACACAAGATTAATGAAAACCAGCCAATATTGCACTCGGGGAAGGTATAAGGGATGTTCATTATACCGTTTTTAGGTGTTTTGTAATAATTATAACAGATGCGAGGTCTACTGTTTTCAGTGCATTGCAGAAAGTGTGACATATATGCGAAGAAAGTACAATGGACGAAAAGACAATTTGCCGCCAGCAGGAACCACAACTGCAACTTTCGAATTACGTGCCCGATGTTTTTTCCTATAGAGCCACGACGGCGACAGTTCTCTCCTGAACTTTTATCGGGTATTTATGTGTATTCAAGCCTGTGAGTATTATTCAGCGCCGCTCGTAGCCACGATGGCCAATGTGGAACACTTTTTGCCTGTTGGCATCACGTA
Source organism: Rhipicephalus sanguineus (assembly GCF_013339695.2). Lineage (NCBI taxonomy): Eukaryota > Metazoa > Arthropoda > Arachnida > Ixodida > Ixodidae > Rhipicephalus > Rhipicephalus sanguineus. The sequence goes on from NC_051180.1 coordinate 151,092,867, forward strand.
GCACGTGAACCTTAGCAAGCGGACAGCCAACTATGAAGCCCTCGCATACTACTTGAAGGCATCAAGTTTGCCAGAAGGACACCCTCGCTATAAGTGAATGAAGGAAGGAACTTTTGAGGGCTCGTATCTTTGTTTGACACAACGTTAATGAAAACCAGCCAATAATGAACTCAGGGAAGGTATAAAGGATGTTCATTATACCGTTTTAAGTGCATTGTAGTAATTGTGATGTAGATGCGAGGTCCGCAAGCACATGAATGGCAGATAAAACTGGATGAGGGCGCGACCGCCTCCGTAGCTCAATTGGTAAGAGCATCGAACGGAAATCTGAAGGTTGCAGGTTCGGTTCCTGCCGGCATCAAGTTGTCTTTTCGCCCACATTACTTGCTTCGCATCGATATCGCAATTACTAAAATACCCTTTAAACAGTATAACTAACGTCGACGCTATACTTTCCTTGGCTTCATTACCTGCTGGTTTTCATTGACGTTGTGTCATGATCATGTCATGCATATCATGACATCCATGACATGCATGCCATTATTTTCTTATTGACAACAATAATTTATGTCCGTCCTAAAGAAATGTCACGTCGGTCCAATTTTAGTATATATGAAGCTAACTGAAAGGGCATGAGAGCCAGAAGTCTTAGACGGCTAGATGAATAGATACGCTCAAAGACCGGTCTTTCACTGAAAATGTACAAACTCATTTAGATAATTTGATAAACGCTTCGCGTTTTAAGATGAGTGCGCATGTGGAATCGAATACCGCTGGCTACACATATGAAACCGGGCAGTGAATGCCGCTTTCTTTCGGAGCTCGCACACGTAGCAGATGTTTCTTCTTACACGCAACAGTTGTCACTACGAAGACCAACCAACGCCCGTTGCATCCATGTATTCACGCGGAGCCAGACGCCTCTCTGTATAGGAGCTGTAAGCTTAAAATACGGGGCTAAGCAACAAGCCAAGTCATTCTCTCCCGGGCTTCTGGCCCACTGCAGATCACTTGCAAAACTCTTTATTTCAGCAACATCGCACGCTTGCCGACACGGCATGAAATGGGGATGTTGCGTTCCATGCGGGCGATGATCTGGATGCTGTGGCTGCTTGGTCCTGTAGTGCTTGCCGATGATCTCGATGACGATGTGCATCCATGTCTTATCAAATTTATGAGTAAGTATGAACCATTATCTGTTTAAATAGCACAAAACTGAAAGAAACGACGGGTTCGAAACTCTCACAAATAACACTGTGGACTGAACGACAAATCAATTGAAAATTTTTAAACAATTCGCCGTTATGTAAATACCATTGAAGTGTGAGGCCTTGATCTAGTTTTTGTGATGTTTCTAGGATGAAGAGCCTTAAAAATTGCCGACGAATCCGATTTTCGATTTTCGATTGATAAGTACAGTACACTTTGGCTAATCTTGGTATTGAAAATAAAGCATCGCCATGACGTTGGTAGCCAAGCGAAAATTCAGTAACGTTCGCGTATGTGGTTTTGTCTTTTCAAACTACATAGCAACTAAGAGATGCAATTATGTGAAGAAATAAAATGTTTCTTTGGCTTTCTTTTTCTAGCGTTCAACACATTTAGTCACTTCATTCGTTTCTCCATCGGGTGGCGCTTTCGTTCTGATTTCTTCGCCTGTCATTAACTTAATCTGCTTTTGCCGCTTTTGCACAAGCCGGTCCAATAGGTCGCGAAGCTTCGGTCGAAAAGCGGTTCCGAGCCTATTGGCAGCCACATCAACAAGGGGAGTTTTGGGCTCTGCGATTGAAGTGCGACTAGGTGAGAAGGGAACGTCGCTAAAAGCGAGAAACCACGTTTTGTTCAAAAACAAAGCTAGTTTTACATTAAACAAATGACATTTATTTCCTGAACAATTTTATTTAGGTGGAACGTGCAAGGAATTCATCAAGATCTTTAACTCTTATCAGACCCATTTTAACAGCGGAACTGTTTAAGGCGACCGTTAGTCCGTGTGTCGCGAACAGAAAATGATCACTATCATGAACCGGCACTCGCTCTCTCCAACCTCTTCTTCGTCGGCGTCGTCTTCATCTGCTTCGCTCCTAGAAAATGTGCGATCGAGAGAGTGAGAGAGAAATACAGAAATTCTAGAACAGGAGGGAGGGTTTTTCATCGCGAGGAAAGATTCGAAGCCGCGTACCCACGATCCGAAGGCAAACATCTTAACCACTCGGCTATCCAGGCACGCTAGCAGAGCATAGCAGAGCGTTGTATACAGTATAGTTTAGCAAGGGAGTGGGAAAGGGAAGTGAGGATGAGAAGGACAGATGCGGAAGAGAGGAGAATGGAAAGGGGGAGGAGAGAAAGAGTAAAGCATAGCATAGAAAGAAAAAAACCTAGAAATACAGTGAGAGAGGGAAAGAGAGAGAAAAGGACGAAGAAAGAGAGACAGAGACAGAGAGAGAAATAACTAGATATATATAAACAGATACAAAACAATATATACGCAAAAACTGAGAGAAGTAACAAAAAGGAAAAAATAGTGGAAGCAAGAAAAATTTGCAAAACACAAACAGCCAGGACTACCTAGGGGCCCATCAGCCCTGCTGTGTCTTCAGCATTGTGCCTACCGGTCACCAGTGCATGCTGCGCTAATTTTTTCTTAGTGCCCTCTGAAGAAGAGGCGTATGCCTTTATTATTAAAGACGATAGTTTTTCTTGGGGAACTTCAACGCGAAAATTTTGGTCTGTTTGTCTGTCTTTCTGTTTTTCTGTCTGTCACCCGGTTCATCCACCCGGCCAAAGTTGGACCACTTGCCCAAGGGCCAGCCATCCTGAACTGGCGTGTAGGTTCATACTTGTGTATTATGTCGATCAAAAAGCAAACATCACGCATATGTGAGGCGCAACATCACTACGTAACTATTAGGTGGTGTGTTCCTTTATGGGAAAATACATAGATACGCAATTTTATAGACAGTAGTTTCTTAATTAGGCTGCGCTGAAAATACGGCTGCGTTGAGAGTCCAACGCTATGACGGCGACGAACGCCCTCTGCCACGGAAGAAGGAAACCCTCTGCACAAGCTTATGTTTCTCGACGTATGCCAGATGGCACTCATATCTCATGCAGCGCTCGTCTATTGTCTTTCGGCGGGATTTGCAGCGTAGCACGCAGATACGCGGCCAATTTTTCTAATGCAGCTCTTGCCTTTGCAGTGTGTGGAAAGTTGCGCCCGTAATGTTCGTCTCCAGCGACTCGCCCCCTCGTGTGTTTTGGCGTTTCGCATTTGCATGCGTTCTTTGAATTACTGTGCTGACGATTTAATTTTTCTTGTGCGCGGAGTTGCGAGTCGCGTTTGATCGCGAGTGAACCTGGTGAGTATGGTGTGCGACGAGAGGGGTGTTTTACGGGGCGATGTGGCTAACATTTACCGCTAAACGTTTGCCTCGGTACCTACGGAAACGATGTCCTGAGCAAGCATGCAATAGCAATATCAAGTACACCTGGCAACCAATGTTCTCTAGATAAGACGCCGGGCAACATTTGAGAATGGTGTGCTCCATGCATTTCCGTTAATCAACATTCCAGCGGTATGGTTTCCTTCGTGAATACGTAGTGCCTGCTATATTTCCTGTTACCTTGAGTACATAGCTAAGCTATCTTTTCTTCTGTAATTCACATACCGGCACGCCTTACATAATTTATCGCAAGATCAAGCAAAGCATATTGTATGTAGTGTTCATGTACTTTTTCAACTTATCACCAAGCTTCGTCCGTATGGTGTACAGTGCAATAAAATAGTGTTATTGTGACTACTCAATAAAAATTGAAATGTCATAAATTTGCGTGATGAGGCCTAATGCTAATTGTTAAATCGTAACGACATGAAGCACACAAGTGGTCTACACTTTAAGGCACCTGTGTATGCACGAAGAAATTAAACCAATCGGTAAATACAAGAGTTACGCTGCTGCTTGATTTAATTCAGCTGCGGAAGATGCAACTTACGCGGAATAAAATTTTAAGCATACCGTTTCCTAGTAAAACCAAAGATTAATAAACAGCAGTACGCCTAAACACCACTGTCTAGTCGTGAGTCTATATCAGTTTATCTGACATTGACTTAAAGCGGACACGCCAAGCACACGCCGACTCGCCTCGGATGGCAATGACGCGAGTCCTTAGCGATCAGGAACCTACGAAAACTACTTCTAAGTCATATTTCGCGCTATCGCCAAAAAAAAAAGAAAAAAATTGACCTCACGTGCCGGAGCGTTAGCTTAGAGTGGCTTGTGAGGAAAATTGATGCTGTTTGTATTAGCAAGCTTACCATTAGCATTGCAACAGAGAAAAACTGTTTTAGTGATATTTTATTAATTACGAGATAAGCGCTGTAATAAAAAAAATTCACAGCATATCCACGGGGTGAATGATGATGAGTGGGGCGAAGCTCCGGAGGGAATCATCGGTAAACCGTGAATACTCCGAGTAATTCGCCCAGTATATGATCAAGTAAACACGTGAGAAACACCGCGTATATATTAAACATCAAACTTTTATTGTACTGTTTGTTTACGTGGTCTCTTCATTACAGCAGTCTCCCTAGCCTACGTCGCCGCACTAAATCGAACGATTGCCTTCCGCCAATGGCACGCGCCATATGTAAATATTCCGTGAATTCTGCCCAGTACATCATCAGCGACGTGAGATCGGGCCCGTTTATACTAAAGGGTCGATGAGAGTCATGGCGACTTGCAGCTCACTTAAATTTTACATGTACGCTGTGAATTTTTATTGTTTAATCACGCAGAGGAGAAATCTCACACAGGCACTACCTTGGAGGTCGAAATCCAGTGCCTATATATAAGGGGTGGTCAGTGAACGGTGGTGCAGCGCTAGCAGTCATTTTTTTCAATCAAGAAACTCGCTAGCAGACGCAGCCTGCGTCGGCCTCACGAGGCGAGAAAGGGAGGGGGGGAGGGACTGGAGCACGCATCTGCAAAGCAGCGAGCGCGGAGCGTCGGCGTCGCGAGGCGAGAGAGAGGGGAGGGGGGACTAGAGAATGCATCTGCAACGCAGCGAGCACCTCCGCCCCATCAAGGATCTTTCTACGAACTAGAGGTGGCTACGACAGCGCCATCTAGTGAACACTGCAAGAACTAGAGGTGGCTCCCTACTGCTACTACTACTACTACTACTACTACATACTACAGAGGAGGGACACTCCCACACCCTAAGGAGCTTCGCCCCTAAAAAGGCAATGGCGGCAGCTTGCACTGGTGGCGCAAGGCTGGAACCAGCAGCGGAGCTAGTGTTCGCTAAGTTTTTGTTAGCAATACCAAGTGTCGCAAGGCTTCGCTAATCTTCCGCGCTTCCCCGCACTACGCGAAGCGTTACGTGGCTTTAGCGGGAACATGTCACGGGACTAGCTGTTACGGGATGTTCCGTCATTTTTCGTGCCTGACTAGTTGTTACGAGATTCCACATGACTTGATCTAACGTGATACCCGTCACGTGACTAGGTGTTACGTGATTTTATTCACGTAACTATGCGTTATGTGGTTTTTGGCGGTAACTTGTCACATGGCTAGCTGTCCACGTGTTTCTAGCGAGAACATGTCACGCGACTAGTTGTTGCCTGATATTACGGGATTCTAGTAACGTGAATAGGTGTTTCGTGATTTTAAGTCCCATGAATAGGCCTTACCGGATGTGATGTCGTTTTAGTGTCTTGACCAGTTCTTACGTGATTTTCAGTCACGTAATAGAGTCGCGCATTATGGTTACTGCAATCCACGCGGGACAAATCGACGTACGTTAAGAAGATTTAAAGGAGGACGAAGCGGATGATTACTACAAATTCTGTTCGCCCTACCCGACGCAACGAAAAGCTCAAACAAGGCGGCTGTTAAAAATTGCTTATGTCGTTTTCAAATGCACGGAGGAAGTAAACATGACTTTTGTACTGATTTTCTGTATGCCTTCACGACAGGCACTACGATCGTTTGTCTAAACGGTGCTTGTTTAGGTAACCAGCTGAATGAGCTCGGGCTTCAACTGGTCATTAGACCACGGGATATTTTTTCAGTCAACCAAGACTGAATCTCGGCCTTGTGCGACGACGTCGAGGGCAACTTTTCGAGCTGAACACTACGGTATGGAGAATTGTCCATGACAATTACGCTCCGTGGCTCAATGTTTGATAAAAGTTGTTCTTTGAACCATCTCTCAAAGCGTGGGCCATCCATTTCACTGTGGTAGTCACTGGTAACACTCTTTTGCGCCCGGAAAACGAGAGATGCCCCATCCACGAAGCCGTTTTCGCTTCCAGCATGGAGCACAATGAGCCGACCACCTTTGCCGCTCGGTGCGCGAAGCCCAGTTGTGAGACCCTTGCGGAAGGCGTCCTCACGGGACGACACAGTGGCGTCCTCCGACACCTTTTCCTTAGTGTGCCAAGCATTCACCCAGTCTTGTCAAGGTAGTATATAGCCCTGCGAAAGCAAGGGAAAAATGTGCCAGGTTTCTGTTTTTAACGAGAGGGGTCAATTGAGACAGAAGAAATTTATGATGTGCATCTAATATTATTCTACCGGGCAGGCAGATATTTGCAATTTTTGGGTGGTAGTGGAAAATACAAAAATAAAAAAAAAGTTCGCAGAAGGTACCTATTCACATGAATAATAAAATACTTTCATTCAGAGCTATCCATACTTCATTAGAACGCGTCGATACGTACTTGTGCCTTCGCTTGCTTAACCAGAATAAGAGGCATAATACAAATAAGAGCCACAGATGCAGAAGCAAGCCATAAAAAACTACGAATCAAGATGAACGGCAACATGTATGAGGACGGGTGAATTAAAAATCAAATATTTACGGTATGAGAAACTACCATCGTTATTTTCTCTTCCTACTCTTTCAAGTCTGAATTTTTACATGCGGCATTTGGGTTTTAATTGACATCGTTGACATTTATATCTCTGTCTAACAAATAGAAGCAGTAACTACGTACCGTTTCTCCTTTCGCATTTCTCGAATGGTCCGCAGATATTTCCGCCGCCACACGATGATGTCGTCCCTTTCAAGCAGTGCACATTTACGTTTCCGCTTCCGAAATTCAAATCCAATGTCATTCAGAAGCCTGCGCATCGTTCTGACACTCAGCTGCTTCGTTGCTCCACGTCGGTGCCGCCGATTACCTCGCAGAGGATTTTTCTGCCGTTGGCGCCTCGTTGCGAATGCAGTACTGATGCACTTTCCGGCGAAATGCATACAGGGTAAAACTATCGTACCGCTACACTCTTGTATTTCCAGTAACCTTTCCTGGCGATTCAGCGGTGAAACTGAAGCCTTTTACGCTTCGGCGACTTCAGTGTACCCTTTAAAACACCCGCCTTGAGCCGTGCGACAGTACGCTCGCTCACGCCGGTAAGCTGGCTAACCGAACGAAACACGGAAGCGACGGAGAGTCCCGGTTGCGTCAGTCTCACTTGGGCGTACACGTTACAGTCCGCTTGCTTGGTTTGTTTCGACAGCTTGTGGTACTCAAGCTTCTTGAATATCCTGTGCGGCGGGCCAATTGGCGAGCCACTGGAGGAAGAAGGCACAGGCGACGCGGAGGCCATTTTTTTTCTGAAGGATGGGATGATGGTGAAGGAAGAGAGCCAATGCGACGCCAGTGCGGAACGCGGACAGCTAAAAAAAACCCCCAAAAATGTCAAATATAACGCTATTTCATACAATATCACTAATAATTTTCTGGCATTATCAATTAGTAGCTAATAATTATAACGGCACATTCATAAATAATTAGGTTGCGCACAAAAAACGTTTTTTTTTTTTGTGGAACTACTTAGAGCTGCTCAGCTACTCTGACGAAACGGCGTGATTCGGCTCTGTAGCCTTGGCTGCATTGCCACAGAAAGTTGTCCCCGAGTATAATCGCCGAGGACCGCAGCCAGTAGCCTAAACACCCGGCGCGTCACGGTAGGTGATGCAGCAATGCAGTTTTTTGTCCTTCCGCCACGAGCTGCAAATCCCGCAGACTTTTGCGGCCGGCAGTACGTTTGCAGGAGCATAACCAAAAAGTAAGCAGAGCGACAGAAGGTTTTCTTGCTATGGATTGTCCACTATGTGGGTGTGCTCCACTGTTTGATAACACACAGATATGAGCTAGGCATCGTCAGGATAGCACATGCATTATCATTGAAGCTGCTAAAGCTAAATGCAATTGCATGAGCAAACCTTCAAGCGCTCTTGCTGACAGAGAAATAGATTACCTTAGTTCATCCGGTCAGATGACCTAGAGATACTCCGGTTGCTTTTCCTGATGTCTTTTAGCGGTTTCTTCTGATTTTTGCCATGTTACTTCTTTGTGTCACTCCGTTCCTTTTCCATTTTTGCCGTGATGCGCAATTGAATGAGAGGTGATCACGTGTGCCATCTTGTTCTCGTTTTCCATGTTCCTGTGAATAAATTTCAGTTGGAAGTCAGCGCTAGTCCTCGTCTGTTACTCGCCCTTGTGTGTTTCACGCTCTGTTCACGTCACCTGTTAACAAAGTTGAACCATTTGTGCCGTGCCGAGAAAAGCAACATAGGAACAATGCGGCAGCTTTCTTTAAACCTCTTAAAGAACCCCTGACAGGAAATTTTTTGTTTGTGACTTTTTTACTCTACTTTGTAGCTTTGCGTCTGGTAATCCCTAAGTTGAATCGTAACTGCTCTAAAGTGTCGTGTAACTAATGCTAGCATAGTTAAGTGTGACCATTTTAGCGTCACTTCAAAATGCTCGCCTAAAAATCATAAGAAAGTAGCGCCCCATACGGGAGGCACCAAAGATCACTTGCACTAAAGCTGTGGTGACGTTGAAAGCGTAGTTTTCAAATCGGGGCCCCGCGCTCGGTAGTGATTGAAACAGTGAGGGCGCCTCGGTACGGGTTAAACCTGAAGCGCGTGTCCCTTCACAAAAACCACTGCGAGAGCAGCCCGACAACAGAGCGAGAGGGGTGAGGAACAACAGACCTCGCTGGGTGCCAGCCGTGGTATTGTGTGCGCCACGCTAATCTTCTGTGACGTCCACAATAGTTGCTTTACGCGTGGAACGTCACGCGGGGCCTCGATCTACGGCATACAGTGCGATGTCGCGAGGTGCAGCCAACTCAGATGAGCACCAACGCTTGCTTTAAAATCATATTAAAATATCTTAAAGGCAACGTTCGCCACTAATAATCGGTCAGAATTGACCCCGTATACAGCAACGCCAAACAACACAAACATCTCTAAGTTTCAGTTTTGCGGTCAGGGGTCCTTTAAAAGGTACGTTAAGGTGAAACGTTAAACACGTTTAGGCGTAACTTATGTGTTCCTAAGTCTGTCGTCATTAATTTCGCCATCATAGAATAATTATTCCAAAGGAAGTGAACGTCGAAATTTCAGGTTTCGATTTCACGCGAACATTAGGCACGTGAACGTCATTGTGACGTTACGAACATCAGCCTTTTTGAAAAATATGGCCGCAGCGGTTGAATGAAACTGTCTGAAACTTGCTTTGTTAAGAATACGCGTCCCTTAGGACACAATGTGAGTTATTTTCATAGCGACAAACGGTTACGTAGGCGTTAACAGATGCCGTCAAATTATATCACATCACGCCAAGCTGGTGGGGGCCATCAATGGGGCGTTTCCACCCACATTTTCTTTTGCTGCTTTTTAACACGAAAGTGTTTTATGCCGGAGTCCATCAACACTTCACGTCGAAAAAATTTACGCGATGAGATGGCAAAAAAAAGTTGCGTTAACGGGCATCGAACCCACGACCGCTCGGTCCGCACCAGCAGATGCCTGCCTAGCTATACACTGCGCCACGGCCACTTTTTTTTCTCTAAATGATGTACAATCGCGCCTTTTTTATCTACCACTCACCCGGTCGGCGGGGTGGTGTTGCTCTCTGGGGGCGGCAAAGTAAAGTCATTCATCATTACTGTGGCCTCCGCGATTAAGACCTGCAACGCGTTGCACGTCCGTTCCATTCGGCGCGTTTTCAATGGAAGTTCAATTTTGTCAATGCCTTAACACATCGCGAGGTAGTGATCTTAGCCCAAGCGTCGTAAAAGCGTCGGCGTCGCTAATAGCATCACACTAATCCAAACAAAAAAATCACACCCTCTCCCGCTAAAGGCGACCATGAGGCTATGCGAAGCAGCGTTTCGGCATGTAGAGCCCGCGTTTCAGAGGGGGAGTGGACAGGGGAGGGGAGAGAGGCAAAGGGGAGAGAGGAATTGAAGAATACGAGGGAGGGAGGGAAATGGGAGAGGGTAGGCGGAGAGGGAAAGGGGAGAGGAAAGGGGAAAGGGGAAGTGGAGAGGGAGAGGTAGAGTAGGTGTGTGGAGCGGGCTTGCGCATGCGCATTAAGGGTGGTCACGCCGCACACCACCACCACCACAACCGGATTGAACTCCGCTATAAGATGCTTCACATCTAAAATAGCTCTGCGACGCGCGCCTGCCTCACCTGGCTGTTACACCGCGTTCCCCGCTCACGCGCTCGCTCCGAGAACAATCGCGGGCGGGGGGCGGCACGACGCGCTTTGCGTTTCCCTCTAGGCCGGCCGTGGTGTTCAATCACATTTTAACATGATGCGGGATGGCGACAAAGTTCTGCGTCCAATATGGGACGCTCTTCTGGCTATCACACCTCGTTCTCTGATCACGCTTTCACCGTTAACTACTACGTTGCGGCCTGCCGAACGCTCTTCTGCGCCGGTGACAGCGCTAGTTGCTCCCGCCGCCGCAGCGCTGCACAACGGTAAAAAAAACCCGCTCGCGCAGCCGGCTGGACACCTGCGCGAGTGTATCAGTATGGTTTCCTTTGCGACTATTACTACTACACGCGAGAAGGGCATCCTCCCACGAAGGCACACCTATAAGCGTGCTGTACAGCGCCGCTGCCAAAAGATATATGGATGAATATAAAACTTTATTGAACACTCGTTCTTTTTTTCTTCTATTGGGAACAAAAGTGGTCTACTGCTGTTCATTGATGCCCTAGTCGTTTGAATGCTCTAGCTATCGTTATCTGCGTGGACGACTTCCTGATTGCGGGGCTTTTTTAGAGATGCGTGATTACGTTCTGCTCTTCAAAATAAACTAGCGTGACATGGAATATCTGCCACGTATATACTGGCTAAATCTTGTGTATATCTGCTTCTTGTTGCACTAATAAGTGCCATTTTTAAATGACACCCCAATGAAACATCAGTTGTTACCATTGAACTACATTACTGAAACACAGTAAATGGAAACGTCTTGCCTACATATTGTACCCTAAATGGCAAGTTGGGCGAGTTGGCGCGTACTCACGTCCTGAAGAAACAGTGCAGATGAAAAACGAAAACAAGAAATGGCGGAAAGACACACAGCGCTGCACACTGTACTGGAGGTTCATTGAGTTTTAACTCTCGCGTTTTAACGCGGTCTTCCACGGCAGGGCTGTGTAGGCGGTTAACCAGTCCAGAGAATCCTTCCGCTTTCGACGTCATTCAACTCACCACGCTTTCTGTTTCAGCAACTCCTGCATGCAAGGGATTGACAACTTCTTTTCTTGAGCTTTGGCACTAATTTGGTTAATATTGTTTGCTGTTAGATATGGAAAGAGTAGGCAAAACACGAACAAGTGGTCTACCTTTCAATGAGGACACGGCCAGCTTGTAAGCTTGAAAAGATGAAAATATGGTCGGCACGGCTGTCGGTCGCAGCACCTTGCGCTATGCCTTGAAGTCGTACTGCTTGAAGTGAACGAAGTGAATGTGCGACTTCTTCGCAGTTACCGATCTCCACCACGGCGACAGCTCTTGGGCCATCGCAGTTATGGTGAAATGTCTAATCACATGAAGCACTCACTGATAGAGCCAACGTAAGAAAAACCTCGCACCTTTTCTACCCCGTAAACATAGGTACGGCTGCTCATTTCCAGCAAGAGCTTTTGCTTGCGCTCGCCCGAGCCACCGCTCCGAGCGCTCGCTTACTAGCGGCCGCTGTTTACTGTTTACCGATGTGCAGCGCCCCTGAGGTAGCGTCTCAAAACTCTGCGTGTCACGCGCTCCCCCATTGAAAAGGCACCCATTCCACAGGCCGCACCTCTTTTTTATTTAGCGGCCGTGCTATAGCTACCACAAGGTTTCGTGTGATCATTTAAACATGGACGTTAGTCGTCGGGATGGAGATGTACCACCAGTCAACAAAGTGGGTGCATCCACGTTAAACGGTGCTATAGCTGCCAGACATCAATATTGGCACGTGGTCGTGACGTCGATGAAGACAGCAGTCGGCGTTTGCAGGATGAAACTGTTTATTTGGCCGAACTTGTGGCCGGAAAATGAGAACTAGAACTACAGCAATAGACGCTGTACAAATATAGCGGCGAACAGGGCGTCGTCCGTCGATCAACTGACAAGCGGTCAAGCGCGTCGGCTTTTATACAGGCGGCTATGGAACTTTCCAGCAATATCGCTGTGGGCGGCGTTATCTCTCGACAAAGCTGGAACATTCGCGTGCGGCACGCAATCTTAACAAAGCGATCTACTAAAATCGTGAAGCTTCTCGAACACTGCTTCACGGCCAGCGTCGAGCGTTGATAACCGTCCTTGCTGGTCAAACTCGAACACATCAAAATAAAAGAAGAAGCGAGCGTGGCATTGCCCCCCTCTGAAAAAAGCATCGTCCCGATGCTTGCAACAGAACATGCAAAGGAAAAAACAAGTGCATACACAAATAAATTACAATAAAAGGAAAAAGTAGAGTTCTCAGGTTCGCTAACGCGCAAAAAAACGGCTTAAGGCGCACGACATGGACGACTTCAGGTCGTGCGCGGCGTCGCTGGGAGTTCGTAATGCCGTCCGGGACGACCTCGTAGTCAAGAGCGCCGTGACGTCGAAGCACCTTGTAAGGGCCGAAGTATCGCCGAAGAAGTTTTTCACTGAGCCCACGTCGGCGTATCGGCGTCCAGACCCACACACGGTCACCGGGTTGGTACTCCATGTGGCGTCGTCGAAGATTATAGTGACGGCTGTCGACCCTCTGCTGGTTCTTGATGCGCAGGCGGGCGAGCTGTCGAGCTTCTTCGGCGCGTTGCAAATAGGGCGGCAACGTCGAGATCGTCCTTCGTCGGTGGCGGTTGGTAGCATTGCGTCGAGCGTCGTTGCCGGGCTCATTCCGTAGACCAGCTTGTACGGCGTCATTTGCGTCGTTTCTTGCATGGCCGTGTTGTATGCGAAGGTCACATACGGAAGGATGGCATCCCACGTCTTGTGTTCGACGTCGACATACATGGCCAGCATGTCGGCGATGGTCCTTGTTTAGTCCGCTCGGTGAGGCCTTGGTCTGTGGGTGGTACGCTGTGGTCCGGCGGTGGCTTGTTTGGCTGTATCTCAGTATTCCCTGAGTTAGGTCAGCAGTAAACGCCGTACCTCTGTCGGTGATGAGGACCTCTGGGGCGCCATGACGCAGGAGGATGTTCTCAACGAAGAACTTTGCTACCTCGGCGGCACTGCCTCTGGGTAGGGCCCCTTGTCTCGGCGTAGCGGGTGAGGTAGTCGTTGCTACGACGATCCATTTGTTTCCGGTACTGGACGTCGGGAACGGCCCCAGTAAGTCCATCCCAATTTGCTGGAACGGCCGTTGAGGTGGCTCGATAGGCTGCAGAAGTCCGGCTGGCCTAGTCGGCGGTGTCTTGCGCCGCTGACAGTCCCGGCAGTCTTGACGTAGCGAGTTACGTCGGCGACAAGGCGCGGCCAGTAGTACTTTTCCTGCATTCTTGCGAGCGTGCGAGAAACACCCAGGTGTCCAGACGTCGGGTCGTCATGCAGAGCCTGAGGACCTCTGGTCGCAGTGTCGAGGGCACTACGAGAAGGAATCGGCTCGAAGCGGCGAGAAGTTCTTCTTAAGGAGAACACCGTTGCGCAAGAAAAACGACGTCAGTCCTCGCGTGAATGCCTTGGGAACAACGGTGGTCCTGCCCTCGAGGTATTCCACAAGGCCCCTGAGTTCTGGGTCCGCTCGCTGTCGTTCGGCGAAGTCTTCGGCACTTATGGTTCCCAAGAAGCAGTCATCCTCCATGTCGTCCTGCGGCGGTGGGTCGACGGGGGCGCGGGACAGGCAGTCAGCGTCGGAGTGTTTTCTTCCGGACTTGTAAACGACGGTTATGTCAAATTCTTGAAGTCGTAGGCTCCACCGTGCGAGGCGACCTGAAGGGTCCTTCAAGTTAGCTAGCCAACACAAGGCGTGGTGGTCGCTCACAACTTTGAAGGGCCGGCCGTAGAGGTAGGGGCGAAACTTCGATGTAGCCCAGATGATGGCCAGGCACTCCTTTTCTGTTGTGGAGTAGTTGATTTCTGCCTGTGATAGCGACCGGCTAGTATAACTGATGACCCTTTCGAATCCGTCGGTCTTTTGCACAAGGACGGCGCCGAGTCCTACGCTGCTTGCGTCGGTGTGGATTTCCGTATCGGCGTATTCGTCGAAATGCGCAAGTATGGGAGGCGTCTGCAGGCGTCGTTTCAATTCTTGAAATGCTTGAACTTGCGACGTTTCCCACCTGAATTCGACGTCGGTCTTCGTGAGTTGCGTCAGTGGCTCGGCGATCCGTGAAAATTCCTTCACGAAACGTCTGTAATAGGCGCACAAGCCGAGAAAACGGCGTACGGCCTTCTTGTCGGTGGGCGTCGGGAAGTCAGCGATGGCAGCTGTTTTCCGCGGGTCCGGGCGAATACCATCCTTGCTGATCACGTGACCCAAGAACAAGAGCTCCTCGTACGCGAAGCGGCACTTTTCAGGCTTCAAGGTGAGTCCGGAGGTCTTGATTGCTTGAAGTACAACTTCAAGGCGCCGAAGGTGTTCGTCGAAGTTTGAGGAAAACACAACGACGTCGTCCAAGTACACGAGGCACGTCTGCCACTTCAAGCCGGCCAGTACTGTGTCCATAACCCGTTGAAAAGTCGCAGGTGCCGAGCAAGACCAAAGGGCATGACCTTGAACTCGAACAGGCCGTCTGGTGTTATAAAAGCAGTCTTTTCTCGGTCTCTCTCGTCGACTTCTATTTGCCAGTAACCGGTCTTGAGGTCCATCGACGAAAAGTACTTTGCGTTGTGTAATCGATCCAGGGTGTCGTCTATCCGGGGAAGGGGATACACGTCCTTCTTCGTGACTTTGTTCAGGCGACTATAATCGACGCGAAAACGTAGAGTCCCATCCTTCTTCTTCACTAGCACCACCGGGGATGCCCACGGACTCTTCGACGGCTGGATGATGTCGTCGCGTAGCATTTCGTCGACCTGTTTCTTCACGGCCTCGCGTTCTCGCGTCGAAACTCTGTACGGGCTCTGACGGAGTGGTCTGGCGCTTTCCTCTGTTATGATGCGATGTTTTGCCACGCGAGTCTGCCTAATGCTTGACGACAATGAAAAGCAGTCCTTGTATTGCAAGAGCAGGGTTTTGAGCTGTGCTTGTTTGTGCTTCTGAAGGCTGGGATTGATGTCGAAAGCTGGTTGCGGCGCTTTATTCGTCGGAGTAGGCTCGGGAGAATCGGTGAGGCCGAAAGCATTGCTGGCTTCTACGATTTCTTCGATGTAGGCGACCGTCGTGCCTTTGCTCACGTGGTTGTACTCGTTGCTGAAATTCGTGAGCATAACTGTTGCTTTCCCTGCCCGCAGCTCTGCTACTCCTCTTGCGACGCAAATCTTGCGGTTAATCAAGTGGTGCTTGTTGCCTTCAACACGCCTTCGAGGTCTGCTGATTCTGAGTGCCGACGGAAATGATGACGCTGGAGCGAGGTGGAATGGTGATCTGGTCTTCCAGCACATTCAAGGCGTGCTTTCTTGGCGGAGTGTGCGGCGGTAGTGCCTTTTCCGTGGACAGTGTTATTGACTTAGACCTCAGGTCAATGATTGCACCATGAAGGCCTAAGAAGTCCATACCAAGGATGACATCTCTCGAGCAACGCGGCAGGATTACGAAGTTCGCGGGATAAATCCTGTTGTTAATGGTGAGGTCTCGCTGTGCAGATTCCCTCTGGCGTTACGAGGTGACCTCCAGCTGTCCGGATTTCGGGGCCTTCCCAGGTTGTCCTAACTTTCTTCAGCTTCGTGGCGAACGGTCCACTGATGACAGAATAGTCGGCTCCGGTGTCGACGAGGGCTGTGATGCTGTGGCCATCGATAAGAACGTCGAGGTCGCTAGTTCGTCGTCTTGCGGTTGCAGTTAGGCCGCGGCGTCGGGTCACGGCTACGTCGGTTTGTACCGCTGCTTCCACGTTGCGTCGTCAGGCCTACATCGATCCGCGAGGTTTCTTCGTCAGGGCTCTGTCTGGTTCGCGTCGTGTCCTGAAGGTTTCGTCGTGGCGTCGTCGTCGGCGGCGGAGGATCTTCGGTATTTCGTCGTACAGCAACCGCACCTCCATCGGTTGCTGTCCTTAGTTTTCCGGATACGGGCTAGGTGACCGGCCCCGAGTTGGGCCAGTGTATGGTCGGCGTAGGGGAGAGACGTAGCGGCCTGGCGACGGCGAACGGGAAGGTTGTTGTGCGTCCATTGCGTTCCCGCGAGGTAGTCGGCGATGTCACGTGGTTTTTCCCCTCGCTGTGGACGCGGCGCGTCGATGGCGAATCCACGCAGTCCCATCTGTCGGTACTGGCAGCGGCGGTAAGTGTGGCTAGCTTCTCCGCAATGGTAACAGAGTGGGCGGTGGTCGGGGGCGCGCCAAACGTCGGTCTTCCTCGGCGTGTATCGTTGGCCGGCTGGCGGGCGGTATGACGTCGGTGGCGGCGGCGGGTGGTGCGTAGCGGCGGAACTGTTGAGGCGCGCGGCGTCTTGACTTGGGCGAGGAGGGGGGACGTTGCGTCGGGCTGCAGCAGCATAGGTCACTGTTTGCAGCTGCGGCTGCGCTGACTCGGGGGTGCCCAGAGACTGCTGGATTTCCTCTCGGATGATGTAAGCGATCGACGCAACTTCAGGCTGTGGTGAGGGTAAGAGCTTGCGTAGTTCTTCCCGCACGATCGCTCGGATCGTTTCGCGCAGGTCGTCGGAGCTGACAGCATGAACAACTGGGTTGTCTTGAATCGATCGCGATTATACTGCCGGTTGCGCATTTCCAACGTCTTCTCAATCGTCGTTGCCTCTGAGACGAACTCTTGGACTGTCGACGGTGGGTTCCGCATTAGCCCAGCGAAGAGCTCTTGCTTTACCCCTTGCATGAGCAAGCGGACTTTCTTGTCCTCGGGCATGGCTGGGTCGGCGTGTCGAAACAGTCTGCTCATCTCTTCCGCGTACAGCACCACGTTCTCGTTTGGAAGCTGCACACGGGTTTTCCAGCAGAGCTTCGGCCCCTCTCCTTGCGGACGACACTCGTGAATGCGGCAAGGAATCTTGTGCGAAAAATGTTCCACGTCGTGAGGCTTCGCTCTTGGTTCTCGAACCAAGTTCGGGCAGAGTCCCTCCAAGGCGAAGTAGACGTGTCTTAACTTGTGATCATCGGTCCATTCGTTAAAAATGGCGACGCGGTCGTACTTCTCCAGCCAACTTTCCGGGTCTTCAGCAGATGATCCGTGAAAGGTCGGTGGTTCCTTTGGGCGCTGTAGCAGCACGGGTGCAAGCGGCATGGTTGCTGTCATTGTCGCTGTTGTGTTGGTCATGGTCGGGGTCTTCCTGGTCTTGTCGGGTAAGGCTGGTATTCTGGAGGTAGTCCTTGTGTCCTGCGGCTTGTGTCGCTGTTCGGGGTAGGCGTCGATGTCTTCGTTGCGGCCCGGACTGGGTTCATGGCCTGACGGGGGCGACCGGAACATGAGCGAAGCAGCACCTCCACCAGATGTCACGTGGTCGTGACGTCGATGAAGACAGCAGTCGGCGTTTGCAGGATGAAACTGTTTATTTGGCCGAACTTGTGGCCGGAAATGAGAAGTAGAACTACAGCAATACAGGCTGTACAAATATAGCGGCGAACAGGGCGTCGTCCGTCGATCAACTGACAAGCGGTCAAGCGCGTCGGCTTTTATACAGGCGCTATGGAACTTTCCAGCAATATCGCTGGTGCGGCGTTATCTCTCGACAAAGCTGGAACATTTGGCGGCGGCACGCAATCTTAACAAAGCGATCTACTAAAATCGTGAAGCTTCTCGAACACTGGCTTCACGGCCAGCGTCGAGCGTTGATAACCGTCCTTGCTGGTCAAACTCGAACACATCAAAATAAAGAAGAAGCGAGCGTGGCAATATACATTGTGCAAACTCTCTGATATCAATGTACAGTAAACATTCAGTTACTTCTGTAAGGGCAGGCTTTACTTTCGTGTTATTCCGATTCCTACGACGGAGGGATGAACCATTTTGCTCCCTTGGCGTTTTCTCGCTGTGCAAGTGGTGTTCCTGGCATTGTGACATTGTAACTTACTAATACGAGAAAAAACTATTGTTCTCTTTAGGGTCCCTTTAAGAATCGAGATGGACCCGCCACGGTGGTCTAGTTGTTAAGGCGCTCGAATTCTCACCCGCAGGTCGCGGGATTGAATCCCGGCTGCGGCGGCCGCAATTTTGAGGGAGGCGAAAATGCTTGAGGCGCGTGTACTTAGATATAGGTGCACGTTATAAAACCCCAGGTGGTCGAAATTTCCGGAGCCCTCCACTAGGGCGTCTCTCCTAATCATATCGTTGTTTTGGGAAGTAAAACCCCAGAAATTATTATTATTATTACAAGCAAGATGAACAAGTCAGAAAAATTAGGCATATCCCACGTGCCGTGCGAATCGGTGTTATGAGAAGCATGCGCGGGATGGTGATTTGGCGTAATTTTTCATATTGAGCGAAACGTTACGGAATGACGCTAGAGAAATGTTGAAGTGGTATACGCACCCTCTTGAAAAGTTGCGTCTTTTATATAACCAGTTGTTTACAGTTGCGTAACGATGACAACAGCAACATGGGTGTTACCTACAACAGCCGCGGTAAGCTGATATGTAGTGCTTATCTTCTTCAATACTGGATAGCATGAACCTGAACAAGACCAAGAAGGAACACAGATAGGCAGGACGGGCGTTACTCGCAACTAAGCTTTATCCAGGAAACTTTCCCTAGATATGTACACAGCCGAGTGGTACGCGCAGGCGTACTCTACGTACGTTACAATCAGAGTTGCAGTTGTTACAGTTGTTATGCTTATACTTGTCCGTTATGACGGAGAACGCACGCACGCATGGACGAACCTGTGTGCATGTGTGAAAGGGGTTCTTGACAGTTCTTGAACAAGGTCATCGTAACTGTGATCAGTTACGAATAGCAGCTGGACCGCACTTGCTATTCGGATCCGTTCATGATCGCGGCGGCGAGGGATCCAATTGCAGCGAAGTGCGAAGTATATAATACAGCTGGTGGAAATCGTGGATGCCTCTTACGATGAAATGATCTATGATACCTCCTGACCTGGACGTGGCAGCGAGGTCTTTTATTGCCCTGTCCACATCCAAGCCATCTTTCACGCAGCATAAGGACCAGGCGTTGTTGGGTCTTGATAAATCAATGTTGAAGTCACCGGTAATAATGAGAGGCCTGGTTCTCATTGATCAGCATTGATCCCGGTTGTTGCGTAATCAACATGGTCCACGTTGCGGGCCACGTGGACGAGTGGATGGTAGTTGAGCGTCTTCCAGGGCTGTTCTGTCTTCAGCTTCCTCACTTTCCTTGAGACCTTCAGGGCGGTGTAGCGGTTACAGTGCTCGGCTGCTGACCCGAAGGTCGCGGGTTCGATCCTGGCCGCGGCGGTCGAATTTCGATGGAGGCAAAATGCTAGATGCCCGTGTACTGTGCGATATCGGTACACGGTAAAGAATGCCAGATGGTCAAAATTTCCGGAGCCCTTCGCTACGGCGTCTCGTAATCATTTCGTGGTTTTGGCACACAAAACCCCACCAATTATTCTTATTATCACTTTCCTTGCGTGTCAGTGTGTGTGTGTGTGTGTTGTGGAGATAGGTTTAGTACAAAGCTTACCCTACGAGGCGACAGTGAAGGGACGCGACGTTCTCCACTGCCGCAGCGAACAAGGACGCTACGGCCGGGTTCGTGGACTCCGGCACGGCGCAGAAAAGGCACTCGAAGCAGGATGCCAACAAACAACACGGGTTTATTAACCCAAGATGCAGCAGTGTACGACAATCACGGGTTGCAGGCCGTAAAGGGAACTCCGCAAGACCGAT
Source organism: Rhipicephalus sanguineus (assembly GCF_013339695.2). Lineage (NCBI taxonomy): Eukaryota > Metazoa > Arthropoda > Arachnida > Ixodida > Ixodidae > Rhipicephalus > Rhipicephalus sanguineus. Next base: position 151,113,084 of record NC_051180.1, read on the forward strand.
CGAGTACGCTTGCCAGCGGCGCTACGACTATCACACAAGGGGCAGCAGTCGAGCACGCGAACGAGAAGCCGCCTGCTAGAGCAGCGCGTCAACTTCTCGTGCTAGCCTGGGAGCATATGACGCGGGCAAGCCCGCGCCAGACAGAAGCGAGCTCAAGGGGGAAGGGGGTTGTCACTGGCGGCCAATAAGTACAGGCGTTGCGCAGTGACGTAAGCTAGCTTGGTGGCGTGAGCATGTCGAGGCATGCCCGGACGCGTGCCCGCGCGCCGAGAAGCCTTCGCATGGCTCGCACCAGAGAAAAATTACACCATCTCCCGCTAAAGGGGAACATGAGGCGATGCGAAGCCGGAGCACTTGCACGATCGCGTTTCGTTGGCGTTCGTTGGGCATGCTACCGACCTCGCGTCGTGGAACGCGAAGAGGGACGCTACGCGCGTCGTATCTTCCATCTAGCCTGGCCGTTAATCCTCACAGGGCGAGCGGGGAATGCGGTCGACAGGCGGGTGAGAGGGGGGCAGCGTAGGAGATGAGAGAGAAGGGGAGGGGACGCGCATGCGCTCGAGCTCATCGCGGCATTGCACAGGAGAGAATTTCGGCATGTCTAGCCCGCGTTTCAGAGGAAGAGTGGAAAGGGGGAGGAGATAAAGGGAGGGGAGAGGGAAAGTGGTGATGGAAAGTGGAGAGGGAAAGTGGAGAGGGGAAGGGGAGAGGGTGAGTGGAGAGGATGTGTGTGGAGAGGGTATGCGCATGCGCAGTAAGGGTGGTCACGCCGCACACCACCACCACCAGATTGAGCTCCGCCTTAAGATACTTCGCATCTAAAAGAGGCCTGACGCTGCCGCCGTGGTCGCCATACTGCCGATTAACGGCGGTCTCCGGCGCTTGAGCCGCGCGGGGCCCACACGCACGCTAGCTGGGGAACGAGGTGCCAAAGGGGAGGGCGCGCTCGATTCCCACAGTGTGTTCGCGGTTACTGTGTTGGTTGAGACTCTGTACCGCCTGTGGCACATACCCGCATAACATGAACTCTGGCATGCGGGTATGTGCCACACGTGACTGAGAGAAAGGGTTTCATGACGTACGTGACAGGTATTTTGCGTTATTCATGTCATGACCAGTGGATCGTGTTCGTCATGCACTGATCCCCAGCTATGCCAATTTTGATATATTCTAAGTTATGGAGACGACTGGGAGAGCGCCCACACGTAGAGGGCTAGATAGATAGATAGATAGATAGATAGATAGATAGATAGATAGATAGATAGATAGATAGATAGATAGATAGATAGATAGATAGATAGATAGATAGATAGAAACGCCCAAAGTGCCTGAAGTTCGCTAAGAAATGCTTTGCATTTAAAAACAGCAGGGGAGAATATAAGCAAAAGACGCAATGCTTAGGCAACTAAAGAGCACTCTTTTTTTTTCTAGTATTCTCCTCATTATTGTGCTAGTTGTGGTGACATTGCGCATTGGACTTCCACCGTCAGTGACGTCTCACGGCCTGTCTCTACGGGGCTTCAAAGCTTGCGCGGACGTTTTATGAAGTGCCTGTGACGTAAGCATGCGTGCGCGGAGCCACACATTCTCTATCTAATCGGAGCTCGCGCGAAAGGACGGCGCGCCCCTTAAATTTCTAAAATTTGACAGTTCTTGCGCCAGGCGTTTGATGCTGGTTTAAGATAATACGGCCGCTCAAGGAACTGAGGCGTTTTTCATGCTGTGAATCCTCTAGATGCGAAGCGTTGAGAGCACAGAGAATTTACAAGCCGTCTGCTGAAGCCTCGCACCAGAGCACTTATATGGAAAGTTCGCAGTTGCAGCCCCTCCGCTCCCATCAAAAAACGACCGGCGCCTTTCCTCTCTTCTTGAGGAGCCATTGACTGCAGGCCACCCACGCGGTGCGATGCTCCCTTCATGCGACGGAGGTGGCCAGCTAGTTTCACCTCGCTTCAGCCGCGTTCGTCCCGAGAGCTTGCGTGCTTTTACTCGCGCGTGCTGCATAAGACATGCGTGGCGATGTTATCTACTTGAACTTCCCGCTGAATATGACGGCGACGGAAAGAACCCGCCGAGAGTGTCCATGTAATTTATATGGCAATAAACGCGCATTGAATATGAGACATCGTAGAGAACGACATTAACTTACCTGACAAAAATACTTAGAACGTTCGAAAACAAAACATGGCTGATCTCTCAGTTATATAAATCGGTATAACACGAAAGTGAACGACGTCTTCACACAGGCTGTTAGAGTTTATTGGGCATTGTTTCGCCACAATGGCGATACAATGAATGCAAGAGCAAGAAATTGGAATGCCACGCGAATAACGACAAGCAGCACGCAACTTGCAGTGTGCTGCTCAAGCCCATACACGCACGAAAGGAACACACAGAGGATGAGCGCCAACTAACAACTCTTCCAGTTGTTACTTCTTTGTATTTGAGCAGCGCTCTCCATTAGCAAACGCGGCTGCTACAGCCAGCGATGTGACCTTCGTGCACTCTGTAACTTAAACGTAAACGTTCGGTGAAAGCACAAGACGTACAAACCACCCCATCACGAGATAAGCGCGCGCGCTCGGGCGACCACGCTCTGTAGCACGAAGTAAGGTAAGAGCGCGCGCGTATCGCAACGAGCGGGACCACGACCTTTGAAGCGCACCCTTCGCGCCCTTCGCCCCATCTCGCTGGTGATAACGAAAACAAGTGTCTCCAAGTTCTGCGTACTGCCAGCGGTAAATGGCGTATGTAAATAGTTCGCCGTTACTATACTGAAGAACGTAGGCTTTGTAGCCTAGAAGTTTCGCGCCTCGCGCTGCGAAGCGACGCGTCGTTGGTTCGATTCCCGGCGACGAAATTTTTGTTCTAGGTTCTGTTTCTTTCTCATGTTTAGTGTGTATTTTTGCAACTTCATATCCGTGACAGAAATGCAACTCTGTCCGTAAAGTTCCGAGACTGAGTCCATTAAAATAATTTGCAGTGGCTTAGCTCGGCCGTGCCAGGATATACGTAGCGTTAGCTAAGGTGCAGCTGATAATTCTTAGCTTTCCTGGTTGTCAAGCTACTCCACTTTTCTTCGCCGCTTAGGAGGATGTGCGCTCTCCTTCTCCATGGCTATTAGCCCCGAGAAGTTTTGGTGGCGCCGCCTGGCGAGAGGCCTGGATGACGTCACGGCACGGACTCTTCGACGCCCACCGTGACGCGCCGGCATATCACGCGCATGCTTCGTACGCTGTTCCGCTGTTTGCGCTTTGCTTTTTGCCTGGCTCAAGCTTCAGAAGAATGACGAAAACAGCATCGATAATGTTCCCAATAAAACCACAAAAAGCTATACATTTTTTCATCACAGTCACCAACGGTGCTCGCGCTCCGTCGTGCACACTTTGAAAGGGGTGATCAGGTTTGTTGTGTCGCGCTGCTAAACTCGGGGATGGGTCTGATTTCCGACCACAGCAGCCGCATCCCGATGGTTGTGAAAAGTAAAGTCATTCTGCTTAGATACAGGATCACGTTGAAGAATTCAAGGCGGTCAAAATTAATCTGCAACGTGCCTCACAACCATGTCGTAGCCTTTGCACGCAAGAAGCCTCATTCGTATTATTAGGTTGCGCTGTTCACGGGCGATTCCTTTAAAAATTATGATGGCTTCGCCTCCACAAGTGTGATTTGCATCGGACGTATCCATGATCTGCGGACAGCGTTTTTGCCGGTGTGCCAAGCCCCGCGCACGAATACAAAAACGCATGCAGTATTGGCTTTCCCAAAATATAAGAAAGCACTCGCCTTAGAATACCGCCGCAGTTGTTGTGTTTATTTTCTTGTGTAATCGCTCAGTCATCACGTTGTTTAGTTTCACGTTTTCCTCGAAATAATTTTGGGGCTTCATTTCACTACAAAAACAAGTCGAGGTTAATCGCAGAAACTTCTTATTGCTGTCAGATTGGGTCTTCATGCAGCATCGCAGCCACGGCGCTGTTACACTTGTATAAGTACTAGTTTGGATAGCCAGATCGTAAAATATTTTTCCTTGCATTTGATATAACCCTGAGCATCATCAGCCTTTATGCGGACATGACGTGCGAGACAATTCATTGACACATTGAGGCGAATGACGTTTAATTATTACGTGGGCCACCTCGCAGAAAGCGCCATCGAAACAGTTCATGTGTTTGTTATGCAGACGATTGCTAACAGTTCTCCCACGAGAATTTAACATTACCGCTTGTGACGCGCTTGTTGATCGGACCAGCACTTCACGCAAGGCAGGGTGTACGGCCACATATTCCCAGACGAGTGTTGAGAAGAAATCTTTACATACACTATCCAAGTATACTAACATCTCAGCATTTCCGAAACCATTGTGTGTGTGGCAGTGTTATTTTGTTTAATGTTCCGGATGTATTAAGTGATTCTTTACGATAGGCAGATTCATCTAAAGTCTCCTGTAGCAGAAAGCGCAATTATGTCAAATCACCTAGGTAATATACGAAGGCAGACAGACATAACTTGTACGATAAACCGCAATGTAGTTAGTGAATTGAAAACGTCCTCATTTTATTTCTAATTCTTCGGGTCGCATGTTCTAACCGTGGAGTCCACGTCAAGTTGTAATGAAGTTAGAGCCATTAGCGTAAATTTTATTCGCACAGATGTCTTGGAATATGCGGTGAAAACAACGAATGTCTTGCTCTCGTGCATCACCATATTCACAGTGACTCTTCCGTTCGGACGGTAATTAGCCCATCGTAAGCTATATTATCCAAACATTCTGCAACATACTTAGCTTTCGGTAGTAGTGCAAATTCCACCTTCTACCATGGGGTATTTTCATCGCAAGAATGAGCAGTCATCATCACCGTATCGCGAAAGAGCGGATACGTGGCGGGCGCAAAAAAAGGCGATCCTCGCCCGTGGAGCAAGCGAGTCCTTGCCGTGACGTCACATCGCCGCGACTGCCGCGCCGCCAGTGTTCGTTCTCGGGGCTAATACCGCAGTGGCAAACGCCAGCCAGCCGGTCTGACAGCTGGCGAACCTCTCTGTCCTTCCGTTTTTCTTTTCCTCTTCTTCCTCCCCGCTATATGTATACCCCCTCTGATACATCTGCGCCTGCGCGCAAACAGAGGCGTTCTCAAGCGGCTCTAGCGCCGCGTAAGACGGCCACTGCGCAACAGAGGTGCACAGCTGGGCGCGCGCCGGCGCCAGTGCGTCTGCGGCGGCTATGACGTCACTCCTGTGTAATGCGGAGACCGGCGAGGGGAGCGCGGCGGCAGTGGCGGCGGCGGATCCGGTGCGCCAGCTGTGTGCTTTGTGACATCACTGCTCCTCGCACATTCGCAGCACGGCTCTCAAACTGCCACGGCCAGCGTAGCTAACGCTACAAAACACATTCATCTGTCGATTGCGCGCGCGTGCGTTTTCTCTTAAGTATGTGATAGAGTGTCCTGAATGTAGTTCATATAACTGGATTGAAAGAACTTAGGATTCACAACAAAGTATGATATTAGTATTAGTCGGGTAATCCACATTAACCTACTCTAGCAGTCAGTCCTTGGCTCGTACAGCGGTAAGCCACACATATCCGGCAGACGTTAGGCGCTTTAGCGCACAGTCTCGGCTTTTTAGGGGCGAAGCACCTTTGGGTCTCGGCTTGTGTGCGGTGCATCGTCGTCTGCGGTCACCGCGTGCATCGTCGTGACTCATTTGCTTGCATGCATTGTCGTGACCTGTCCATTGCTTGAGCGCAAGAGAGAGCGCCAGCGCCTCAGCGCTCGCGTTGACTGTGGAAACGCCCTTTCTGCAATGAACGCTGAAGTACCAGCTCGCGAGGAACGAGAACGCGCCCTTGTCCGCGAGAAACAACGCCGACGCAGGCAGCGTCAGCTAGCGAGTTTCTTGACAAAAACATATGGGAGGGACGAAACATGTAAGGAAGGGTGTTTCAGCTCCACTAAAGTGAAACCTGTGGAGGGGAGAAGCATGCAGTGTGCGCCGATGTCTCATAGCAAAATCACTGCTAATGGGCAATGACAGACAGAAGATACATTAGACACAGCGACACGCAGACCGCTTTTAGTTAACGTGCACGCTGCGAGTCTTTATTGTTCAACCACGCACAAGAGAAGTCCCACACCGGCACTACACTGCAGGTCAAGATCCAGTGCCTATATATACGGGGTGGCCGGTGAACGGTTGTGCAGCTCGAGCAGCCGGTTTTTTATTGCGATAGCAATTCTATGGACATTCTCGGTATTAAAGCCCCAAAGAAAAGTAATGCAGAAAAATGCTTCCAAAGCGCGGAATCGAACCAGGGACCTCTTGCTCTGCAGCGAGTGGCGCTAACCACTACGCCACGGAACGCAGATCTTCCACGTAGCTAACGGCGAGCGTTGTATACACACCCTTTACCACTGGACGGCCTCAGAGACGGCAGGCGTAAGCGTTTCTTCATTACCAGCGAGATGGCGCTAGGAGCGCGACGGGTGCATTGAAAAGTCGTCGGCGAGCTCGCTAGCTTATATTTGCGCAGGGAGAACCTTGCCCTTCCGCTGTCTGCTCGCGCGGTTTTCTCGTGGTGAGGGGAAGAGGGATGTTTCGAGCTTTCACCGTGATGTCCGCGCTCATGTTACGGAGCGTATGAAAGTCACTCGAGCTCAAGGGACGCCGCTAAACGAACAAACAGAAGATGAGCGCGAACTATCAAGTGTCACAGCTCGACACATGAAGCACGCTAGTTTCCTTCGCTGCTTCGGCCGCCTTTGCCACAGGAGCGCTGTTCAAACTGAGATTATCCATTGGCGAGCCTCACTTCGTATAGCATTAGTTTCTTGCTATCGCATTCATTGCTTCGCCCTTGCGGCGAAACTGTGACTTTTTCAATCAAGAGCTAGCAGATGCTGCCTGCGTCATCGTTGTCTCCTCGCGGGCGAGGATGCGTTCTCGTTCCTCGCGAGCTGGTAGTTCAGCGCTCATCGCAGAAAGAGCTTTTCCTTAGTCAACGCGCGCCGTTCTCTCTCTCTCTCTCGCCACACGGTGAGCACTGAGGTGGTGGCGCCCTGTATCGCGGTCAAGCCAATGGAGAAGACAACAATGCACATGCGACAGCAGACGACGATTGCACGATGCACGCCAGCACGCCGAGACCCAAAGGTGCTTCGCCCCTAAAAATGCGTGTAACATTGAAATCATTTGTGCAGCAGCCCTTCGAAATAGTCTCCCATGCAGTCTATAGACAGCTTCCAAGGTTTCTTGAGTTCTTGGAAACAGGTGGGAAACGCTTCTTCTGGCAGAGCTGTCAGCTCCTTCGCCGTGGCATCTTGAATGGCCTCCACGCTCCCCACCCTGTGACCTTTTATGGTTCTGTTTACACGACGGAACAGGATGAGTTACATAGGGAGAGTTTTCCCCAAGCTCTCATGCAAAATTTGGTGGCATGTCTTACTAATGTCAAGTGCATCCGATAGCATGCGGACAGTAATGGTGCGGTCTTGCTGTACGATCTCCCTGATCCGAGCCACGTTGTTTTCACTCCGTGAGATCAGGGGGCGCGCCTGCATTGTGTCGTGTTCCACCGACGTTCTCCCCGAAACGAACGTCTTGTGCCACTCGAAAACTCGCGCGCGCGATAGTCTCGTTGCCGTAAGAGTCACGTAGGAGCTCATACGTCTGTGTGGTTGTCTTGCCAAGCTTCGCAGAGAATTTTAAGGTTGAAAGCGTTTCAAAGTGTATGTTCATCTCTCCACATTCACTCACAGTAGAATGCCCAAACCATGGAGGAAGGACAAATTCAGAAGTGGCCCTAATCGTATCTCAATACATTGCGATAAGTGTGGCGGAAGTGACGTCAATTTTATGGGGGGCAAACAAAACGGTATGGGGCAAGCAAAACAGCAGACGCCCTGCGGGGTGCTCTCCGCGTTGGTTCGCTTCTGCGCAGATTTGTAGTCCCGGCGCAAACTTAGCCCGTATTGTGCGGTTCGCACGCTCTAAAATGTTGCAAGCAGACGTTTACCAGGCTGTTCATGCGTGGCAGGCCCGAGCGCTCCGTGCTGAAATTCTTCGTGGAGCGTTTCTGTGCAACAGTACAGAAAGTACCGGTACGTGCCGCAATCAAAAACATTCAGCCCCTGCATCATCGTATTCGAACTCACCTAGAAGTGACTTACGCGTTCTGCTGGGCGTTAGGCCTTTCTTTTTCTTTCACGTAGCCCGATTCCCCGATCTATTTGCCCATTAGCGCTTCTTTGCCCATGTATATGGAGTGAGCGTAGCTATTCGGCGCAACGCCAACGTATATAGTTGACGTAACTTCACGTCGAAAAGAGGACACCGCTGTACTGTATACGTGATCGTGCACGTACAGATTGTAATTCCAGTGCGCACACAAATACTAGCACGCAGCCAGCGCACACCGTACAATACACACATCACGTAGTCCGATAACAACAACAAAAGTTCATTGCCCTTCTGTATGAACGACGCAGCCTCTAAAAACGCGATCCGATGCCTTCGGCGCATGCTATGTACGGCGCGTCAGACGCCATTAACAAAACTTCAAGTTTGTTCCGAGTTGACGCAGTGAGCAAGAAGCAACAGAGCGCACATCCGAGAGATTCGCATGCAAATACCATGCATTAGTGTAATTGTGAACAGTAGCGCAAAAATTCACACAGACGACGACAGAGCAAGACGGGACACAGCGCTGTGTCGTCGTCTGTGTGAATTTTTTGCGCTACTGTTCACAATTATGCAATACCAACTAGCCCACCAGTCTGTCCTTTTAAACATGCATTAGTGATAAGCAAAAAAGCGAACGTACGTACACATAAAAAGTGACAACTGGCACTTCCCGCAGTGCTTGGGATTTGCATCGACAACGAGGCGCCAACGGCAGAAAAGCGCTTCAGCGAGGTAATCGGCGACACCGACATGGGGCTACCGAAGTAGCTGAGTGTCAGAACGATGCGCAGGCTTTTGAATGACATTGGATTTGAATTTCGGAAGCGAAAACGTAACTGTGCACGGCTGGAGAGGGATGACATCATCGTGTGGCGGCGGAAATATCTGCGGGCGGTTGGGGAAATGCAAAAGGAGAAACGGTACGTACAGTTACTGCTTCGATTTGTTGGACAGAGATATAAATGTCAACAATGCGAACTAAAACACAAATGCCGCATTTAAAAATTCAGAGTTGAAAGAGTAGCAAGCGGAAATAACGATGGAAGTTCTCGTACTGTTAAATATTTAATTTTTATTTCAGCCGTCCTCATACATGTTGCCATTCATCTTGATCTGTATTTTTTATGGCTTGCGTCTGCATCTGTGGCTCTTATTTGTATTGTGCCTGTTATTCTGGTTAAGCAAGCGAAGGCACAAGTACGTATTGACGCGTTCTAATGAACAATGGATAGCTCTGAATGAATGTATTTTGTTATTAGATGTGAAGCATCTTATAGCGGACTTCAATCCGGTGGTGGTGGTGGTGTGCGGCGTGACCACCCTTACTGCGCATGCGCAAACCTCCACTCCCCCTCTCCCCTCCCCCTCTCCACATCACATTTCATCTTCCCTATCCCCCTTCCGCCTTTCCCATCCCCCTCTCCTTCCCCCTCTCTCCTCCTCCTCTCCCCCTTCCCTTGTCCTCTCCACCCCTTTCCCCTCTCCCCTTCCCTTTCCCTCCCCTTCCCTTTCCCTCCCCCTCTCCTTTCCCCTCTCCACTTCCCCTCTCTCCTTTCCCCCTCACCACTCCACCTCTGAAACACGGGCTCTACATGCCGAAACACTGCTTCGCATCGCCTCATGGTCCCCTTTATCGGGAGATTGTGTGATTTTTTCGTGTGAGTAGGTACCTTCTGCGAACATTCTTTTATTTTTGTATTTTCCAGTACCACCCAAAAACTGCCAATATCTGCCTGCCCCGTAGAACGATATTAGATGTACATCATAAATTTCTTCTGTCTCAAGTGGCCCCTCTCGTTAAAAATAGAAACAGCAAATCTTTCCCTTGCTTTCGCACGGCTATATACTACCTTGACGAGACTTGGGTGAATGCTGGGCACACCAAGGAAAAGGTGTGGGAGGACGCCACTGTGTCGTCACGTGAGGACGCCTTCCGCAAGCGTCTCACAACTGGGCTTTGCGCACCAAGCGGCAAAGGTGGTCGGCTCATTGTCCTCCATGCTGGAAGCGAAAACGGCTTCGTGGATGGGGCATCTCTCGTTTTCCGGGCGCAAAAGAGTGTTACCAGTGACTAAAGCAGTGAAATTGATGGCCCACGCTTTGAGATATGGTTCAAAGAACAATTTTTACCAAACATTGAGCCACGGAGCGTAATTGTCATGGGCAATGCTCTATACCATAGTGTTCAGCTCGAAAAGTTGCCCTCGACGTCGTCGCGCAAGGCCGAGATTCAGTATTGTTTGACTAAAAAATACATCTGGTGGTCTAATAACCAGTTGAAGCGCGAGCTCAATCAGCTGGTTAACCAAAACAAGCACCGTTTTTCTGGATGCCGGATTGATGTCCTGGCCAAGGTTGCTGGTCATGACATTGTTCGGCTTTCTCCTTACCATTGTGAATTCAACCCTATTGAAATGGTATGGAGCCAGGTCAAGGGGTATATTGCAGCCAACAACAGGTCGTTCACCCTTGCCGGAGTCAAAGAACTTCTCAAGGAAGCCATTGCCCTTGTGACTTCAGAAAACTGAGCGCGCGACTGCGCTCATGTGGTGCGTCTTGAAGAGGAGGCCTGGCAGAAGGATTGTGCAATCGAACGCACGCTCGACAGCATCATAATTACTCTGGGATCTGAATCCAGTAGCTGCAGTGACAGCAGTGTCAGTGAATTGAGTGCTATAGAGCAACTCTGGTGAACCCTGTGTGCGCTGGCTCACGTGATGCTGATTGTTTATGAGATGCTATGTATTCCACTTTGATGCCCTAAAGCTCGGAAGTATGCTCTGTCATTTTAAAAAACAGGGCTTGCAAACAAGGACACAGGAAGGAAGTCAAGACACCACAAACGGCGATTAACAAGTGACGATGTGCACTATCTGCTTAGGTGATTCTGGTTGGATGCAGCACCAAGCGATCATTTAGTATGTTTGTTGTCAGCCTGTGAATTAGTCTTTTGATTGTCAGTTGTGGGTGGCACTTCTACTTCACACATAAAGCGGCAGCTGAGGGGTGCAAGCAGTGCTGAGTGATGCATCCCATATCTTGTTTCACCCGGAAGAAATTGTAGCAAAATTTTGATTACAACCCAAGAGACTGTGAACAGCCTTTCCAAATAGCTATTACGGGTGGATGAACTGACATGACTTGGATGAATTATAGCTAAGGGCGGCGAGATGGAAGTGACTTCCAGAAATTCATTGCCTCATCATTTTGTAACTGGTTCACTCCTCTGGCAAAAAAATACCACCATCAGTTACACTACGTACATAGATAATAATTAGTACCCACTTGCTCATGTTTTGTTTGTCTCTTCGATTGCAAGTGACTCTAAACATCCTTTCCAAATAGCTGTTACGGGTGGATGAACTGACAAGACTGGATGAATTATAGCTCACGGGCGGCGAGATGAAAGTGACTTCCACAAATGCATTGTCTCTACATTTGTAACTGTTCCACTCATCTGGCTAAAAAATACCACCATCAGTTACACTACGTACGTGGATAATATTTAGTACCCACTTGCTCATGTTTTGTTTGTCTCTTCGATTGCACATGCTAATTGCTTCAGTAAATGAGCAGGTTGAGCACAAATACTTTTTCAAGTGCGTTTTACAGGGCCAAATGACGAGGTCTTAAGAGAATACGCACAGTAATGTGCGCGTCTTCATGAAGTTTTTACGTACAGTTTAGTCAGGTACATGTAAGTGCTCAGGGAGTCATTAATGTTTCGTTGAAAATACACGGCTGTCTGGCTTTGATAGGTTAATTTCGCTTGAAAGAAGGGGACACAGTATTAAAGATTTATTCCTGTGACTGGTGTGCGTGTTTGTGTGCATTACTACTTGAGCGACTTTTATCTTTTAGCCAGCTGATTATGCAGGAAATATATAACAAAACACCTTGTTTTAGCTGCTGCAATTTTTCACATTGTACAATTTTTTCCTCCTGGCAAATACCCGCCGTGTCCAGATTTAAAACACAGAAACGTGGTAGCCCTGTGTGTTGAAGGGGTTTCCTTGCTGGTTCAGTAATAGTGTGTGTGAATACCGGCAACAGCCACGAAAATCCAAATTTTAATGTGGACGGAAGAGGGATGGTGTTTTTACCAGGCTTAGTATGATTCAGAATGTTGGCGTTGGACAATGTTAGCTAATGAAATGTGCTTTAGGATGTCAGGAACTAATTACTATTCTTACTATATCTTACAATTACTAATTATTATTAGAACGAGCCCCGGTTGGGATTGAGCAAAAGATTCGTGGGTTCTGCAACGGCGCTGAGCCGCGGAGCGTGTGGGCAGTGGGCCACCTTTGCCTTTTGATGCCGGTGTAACTCAACGCGATCCAAACTGAATTTCACTTCGCGCCGCAGGATGTGCGAGCTGCTCGTCGGTATACCGCGCCCGCGCTCTGTAACCACGCTACACGCGTCTGTTTTCAGCTCTAGATGAGTTTACATATTAGTGGATGCCCTAAAAACTGCAGCGCTGAAAATATTCACGTCATTTTTGGACAACACAGAATGGCACAGAAAAATTAAGCGTAGGGAACGCAACGCCAATATGCCTGCACGCTCGGTACTCGTGGTTCAACGCAATCAACCAGAGCACATGCGGAGAAATGAACTGCAGGAAATAGGCATCTGTCACACCGAAACTGAAACCGAAACAAGTTCATCGGGGACTACTTTGGCGCAGTAACACGGAGCAGTTAGTTCCGCCCCTGTAGCTTTTCCTTCATTGCCACAGAAAGTAGTCCCCGAGTATAGTGACAATGTATTTTTCTACATGTAGTGCCATCTGGATGCTGCCACATCAATTACCATAATTAGCTCAGGTTAGCCGGAAAGATGGCGCTACACATACGCACCAAGATTTGTTTTGGGAATCATTTCTAGAGAAGAAAATACATCAGGCTCGGAATGTTACGGACACAGGTTTACGTCAGTGTACTCTTGGTGAACCCTTTGATAAAACAAATTCGTGTCAATAACTCTGCAGCATAAAGTTTTTTTCTTCCGCCGTTCTGGCAGTTTCTAGTCTTAGTGTTGCATCTCCTAAACCAAGGCGCCCTGTCGCTTTGTTTCCGGTACATTTTCACTGGAATGCGCAATTGAAAAGTGTTTGCGAAAATGCAACAAATGACGCTTTCTCTGGTGCAGGTCGCAAGATAATGAAGTGTGGCGAAGGCTATATTGACTTTCATAAGACGCAATTGGAATCTAAATATGTAAGTATTTCTTCCCAGTCATCTTTCACGTGGTTGGGAGAAGCACAAAAGGAAAAAGAAACGTTTATAACGGTACTCATACCACCACACGTAATTCCCAATCAGCGGCAGAGATGGGAATGCCGCTCAAACATAGCGAGAGCTGAGGTTGACATAAGCAAGAAGAGCTTGATTGCCGTTGCAATCTGTAAGAAAAGTTTGTACCCTTTACACTGTACTTCCTTTTCTGCTACCGCAAACACGAATGTCTACAGAAACCAAATATCCCAGGTAATTACCAATGTATAACTTGGCCTGGAAACAGTCTTCTAAAACGGTGGTGAGCATGATGTTGCAGCACTCGGGTTTTGCCTTGCATACATAGCCTGCAAATGCACCGTACGAGCGTCTCAGCAGTTCTCACTTCTGATGTGTGAACTACCGGCCTTGCAGAAAGGCCCGTCGATGAAGGGACTGCTGCAAGCCGTCCGAAAAAACGACGTCTTAGAATGCCAGCTCAGTAAGAGCACTCCTTTGAGCACCGCTGTTTCTATGGACGTTGAACTTAAGACAGAGCCAGGTGAAATGTTCCATGTCACCGACATCGCCACTGAAGCCACAAAAGCACGACCTTGAATAACTATGTGTACGTGGTGTCGGCTCGGCATTACTTCTTTGCGAACTGCTTACACCACACAACCAAGGTGTTGAGTATCAGCCTAAACTGATCTCAGATGTCGTTCTCATTATTCTGAAAGATCTCAGGAACGCTCCATTTTGGGTCACATGAAGGCGCTTTGCGTGAATTAGCATATTTCATTTTCCTCCATTCTACGTGGGATTTCCGGGTAGACCGCATATTACTGAGGTGCTAAATAAGCACTAGAGATTTCCAAACCGATTTAATGGGGTGTGAATATAATTTAATGGGGTGTGAATGGTTGGCATGTGTCCATATTTGGAAACGACGCAAAATATATAAGGGCAAGCAACGACACTGGATAAGTGGGTGCAGTGGACAAGCAAGACAGCTCAATGGAATGTAAGGATGCAGCACGTCTGAACGTGCACACGATAAATCTAACTGGCAAGACGCTTAGCTATCTCCGCAAGTAATCATACTTGAATGTATGTGTAGGAACAGTTACGGTTTCGGTTTCAACACCAATGTCTGGCAACCACGAGCGACCCTGATGTGCCGCCGGATGGCGCGGTCAATATAAACATCGTCTCGAGTTACACCCGGGGCCACGGGAGAACACCAGATGCTTCCGAGAGACGAGACGCGCTCGTGGGGCTCGTAGAACTCAGCCATGTATACTTATTAATAAACAGTTAATCAGTTTAGTGTAGCCAGAATATCATCCTCTACATAATTGGTGACCTGGAGTTAGAACAGAAGGTCCTTCAACTCTCAAAAGTTCTGTACATCTGGCCAGTTCCTTGCAAAACATCAACGGTAAGCGCAATGGCGACCAACGACGCTACCCAGATGGAAAGACCCCTCGAAGCCCCGCAATATCCTGCCGTCTCAGCAGTCGCCCTCAAGCTTCCGTGTTTCTGGCCTGCAGACCCTGCTCTTTGCTTTGCGCAAGTCGAGGCCCAGTTTACTACAAGAAGAATTGTGTCTCAGGAAACTAAATTTCATCACGTTATTGCGGCCCTAACGCCAACCAAAGCAGCCGAGGTGCGCGACATTATGCTCGCCTCTGCGACCGAGCAGCCACACGACTCGTTGAAACGCGAGCTCATCCACCGCACCACCCTCTCCGAGCAGAAGTGCCTGCAACAGCTCCTAATAGCCCAAGACCTGGGGGACCGCAAACTATCGCAGTTGCTTCGCGGCATGCGCCAGCTCCTGGGAGAGAAGGCGTCGAAGACGGACGACTCCCTCCTCCGCCACCTATTTCTCCAACGCCTACCTGCAAACGTTTGCACGGTTATTGCAGCGGCTCGCCGCTCTCGCTGACAGGGGGTTGGAGGTAGCTACATCGGGGATCTTGCGCTTTTGAAGACGTAAAAGCGAGTGTAGTTTCTCCCATTACGTCGACTAAAGATTGCTCTGCGGAGTTACAGTCGCTCAAGCAGGAGGTTCAGCGGATTGCATAGTCTCGGGAGGCATTGAAAATCCAGGTAGAAAGACGATCCGTCTCCACTTCACGCAATCGCGCATGGTCTCACTCTTCTGATACTGGACGCGTCTGCTGGTACCATCATCGTTTTGGGGATAATACAACCAAGAGCGCGTCACCTTGTGCCCACCAGGGAAACGCGCCGGCCACGCACTAAATGCGGCTGGTGCGCCAGGCCCAACGGCATGCCGCTTATCTCCTTCCGACAGTATCGAGCAACTGCAACAACATTCAAGTAACACCAAGAAGTCCAAAAAACTTCAATTTTCATTTGATAAGCAGCTTGCGTCCAAACCCGAATAGTCGTCCACTACGCCAAAGAATTTGTGGCCGCTATGCGACCGATGTGAATCCTGCTTATTTTATGTTGTGGACAAAGTTTCAAAAACTCGCTTCCTGGTGGACACAGGTGCTGAGGTCAGTGCGGTTCCGGTGACGCGTGCAGATCGGCAAGGCCAGCCAGCATACAACCTGCAAGCCGTGAACGCCACACGAATTGCAACGTACGGCCAGCCCTCCCTAAAGATGGACATCGGGCTGCGCCGAACCTTTCGTTGTGTATTCTTGGTGGCCGACGTGAAGCACGCGATCATCAGAGCTGACTTTCATCGCCACTTCGGTCTTCTTGTGGACACGAAGAACTGCAGTCTACGAGATACTACAACACACCCAAGTATTCACGGCATCACGGCTTGCATGGAAATGATGACATCAACGCTGCTTCGACCAGAGGTACCAAATTCCAACTCCTACTTGACATACTTGTTGACGAAATTTTCTTTCATCACGTCTTCTGTGAACATGACATGCCCGGTCAATCACAGCGTGACGGATCACATTATGACTACAGGACCACCAGTGCACGCCCGTCCTCGCCGCTTGCCGCCTGAGAAGCTGAGCATTGCTCGATGGAAATTTGAGCGTATGCTCGAACAAGGTATTGTGCACCCATCCTCAAGCCCTTGGTAATAAACACTCCATTTAGTCCCAAAGTCTATTCCAGGTGACTGGCGTCTATGTGGCGACTAGCGTTCCCTCAGCAATGTGGCGCAACCGGACCGCTATCCTATTCCCATTTGCATGACTTTGTTGGAACACTGCGCGGCGCCACTGTTTTCTCTAAAATTGACCTGATCAAAGCATACCACCAGATCCCAGTTGAAGAGGCCGATATCCCAAAAACAGCAGTCACAACACCCTTTGGCTTACTCGAATACACCAGAATGCCATTTCGACTGCGTAATGCATCGCAGACTTTCCAGCGGCTCATCGACGAGGTGGCCCGAGGTTTGGATTTTTGTTGTGCATAAGTCGACGACATCCTGGTTGCGAGCGCTTCGCCTAAAGAACAAGCTACCCATTTGCGGCAACTATTTTCGTGTCTGGATGAATATGGAATCATTATCAACCCAGATAAGTGCGTCTTCGAAGTACCAGAGATCGACTTTTTGAGACATCACCTCACATCTGACGGTATAAAAACTCTGAATGACAAGGTTCAAGCTATTGAAAATTTCCCTTTGTCTGAAACCAAGCGAGAACTTCATCAATTCGTCGGCCTAGTTACCGTTCATCTGCACTTCATACCAGCTTGTGCGCGCGCACAGAAGCCATTAAATGATCTCCTCTCAACCACTGGACCAGGCACTGCACCACTGAAGTGGACGGACGACGCTCGTGCCACCTTCGACATAATCAGTGTGACCTCGTGACGGCAGCTCTCCAAACTCTTCCGCAACTAGACGCACCAACTCGCCTCATGGTAGACGCCTCTAGCAACGGCGTGGGTGGTATACTGCAGCAATGCATCGGCTGACGAATTGAAGCCTCTCGCATTCTTTTCAAAAACACTGTCCCCTGCACAACCCGCTTACAGCCCATACGGACGTGAGTTACACGGTATTTATTTGGCAGTGAAATATTTCCGCCACTTTCTGGAAGACCGGTCATCTATATTCTCACTGACCACAAGCCACTGACTCACGCCTTCACCACTCGATCGGATGGACTGTCACCGAGAGAAATTCGACAACTAGCATTTTTCCGGAATACTGTACTGATATTCGCCATGTTGCTGGCTCTGCGAACGCCGCAGCTGACGCACTCTCACGTTCCCACATAAGCAGTGTCACTTTGCTTTCAACTTCTGTCGACTTTGGACAAAAGGCATTAGCACAAAGGGAAGACAAAGAGCTCCGAGAGCTGAGAAATTCTTCATCCAATCTGGTATTTCTAGATGTGCCATTGTAAACCTGCACAGAGCTACTCGCATGTGGCATGTCCCCTGGCACAACACGCCCATTTGTACCAAAATCATTTCGCCGCTGCGTCTTCGACTCTCTGCACTCATTGTCGCACCCAGGAATCCGTGCAACGCAAGCACTTGTCACCACGCGATGCCTGTGGCCAGGAATAAAGACGTTCGAGATTGGTCGCGTACGTGTACTCAGTGTCAACGATCGAAAATACTGCGCCATACTGTCACTTCACTGCCAACTTTTCTTCCTCCAGACGCACGGTTCAGAGAAGTCCATATTGACATTGTTGGTCTCTTGCCACATTCTACATTCTACATTGCTACGATTGCTACATTCTTAGATGTGACCACAGGTTCACTCGCTGGCCAGAAGCCGTTCCTATGCGAGATATGTCCGCTGAGACTGTCGCAGAGGCATTCCTGCAGACATAGATTGCACGCTTCGGAACACCATCCATCATCACCACTGATCGCGGACGCCAATTTGAGCCTTCCCTCTTCAAGGAACTTCTCGCTATCCTTGGCACACATCGTATCCGCAGAGCAGCTTATCATCTAGCAGCTAACGGACTGGTGGAGCGAATGCACAGACAGCTTAACTCTTCGATAGCTGCGTACGGTGAACCCTCCCGTTGGACCGAAGTATTCCCTCTTGTGCTCCTTGGCATGCGCACAACAGTAAAATCTGACTTGAAGTGCACGAGCGCTCAGTTGCTCTACGGAACCACCTTTCGCCTCCCTGGTCAGCTTGTAGAAGCAAACAAAAATGAGGTCTTGCCCGATTCTCTACAGTACGTGTCACGCTTGCGAACAACGATGGACAGCCTCCGTCCCACACCGACTCGCACAAAGCAGGCTACTCATGTGTACCTGTCTAAAGACTTAGATAAATGCACCCACGTTTTCCTGCGCCGCGACGCGGTGAGAAAAGCACTCCAGCCACCATATGACGGCCCATTCAGAGTACTTCATCGCAGCCCGAAAACGTTCACCATTGAATTCGTGGACGATCCGAGGTCATCTCACGTGCCCGTCTAAAACCGGCGCACATGGAGCGACCGCTGAACGACACCGCCACTGAGCCACATTCGAAGATCAGTTATCCCTGCACCACACAGTTCCTGAAGAACTGTACGTCAACGTATGCGATTTGGGACATAATTGACTTACTACTTCTGCCACCCACGTACCTACTTGTGTAATATGCGGGCCTCTTCCTATACGAAGATGGGGAGTGGTGTAGGCACAGATTCGGTTTGGGTTTCACCGCCAACGTCTGGCAACCATGAGCGACCCTGGTGTGCCGCCGGAGGGCGCGGTGAACATAAACATCGTCTTGAGTTACACCCGGGGTCACGGGAGAGCACCAGACGCTTCCGAGAGACGAGACGCGCTCGTGGGGCTTCGTACAACTCAGCCATGTACACTTAGTAATAAGCAGGCAATCAGTTTAGTGTGGCCAGAAAATTATTCCACTACACATGCTTTGGCACTAGACGCATGCGCCACGAGAAATTTCATTATTTCGCCCTCCTTTGTGCACTCCATGTCAATGTATACGTGAAGACAGAGGACTCGTTTCCGGTCAGCAGCATCGCTATCGCTCGGCGTGCTGGGTTTTGCTCATCTGGCTGGCCTCGCGCTGCTGATCGCTGGCATCTTTATGGACGGTGATCTACGCTGACTCACTGTGTTTATGCCTAGATTTAGCACAGGAACGCACCAATAATAAACCTTTTCTCTATTAATGGAGGGTGCTGAAGTGCCCATCAACTGAACCTAGAGCTGCGAAACAGAACATTCCGCCCATCATGAAAACCAACGCACACCAACCGGCCCCTTCCGCCCAGTCAGGCAGCAGCACCAGAGTTCCTCGGCTGAGAGACCCGAAGGGTTTATGCAGTGCAGATGAGACCGACGTAGAAGACTGGTTTACTAACTACGAACTGGGGAGCCCGCACAACAAGTGGGATGAAGCCGAGAAGTTGACTGTTGTCGTATTTTATCTCCCTGGCGTTGCCGAAATGTGGTATCACAACCTCAAAAGTGACATCCCGACATGATCAGTATTGAAGACCTCTTTCGCTGAAGTGTTTGGCCGACCCGCTGTCCGCAAATTTAGCATCGAACACGATTCCGCACGCGAGCACAGAAGACATTCGAAACGGTCACGAGTTTCCCGCCACGGTGTTTAAGTGGTTAAGGTGCCCAACTGATAACCCGAAGATCGCGGGATCGCATCCCGTCAGCAGCGGCAGAATTTTTAAAGGAGGGGGAATGTTTGAGGCCCGTGTATTTAGATTCAGGTGCACGTTAAAGAACCCCAGGTGGTCGAAATTTCTGGAGCCCTCTACTACGCCATCCTTCATAACCATATAGTGGTTCTGGGAAGTTAAATGCCAAGAAATATTATTAATCGTTCAAGAGTTACTTTGAAGACATCATCGATCTTTGTAACCATGTCAACGCCATCATGCCCGAATCTGACAAGATTCAGTACATCCTCGAAGGAAACGACGATGACATATTTCAGATGCTCTTGGCCAGGAATCCTCGCTCCGTTTCGGAAGTCATCACCTTATGCCAAAGCTACGACGAGTTGAGGAAGCAGCGTTCCCTGACTGAGCCATGCCCATCGCATGCCGACTCGCTATCGAGACTTGGTACCGTTCTCCAGCACTTACCGACGCTTCAGGAGATCAAGGACTTCGTGCGCGAATAAGTTTCCAGTGAAATTGTTTTGGTTCCCTTCACACAGGAGCCGTCCTCTCGTTTTCCGTCAACGCTCCTCACTGCAATTGCCGAAGAGATCACTCAAGCTGTTCCCATCGCTCACCATCAGAAGTCCGTGACCGCGCCTCTTACGTACGCGTCGGCTGTGCAGCCCGCAGCCTCACTTCTTACTTATGCGCAGGTGGTGCGTAGGCCTCCCCAGCTGCCTTGTCCACCCATGCAGCAGTTTGCCCACCAATGCGCCCCTCTTCCTACATCCTGGGCCCAGCCGAGAGTCAGCACCTCTTGGAGGACGCCTGATAATCGTCCCATTTGCTACGCGTATGGTACTCCAGGAGACGTCGCTCGATGCTGTCTCCGTCGCTTTCAAACGTCCAGAGGCGCTACCCGGCTGTTCTAATACAGCAGTCAGCCCATGTGCCCATTTGCTGCCTGTCCTTCTTGTAGAAAATGTGCCCATCTGCTACCAACATGCCTACACTGACCTCCCTGACATTCTGTCGCGCCGCTCACCATCACCGCGACGGCGTTCGCTCTCCCCAAAGCGTCGCCGACCCGGACCCTCGAACCAGGTACCATCTTCAAAATGTCCCTGTCCTCGCGCCTTTCCTGCCAATGCAGTCATCATATCTGTCGACGGTGTTTCTTGATTTGTTCTTGTAGGCACCGGCGCAGCCGTTTCTGTTAGTGCCGCCAAGCTCTGCTGTTCACTATACAAAATGCCCACGGTGCTCTCTGGAGTGTAGCTTCGCACCGGCAAGCGCACAGTACATTAGACCTCTCGGAGCCTGTCCTGCCCACGTATTCATACAAGGCCCTCTGTACGTTGTGGGGTTTATCGTTCTTTCTACCCGTTCGCATGAACTCATCCTCGGGTGGAATTTTCTATCATGTCGTAATGCCGTCATCGACAGCGCACGCGCTGAAGTTGAATTTTCGCCGCTGTGTGAAGAACCATTGCACGAAACTCTTGATCGGCAGCCTAGTCTCGCCGTGCGCGAGGACACTGGTATTCGCCCTGCCTCTCTTCCCGTTTTCCTTCTCTTTTGCGGTGGCCTCAAGGATGCTAGTGTCTTTTTGATACCTTCCGACATATTCACTGCCTTCACAGCCGTCCCACTGCCTTTTGCTGCACTTGGAATAGCTGCCCGCCACAGCAATATTTTTGTCTATAATCCCCTTTCAGCATTTGTTGCGTTGCTTGTCGGCGAATGTCTCGGTCGCGTGGCACACGTTGACTCTTCGTTCTTAGCGTGCCAGACGAATCAAGCCATACAAACTCGAACGACCTTCATGCCCTTCCAACGCTGGAAGGCTCGTCAAGTGACGTATTCTTAAGTTCTCTCGCCCATACTCTGACTGCTTAGGAATGCGCCGAGCATCTTCGATTTCTCCAACACTTCACGACTTCTTTCGATTTTTCTCAGCCACAGTTGGGTCGCACGTCTGAAGTGCACTACTACATTGACACCGGTTTGCACCAACCTTCGCGCCAAATACGATACCGTGTCTCCGAAATTTCGCGTCGATCATGTCGCCATTGATCCAGATCCTACGCGGTAACGCAGACCTGTCCTCCTGGTCTCCTGACTGCGGCATCGTTTTCGCTACCATCCATCGTCTTCTCATTTCTCCTCCCATTCTTAACCACTTCGACCCAACAGCTTTCTGAAGTGCATACAGACGCTTGTGGAGCCCGTTTTGGTGTTGTCATCGCCCAATGTAAGCCCGGCTACTGCAAATACGTCGTCGCATATGCGAGTCGCACGCTGACAAAAGCAGAGGCCAATTACAGCATCCCTGGAAAGAAGTGCATAGCTCTAGCATGGGCGCTTAGCAACTTCCGCTTGTATTTGTACGATCGTTCGTTCGACATGATAACAGATTACCATGCGCTTTGTTGGCTCGCCATGTTTAAAGATGCTTCTGGCCGACTAGCACAATGGGCAATCCACATCCAGGATTACGATATTCGCTTCTTGTATCGAAGTGCCATGTGCCACACCTTAAGATCACAAATATGTGCCTCGTTCCACGCCGATGCACAATGTGGCCATGAGGGAGTTTTCAAAACATACGAACGTATTCGCCATCGCTACTGTTGGCGCGTTGTCAGTGCTGCCCTCATTTTGGTGAGACGCGCATCTTGCGCAGACATCGTGCTAGCCGCGCCCGAGAAATCTACGAAGCATTAAAAATTCATTCCATTGGGCCACCATGTGTAAGCACACCATTGATCGCACTAACCGACAAGGAAATAAAGTATCTCCGCACGTGATCATAGCACCGTCATGGACTAGATGGGACGCACGCGTTGACCTCTTCTCCCCTCCTCTCTTTTTTGTTTATTTCCGTTTCCCAGGAAGCGTATATATTTGTGCACATACGAAATAAACGCTCATGTTGTTAGCCAGCTAGCAGTATTCCGGGATCTCTGAGATGGCTCACTGTTCCTTACCAAACTCTTGCGCTTTCCTCAAACGTTGTGCCAAAGTACGATGGCCCTTACCGCGTTTTGGAGCAAACCTCCATGGTGAATATCTCACTGAGGCAGTTTTTTTATCTGACGACACGAATCGGCGTGGAGGTGACCTCGTCCACGTGGCCCGTCCCAAGCCATACCTTAGCACTGAGCCTCCAGACTCTTAGGCTGCCAGTATGGCTCTTTAACGCGGGGCGAATTGTGAAGCAGACGCGTCTCCAGTCAGCAGCATCGCCAACGCTCGGCGTGCTTGGTTTTTACTCGACTCTCTCGCCTCACGCTGCTAATCGCTGGCATATTTCTGGACGCTGCTCTTTCTCGTCTCGCTGTCGTTATTCATAAAGTCACCACATGGACGCGCCGCCAATAAACCTTTTCTGATATATTGTTGGCGTTCATTAGCCACATCTTTCTTCAGACATGTTCACCGTCATGTGTGTGCATCATCGGTTGTGGCGACTCGACTGGATCAAGTGCCTCGGGTGTGGTCCCTTCGCCCTGTCCACAGTGCCTGATAAAGGTCGCGTTGTCTGCTGCGTCACTAGTGGTGGAGGCTGCTAAACGATCGTCCGTGCCTCTCCCAGCTCGCTCTATGCGCCAGAACGACCCCAACAGCCTCAGGACGCCGCCCCGATGCTCATGCATCTACATCCACAGCCCCGACTGCCGCAGACTATCCACCCTGAGTTATTAGTAGCCGCCAGCGTGATCACCCCGCGTTCACTGGGCTTCGAGGTGAATACGTGGAGGATTGGCTCGACAACTACGACCGAGTGAGTTCAACTAACAAGTGGGATGATCCAGCCAAACTTCGCCGTGTCTCTTTCTACTTCACGGGCGTGGCGAAAACATGGTTTTTCAATCACCAGATTGCACTCACGGACTGCCCCAATTTCGAGCAACATATTCGCCAAGTCTTCGGCACTCTGGCGGTCCGTTCGGCTCTCGCAAAAATGACCGTGGTCACTCACAAGCAACAACTCGGCGAATCTTATACCTCATGCATAGAGGATGTGCTTGCTCTTTGTCGCCGCGTAAACACATCCAAGACCGAATCAGACAGGGTTCTCCAACTCCTGAAAGGCATTGGCAATATCGCCTTCAATGCGTTGGCCATACAGAAACCGACAACAGTCGCCGACGTTGTTGCCACGGGCCAACGCGTTGAGGAACTCGAGTCTCAGTGGTTGCAGCCGGACAGCCGTGAAAACACCACCACCGCCGATACCGCGTTGCGTGCTGATGATTTGGGCTATTATACGAGAAGCGCTGCAATCACTCGGCCTCTCAGCAACCTATATTCTAGCTCACGCGTCCGGCAATCTTTTGCGCGACGTTATCAAGGAGAAGTCAGCATTGATAGCTGGTCCAGCGTATATCTACTCTCTCGACCCTCGACTTCCGCCAACGTACGCACAAGTCGCCGTGGTTTCGCCAGGCAATCGACGTGTGCACACTCGACGCTTGCCCACTTGGCTGGGATGACTCCTAGTTCGCCTAGTCAACACTTTCACCCACCATGGCGATCGGCTCGTCCAGCCTGCTGCTACTGCGGACGTCATGGACATATTGCACGTTTTTGGCCGGAAGCGCCAACAGGACGAGCGTCCTGGATACGAAGCATACAAACGGGATGACTGTTCTCCTGGGGCCACTTTTCAGCGCCGTCCTTACGCTGCGCCTTAAGGCTGCTCTCCTTCGCCAACTGTGACATCCTAGATGGCACCTAATTACCTAACTTGTATACGCCATCTTGCCGTCGCCCCTACGCCACGCTACATCACCACTTCGACCTGTCTCGCAATTCACTGACCGTCGTTCGGAAAACTAAACTGTGGAGCTTTTGGAGGAAAAGATGCATCGTGCGACAGGACAGAAATACATCCAATATGTCCGTGTAATATGGTATCGGTTTTAGTAGAAGGTATACGCGTGGACGCCTTGATAGACACTGGTGCTTATTTGTCGGTTATTCATCGTTCTATATGTACCGATCACCGGAAAGTCACCACCCTTTATGATGGAGCTGCACTGCTCTCTGCTCAAGGCGACGCCTTAGACATTTTGCCATGCGAACCACTCGTGTTTTATTTGCATACATAGATACACAAGGACACAGAGAAAGGAGGGAGAGAGCAAGCTGGCAACCGCCACCTATAGGGACAGGCGCTGTGCCCCTCTAGGTGGCAGTTGCCAGCTTTCTCTACCCTCTTTTCTCTGTGCGCTTGTGTATCTATGTATACAAATGAAATAATAATAATAATAATATTGTCAATTACATACAGTTTGCCCTGCTAGGTTCCTGCGCCCACCAGCTCATATTAAAATTGGATTTCCTTTCTGCAGCCTCCGCTTCAATATGCTGTCGTGAACGTGTTGTTCACATGACCGCAACAGACTATGCGCTCCATGCGGATGACTCGTCACTTAGCTTGCTCGCTATCGAAGATACTTTGCTACCCTCCTGGTGATCAGCGAATCGTTACAATCGCGTCTCACGTAATTGACCGTGGTGACATGCTTGTACTACCATCTGCACGCTGTCTAGTAGGAATAGCTTTTGCTTCAGGGCTGTTGGTGTTCCACAATGGCTCCGGGCTTCTTTGCGCTAAAAATCAGACGTCTGATAAATTTCTCATTCCTAAAGGCACCACATTGATTGGCATCACTGAATCAGTGCCCCTGTCTGTTCCGCTCATGCCGACGTCCTCTCAACTTCCTTCTGTTGGATGCTCCCCATCTATCTCTGCTCCTGCTGCGACCATCAGTCCGGACCTGACCTCTTCACAGTCAGATGAGTTGCGTGTTTTGCTACAAAAGCACGAGGCTTCGTTTGATGCCCCTTCTTTATCCTTCGGACAGTTGTTCATTGTCACGCATCGGATATAGATTGATGGCACTTCTATCGTATGCCGTCGGTCATATCGCGTCTCTATAGCAGAACGGAAGGTCATTGAAGAAAACGCCACCGATATGCTGCAGTGGAAGATCATACATCCCTCCGCGAGTCCTTGGTCATCCCCTGCTGTTTCGGTAAAAAAAAAAGACGGTTCTGTGTAACTTTGCGTAGACTACCGAGCACTTAATGAGATCACCCGCAAGGATATCTCCCTATGCCTCGTATAGGCGATGCCTTGCATTTGCTGAGGGTGCCGAGAACTTCTCGAGCCTAGATCTGCGTTCAGGCCATTCGCATATACCTATGAATGAGGACGATGAAGAAAAGACAAGCGTTTTCAAAACCAGATGGGCTTACCGAATTTAACGTCAAGCCAGTTCGGCCTGTGCAATGCTCCAGCAACATTCGAGCGCATGACTGGCACCGTTTTGCGAGGCCTGAAATGGAAGACTTGCTTGTGCTATTTGAATGGTATTGTTATTTTCTCGTCAACCTTTCCTCAGCACTTTCAACGTATGGATGAAATTCCCACGTGGCATGCAAACGCCGCCCTTCAGCTGAACACCAAAAAGTCGCTTTGCGACACTTTTAAAGAGTTTAGGCCACATTCTGAGCAAGGACGCCAATCGTCCTGATCCTGACAAGATTTCCACTGTCCCACACTTACCGCGTCCCGAAAAAGCCAAAGATGAGCGCAGTTTCTTCGGCCTCGCACCCTATTTTCGCCAATTCATTCGAGACCTCGCCTCAATAGCTTCGCCTTCACACATATTGTTCGGATCAAGCGTTCCGTTTGTGTGGTTTCCCAAACGTGAATCGGCGTTTGTGCCGTCACATTCGAACCACTCCAGTGTCATTTCAATGAAAATGCGCCCACGCTCCAGCGTACGGCCGCGAGCGGTCACGACATTGGTGGCATTCTCCTGCTGCAAGACAATTGCTCCCGTGAGTGGGTCGTCGCATAGGCAAGCCACGTACCGACAAACGCGGAAAATAATTATACCATCACGAGCAGGAGTGCCTAGCCGTCGTTTGGTCTGTACAGAAGTTTCGACGTTATCTTCACAGCCGACACTTTACTGTGGTTACGGACCATCACGCCTTGTGCTGGCTATCGACACTCAAGAACTTGTCTGGCCGCCCTGGTAGCTGGATTCTTCGTTTGCAAGAATATGACTTCAGTATTACATATAGGTCAAGAAAAATCACCAAGACGCCTACGCGCTTCCGCGCTCCGCTGGCTGCGGAACCATATAACGGTCCCACGTGTACCGCACGCGACGGCCTCTGGGGCGTTCCTTCAGCAGACGATTCGTCCACAACTGCTTTGGACCCGATTTCTTCGTACGACCGTGGCTCATTTTTCACCGATCAACGCGCGGATCCTTACTGTCGGCATGTCAAGGACTGCGTTGGAGTAACGTAGCGGCCACCTAAAACCCGTATTCGTCGACAACTGACGCAATTCAAGCTCGACAATTGTGTCCTGTACCGCCATACCTACCACCTTGGCGGTCAGCGCTGGGTGCCGGTTCTACCTCACTCTCTTCGCGCTTAAGTCTACATGTTGTATCACGACAGCATGGCTACTGGTCTCCTGGGCTTCCAGAAAATGTATGGCCGCATCAGGTGTCGCTACTACTGCTTCGACTTGTCCGCTAATGTAGCGAAGTACATTGCTCAATGTGCCCTTTGCCAGCGTCGAAAGCTCCCGAAGTCAGCTCAATGCGGACAACTGCAACCACTCCCATGTCCGATGGAACCTATAGGGACTGAGGTTAGGTCCACTATAACAATGCGTGTGGCGGCGAGCGTAAATACCAGGGAACCGTTCAGACCGATGGCAGGAGCAGAAGAAGACTATTCTTTATTTTTCGTTTTCTTTTTCTCGCAGCCCGCAGCACGAGGAACGAGGAGCGTGCGCATGCACATGCGCCTGTGCGCGCCATAATTAATAGTCAGCCGATGCAGACGACGATGGCCGCTGGAGGGCTCCCCCTCCCTTTAAGAGAAAGGGTGGTGAAGCGCTGGCGTCAAAGAAAATGTCTTTGATGTCAGAGTGCCGGGCGAATCCTTGGTCGCAGGGGCGGCTTAGTGGTCGAAAGCGCATAATGGCGGGGCGGTTGCCAAGTAGGCGGGTTTGACTCTGTCCAGAGCGACGACTTCTTCCCGCCCGTTGAGCTCGATGGTAACAGTTTTTTCTGTCCGGCTGAGCACCTTGAACGGGCCGTCGTAGGGAGGCGTAAGGGATGGTCGAATTCCTTCACGCCGGACGAAAACGTGGCTCGCTGTAGCCATGTCCTTGCTGACAAAAACGTTAGTCGATGATGCATCCCGACTAGGGCAAGGACGCAGGCGAGAAAATAGGAAGCGAAGCTGTTGAGCGTAACTGTCTGGATCGGGCGTAGTGACACTAGCTGACGCGAAAAATTCACCAGGCATACGCAACGTTGTACCGTAGACCAACTCCGCCGTTGTGCAACCGAGGTCTTCCTTGAAAGACGAGCGGATGCCAAGCAGGACGAGAGGAAGATCTTCAGCCCAAGACGAACGAGCCTGGCGAACCATCAAGGCGGCTTTAAGTTGACGATGAAGGCGTTCAACCATTCCATTTGCTGATGGGTGGTAGGCGGTCGTATGGATATGACGAACGCCAAGCAGGTCTGTGAGTTTGCGGAAGAGATCGCATTCGAACTGTCGGCCGCGATCGGTGGTCACAACGCTGGGACATCCGAAACGAGAGATCCAGCCATTGACAAACGCTGAAGCCACGGTAAGTGCTGTTATGTCGGTGAGAGGAAACGCTTCAGGCCAACGGGTGTAACGGTCCACACAGGTGAGAATGTAGCGAGCACCTCTAGATGGCGGAAGTGGTCCAACGATGTCGATGTGGACGTGATCAAACCGAGCATCGGGTGGGCGAAATGAGTGAATTGGTGATTTCGTATGTGGTGTCGTTTTGGAGCGTTGACAGTGCACGCATTCACGCGCCCAACGGCGCACGTCGGAGTTCACACTCGGCCACACAAAGCGGGTCGTAATGAGACGTTGCGTAGCACGAACTCCTGGATGGCTTGTGCCGTGAAGCTTGTTGAATATGTGACGGCGGAGTCGGAGTGGGACAAACGGACGTGTTTGACCACGTGACACGTCGCAAGTGATGGTGCCGGATGAAAATGGGAGGGGAACGTCGGACAGCACCAGTGATGTGGTGGATGAGCGGATGTCTCGAAGTTCGACGTCTGTAAGTTGCGCCGTGGCGATTTCTTCGAAGTCAAGTGTGGGTGCCGATATTGCGTCGATACGGGAGAGGGCATCTGCAGCCGCATTGACTGGGCCTTCAATGTACCGGACGTCCACAGTGAATTCGGAAATAAAGTTGAGGTGCCGTATTTCTCGTGCGGTATAAGTATCGGGGTTACCGCGAAAAGCGAATGTCAAAGGCTTGTGGTCCGTAAGGACGTGAAAGCTTGAGCCTTCCAACAGATGTCGGAAATGTCGAATGCCCAGATATACGGCCAGTAGCTCACGACCAAACGTGCTGTAACGCGTTTCTGCCGGTTTCAGTTTCTGAGAGAAAAACCCGAGTGGATACCAAGAGTTGCGCTGCCACTGCTGTAAAACCGCGCCGACAGCCGCACTAGAAGCATCGGTG
This sequence comes from Rhipicephalus sanguineus, assembly GCF_013339695.2. NCBI lineage: Eukaryota > Metazoa > Arthropoda > Arachnida > Ixodida > Ixodidae > Rhipicephalus > Rhipicephalus sanguineus. Next base: position 151,142,624 of record NC_051180.1, read on the forward strand.
ATAAGACGCATTGGTGCAACGTGCAGAGGATGTACCAGCAGTGTAGCGTCCGCCAATGCGTTCTTGGCAGCATAGAAGGAAGCTTCGGCATCAGACGTCCAAGTCAGTGGGGAGGACGGAGCTTTGGTGGTCTTGAGGAGATCCGTGAGCGGTATGATAATGCGGGCAATGTTGGGAAGAAAACGGCGGTGGACGTTTAGCAACCCAAGGAACTCGCGGAGCTTTCGGAGTGATGTTGGGCGAGGGAAGTCGCGCAAGGCTTGAACTTTCTTGTCCAACGGCCTGATTCCCTCTTTTGTCACACGGTGTCCGAGGAACTCAATATCGTCGACACCAAAGACACACTTTGCGGGGTTGATGAGGAGGCCATGTTCCTGGAGTCGAGAAAATAGCAGACGCAAATGGGTGCAATGCTGTTCGGGGGAAACACTAGCCACCAGGAGGTCGTCGAGATATGCAAATACGAAGGGAAGTCCACGAGTTACTTCGTTTATAAACCTCTGGAACGTCTGAGCAGCGTTTCGCAATCCGAACGGCATGCGAACATACTCGAAAAGTCCGAATGGTGTCACAATTGCAGTCTTCGGGATGTCCGCTGGCTCGACCGGAATCTGGTGGTAGGCCTTTACCAAGTCTATTTTGCTGAATATCACCGCTCCCGCGAGGTTGGCAGAGAAGTCGTGAATGTGAGGGAGGGGATAGCGATCAGGTATGGTGCGCGCGTTGAGGGCTCGATAGTCACCACAGGGGCGCCAATCCCCTGGATCACGCTTTGGGACCATGTGGAGAGCTGACGACCAACTGCTCGACGAAGGGCGGATGATGCCCAGTTGCAGCATGTGGTCGAATTCTCTTTTCGCGATGGCAAGGCGGTCCCCAGCGAGGCGCCTGGGTCGGCAAAATACTGGAGGGCCAGTAGTGACAACATGATGCGTGACGTTGTGACGTACAGGCAGCTCAAGGTTCGAAGGCTTCGTGATGGCTGGAAAGTCTGCTAGAATTGAGGCGAACATAGATGCCGGTATCTGTGGCGCCGTTCCAGTGGTATATGTTGGAGGTGCGAGGATGCCTTGTATGGACGTCCTGGTCGTTGTGTCGACGAGTCGACGTGCCCGGAGGTCAACGCTGAGGGCGAAGTGGGTCAGAAAATCAGCACCCAATATGGCCATGCGTACATCTGCAACAACGAATACCCATCGGAAGGTGCGTCGGAGACCCAAACCGATGGTGACAGAGCGCTGACCATATGTATTGATGGCAGAGTTGTTGGCTGCTTGAAGGGGGGCAGTCTGCGGAGAGCGCTGCCGGTCGAGTCGTGTGGCAGGAACGACACTGACCTCTGCACCTGTGTCCACGAGAAATCGATGTCCGGCAATCCTGTCAGTGACGTAGAATAGGCGGCTTGTCGTATGGCAAGAGTCACTGGCCGCCATCAGTGGCTCTGCGGTACGTTTCCCTGCCAGCTGCAAGGAGGACGACACTGACGCGCGCTGGCACCGAAGTTGCTGTGATACCAGCAGTAGACGCGTCGACGAGGACCGGAACGGGAGCTAGACCTCGGAGACAATCTGGGACGGTAATCGCGGTCTCGTCGACGGGGGTGAGACGGTGGCCGTAGGGCATTAACATTCTCGGCGAGGTCGTCGATCAGTTGCTCCAGGCGAGACTGCCGGTCCTCGAGTTGCGACAACGGAACGCTAGATGCCGTAGCCACAGTACCTCCTACTGCATAGTCAGCGACGCGATCAGCCTGCTCCGCCAGCTTGTCGAGGGGCAGGTCGTCAGGTGCGGTAGCCAAGGCAAGGACTACATTCTGTGGCAGGCGCTGGAAAAACAGTTCTCGCAGCAGCGGGCTGTTTACATCCAACTTACAGCCACTGAGAAGCTGCTGCATGCGACGTAGCAGTTCTGACGGTCGCCGGTCGCCGAGCTCCTCTTCGTTGAGAAGCTGCTGGAGACGCCTGCGCACAGACACAGACTTGCGTTGCAGCACCGTCGTTTTAAAGTGGTCATAAGGTGTGGTTTCATGGGGCGTGCACACAAGGTCGTGAAACTCTGCAACCACTTCCGTTGAGAGCGCGGAGACAGCGTGGCAATACTTCGCTTGTTGCGAGGTAATGCGCCGAAGGGCAAAGATGGCCTCCACGTGCGTGAACCAGGCTGCAGGATTCTGGGGCCAAAACGACGGCAGGTGAATCTGCACCGTGGCGATGCCCTCTGCGCCGATCGTCGGTCTGTCGCTTGTGGTCCCGTCCATGATATAGTGCTCGCCCTGCGATCACGTCCGTGTCACCACGTTATAGGGACTGAGGTTAGGTCCACTATAACAATGCGTGTGGCGGCGAGCGTAAATACCAGGGAACCGTTCAGACCGATGGCAGGAGCAGAAGAAGACTATTCTTTATTTTTCGTTTTCTTTTTCTCGCAGCCCGCAGCACGAGGAACGAGGAGCGTGCGCATGCACATGCGCCTGTGCGCGCCATAATTAATAGTCAGCCGATGCAGACGACGATGGCCGCTAGAGAACCATTTGAGGTCGTTGGCGTCGACCTGCACGGTCCGCTTCTTATGAATCTCACCGGTAACCGATGGATAGATACAGCCCTCGACCATCTGACACGTTACGGTAAAACAGCTTCCGTGATTTTTGCCTCAGCTTCTGAAGTTGCCGACTTTATACTCCGAGCCCTAATCCTTTGTCACGGTGCTCCTCGTGTCATCGCAAGAGGCTGTGAAAATGTTTTTCTTTCACAACTCGTTAACGAAGTGCTGAATGCATCCGGCCCCACCAACAAAACAACCTCCACTTACCATCCTCGGACGAAGAGGCTGACGAGCGTTTTCATCGCACGCTGTCAGATATGATAGCCATGTACAACGAACCCAATGACAGAAACTGGGGCGCCATTTCGCCATTCGTCACTTTTGCGTACAATACCTCCGTACAGCGCACAACTGCTTACTCGCCATCCTACCTCGTCCATGCTCGTTTCCCCACTTCTTTTCTAGACGTCTTTCTTCTCTGTGCACGTTAAACGATCTCCATCATACAATGAAGAATACATATCTCGCCTGCTTCCTTGCCGCCAGCTCGCCCGCACCAACACCGGAGGAAAGCAACCGGGCCGCAATCTTCATATTGTCACGTCGCTTCAGAGGTCTAGTTAGGGTTTATTTAACGTAGAGCAACAAGGCTCTTGCCAAACGCGTCGGTTGGGCTTGTTCGCAAAAAGGACAGCGCGCGCACTTCTTCCTTTCGAGGCCTGTGCCTCTGCCTTTGCATATAATACACTACTACAGGTGGCATTATTCCCTCCTCCGCGAAAAAGAGCTTCGACTCGATGCTGCAAGGTAGTTGTAAGAAAAAAAAAACATAAAGCAGCTTACACAACGCAAATGGACAATGGTGAAATGTCACTCGTGCACAGTCAATAAACAGTGATGCGATGCTAATGGCACAAATAAAGAAAACAGAAAAAAAGTGAACTGTAGGAGAAATTATGAACGCGAAAAATAAGGCATCATGCGCACGACATGAACTATGTCGGGGCTCGGTTGTCTTCGTTGTGTTCCTGTTGACGACGCAGTGTCCGGGACCACTTCGTAGTTTACGTCGCTCACGCGGCCTAAGACCTTATACGGACCGAAGTATCTGCTCAGCAACTTTTCCGAGAGGCCCCGGGGACGAACAGGGGTCACACCCAAACTTTGTCTCCTGGACTGTAGGATACGTCTCTGTGGCGGACGTTGTAGCGTCGCGCATCTGCCCGTTGTTGCAGACCGATGTGCAGCCGCGCGAGCTGGCGAGCTTCCTCGGCACGCTCTGCAAATTCTTCGGCGTCAGTTGTCAGCTGATCAGCGTCTTGACAAGGAAGCATAGCGTCCAACATCGTCTGAACCTCGCGGCCGTAGAGAAGGCGAAATGGTGTGAATCGCGTTGTCTCTTGCACGGCGGTGTTATAAGCGAACGTCACGTAAGGTAAAATTCGATCCCATGTTTTGTGTTGGACGTCAATGTACATGGAGATCATGTCTGTGACGGTCTTATTTAGCCGCTCGGTAAGTCCGTTGCTCTCCGGATGGTAGGCAGTCGTCTTTCGGTGTTTAGTGTTGCTTAATCGAAAAACTTCATCCATGAGCTGCGCAGTGAACGCTGTGCATCTATCTGTTATGACTGCAGATGGAGCCCCGTGACGCAGTACGACATGGCACATGAAGAACTGTGCTACCTCGGAAGCCGTGGCCCGTGGAATCGCCTCTGTCTCGGCATACCGTGTCAGATAGTCAGTTGCGACAATCACCCATTTGTTGCCGTCGGTAGACAGAGGAAAAGGGCCGAGAAGGTCCATGCCGACTTGGTCAAATTGGTTATGAGGAGGGTCAATTGGTTGGAGTAGTCCAGCCGGCTTACGGGATGATGTCTTCCGGCGCTGGCATTCACGACAGCCTTTGACGTACCGCTTGACGCTTGCCGAAAGTCCGGGCCAACAGTAAGTCTCGCCTACTCTAGCGAGTGTTCGTGAGTAGCCTAGGTGGCCAGATGTGGGCTCCTCATGACAAGCGAAGAGGACGTCGTCCCGCATGTCCCTTGGAACCACGAGGAGGTAAGCGCGGCTTGTAGAACGAGTGTTTGTCTTGTACAGGACATTGTCTCGGAGGCAGAATGATGTCAACACGCGGGATAGATGGCGGGGTATAACTGCGCTACGACCCTCTAAATAATCGATGACCGGTCGAATTTCTTCATCGTCTCGCTGCCGTCTGCTCAAGTCCAACGAGCTAAGGGCGCCCAGGAAACCGTCATCGTCCTCTGCTTCTTGTTTGACGAGATGAATGGGTGCACGCGACAGTGTATCAGCGTCTTCGTGCTTCCGGCCAGACTTATAGACGATGGTTACATCAAATTCCTGTAGGCGCAAGCTCCACCGGGCCAGTCGTCCTGAGGGATCACGTATGTTTGCCAACCAGCAGAGGGCATGGTGGTCTGTCACCACTTTGAATGGACGACCATAGAGGTAAGGGCGAAACTTGGTGATCCCCCATACGACTGCGAGGCACTCTTTCTCTGTGGTCGAGTAATTCGCCTCTGCACGGGACAGGGAGCGGCTGGCATAGGCTATTACTCTTTCCTCTCCGTGTTGATGCTGGACGAGCACTGCGCCGAGACCGATGTTACTGGCGTCAGTATGCACCTCTGTGTCAGCATCATCGTCAAAATGTGCAAGAACGGGTGCTGACTGCATGCGCTGTCGTAGTTCGGCAAAAGCGGCCTGTTGCTCGTTATCCCAAACAAATGGCGTGTCGTCTCTTGTAAGGCGATTCAAGGGTTCCACTATCTTGGAAAAGCCTTTAATAAATCGTCGATAATAGGCGCACAAGCCCAGGAAGCGCCGGACAGCCTTCTTGTCGGTAGGAGCCGGAAATGTTGCTACAGCGGTAAGTTTGTCAGGATCGGGTTGGACTCCTCTGGCGCTCACTACATGGCCGAGGAACTTGAGCTCTTCATAACCAAAGTGACACTTTTCTGGTTTGAGTGTGAGATCTGCCGATCGAATAGCCTCTAGGACACTCTGCAGGCGGTGGAGATGTTGCTCGAACGTTTCAGAAAAGACGACTACATCATCGAGGTACACGAGACAAGTCTGCCACTTCAGTCCAGAGAGTACAGTGTCCATCATTCGCTGGAAAGTTGTCGGTGCTGAACACAAACCGAAAGGAAGTACTCGAAATTCATAGAGGCCGTCGGGGGTCACAAACGCCGTTTTCTCGCGGTCCCTCTCGTCTACCTCGATCTGCCAATACCCGCTTTTTTAAATCCAGAGAGGTAAAATACTGGGCACGGCGTAGCCTATCTAATGAGTCGTCGATACGTGGCAGCGGGTACACGTCCTTTTTAGTCACGTTGTTCAACTTCCGGTAGTCGACGCAAAAACTTAGCGTTCCGTTATTATTTTTGACGAGGACGGCCGGAGATGACCACGCGCTGTTGGAAGGTTCGATGATGCCGTCGTCAAGCATTTCTCGGACTTGTGTTCGAATCGCTTCGCGTTCTTTTGTTGACACGCGGTAAGGTTGCTGGTGTATCGGGCGTGCGTCGTCGTAAGTAATTATCCTGTGCCGAGTGATGGAAATCTGGCGCACGTTAGAAGAACTCGCGAGGCATGACTTGAATTCAAGCAAGAGCCTCCGCAGTGCTGTCTGGTTATCGAACGACAGGTCAGAATTTATATCGATATTATCCAGTGACGTATCTGCGGGCTCGACTGCCTCAGATGTGAAGCAGTTCCGAACGTTTGCTATTTCGTCTGCAAACGCTAACGAAGTGCCGCGCAAAAGGTGTCGATGTTCGTTATTGAAATTTGTAACAAGAAATTGAGATCGGCCATTACGAAGCCGTATGATACTCCGAGCCGCACAAACACCTTGGGTCAGCAGGTGTTCCAGGTTACTTTCTGCGAGCGCTTCACCATTTCGTAATCCACAGCATGTGACGTCGACTATGACACTGGCTCGTGGCGGGAGCGTTACACTGTCGGCAGAAACGCGAAGAACGTCGGCACGCCGTTGATCGTCCTGCCCGTCGATTGCTCGGTCTGCTGAGAAGGTGATGCGACACTCTTGGAGATCAATAACAGCCCCATACTCTTGCAGGAAGTCGACACCAAGAATGACGTCGCGGGAACATTCACGTAGCACAAGGCAACTTGCTACAAAGGTAGAACCGCAAATTCGAACTCTACTCGTGCAGGTTCCCAGCGGAGTGACGACGTGGCCACCAGCCGTTCAAATCTGCGAGCCATGCCAGGGCGTGATTACCTTCTTCAGAAGTGTGGCCATTTTCGCGCTTAATATCGAATAGTCAGCCCCGGTATCCACTAAAGCATTAACCGCATAACCGTCAATAAGCACCGGTATATCGAGAGAACGCCGGCCATCCCGTTCAATCGTATCTGCACTCTTTCTTGCTTGCGTCGATCGGAGGTCTTCAGCACGTCGACTGCCAGCGACCTCGCCTCCAAAGGTCGCTTTAGATAGTTTTCCCGGCGGGGACTGGGGGACCGAGCGCCAGCATATCGCTGGGGCGGAGATGAAAATCGCCTCGGCGACGGTGAGCGCGACTGCCGCCCGGCAGGCGGTGGCACGCGCTGCTGAGCCAGGTAGGCCTCGATGTCCCGGGGTCGCTGGCCATACCGGGGAGGCGGCGAATATGCAGAAAAGCCCCGCAGTCCGAGACGCCGGTATGGGCACTGGCGGTACAAATGATCTGCTTCACCACAGTGGAAGCACAGAGGCCGGTGATCTGGAGTGCGCCAAACATCGGATTTCCGAGGGGACGGGCGTCTATCGCCGATGTAATGCACTGGTTGTTCCGAACGATGTGCAACAGGACCGCCGTAAACGAAAGGTGATGTACGTGTATCTTCGCTGTACTGTAGCTGCTGCGCCGACTGGAGGAAAACCGTGGGAGGTGCATGTACGAATAGCGGGGGAGAGGAAGCAGGGCGCTTCAAGGCTTCCGCATAGGTCCCACGGCGGTATTCAGTCGGCACTGCTGTGGTGCTATCAAGAGTCACAGCATCTCGGAGGGCCTGGTGTAACTCGTCCTTTATGATGCTTGCAATGGAGCTCACCGTAGGTAGGGGTGGTGCGGCAGCCTTTTGTAGCTCCTCGCGTACTACAGAGCGAATGAGTTCTCGCAGATACTCGGTGTTGCTCCCAATAGCCGTGGAACCCTGAGCAGCGGACGTACTGTTGACTTGCCGCTCGTACAGGGTGGACCGATGCTGAAGCATCTTTTCCATTGTGACGGCCTCGGATAAGAACTCGGCGACCGTCTTCGGAGGGCTCCGTACAAGACCAGCGAAAAGCTGCTCCTTGACTCCTCGCATCAGATGCCGCAACTTCTTCTCCTCCGCCATTCTTGGATCAGCTCGTCTGAACAGGCGCGTCATATCTTCGACATAGGTCGTCACAGTTTCGTTGGGCATCTGGATGCGGGCCTGTATCGCTCGTTCCGCTCGTTCGTGGCGATCAGCACTGGTGTAAGTGTCTAGCAGCCGACGGCAGAATTCGCGCCACGACGTCAGCTGTTCCTCGCGGTTCTGATACCATGTACGTGCTCCGTCCTCCAAGTAGAAGTACACGCGTCGTAGTTTCGCTGCGTCGTCCCATTCGTTCAAGGCAGCCACGCGCTCGAAGTCGACCAACCAGTCTTCGACGTCTTCGAGCACGGTGCCATGGAATGGCGTCGGGACTTGTGGGCTCTCAAGTGTGTAGCGATTCACCATCGTGCTTTGCGTACCGCTTGGGGTGCTTTGAACGGAAGTGCTGGTCATACCGCTCGAAGTGGTACGCACCGTAACGTCCGCTTCGGCTTCGGGAGGTAATCCTCTGATCCTGCGGCTGGCCCGATGCACGGGAGTGTGGACTAGCACTGGGCTTGTGGTGCGACTTCCAGGAGGGGTCTGCAGCATTCGTGAGGGCTACCCAGCACCTCCACCACTTGTCACGTCGCTTCAGAGGTCCAGGCAGGGTTTATTTAACGTAGAGCAACAAGGCTCTTGCCAAATGCGTCGGTTGGGCTTGTTCGCAAAAAGGACAGCGCGCGCACTTCTTCCTTTCGAGGCCTGTGCCTCTGCCTTTGCATATAACTCACTACTACAGGTGGCAATATGATGCATGTCATCGAGTCGTGTCCTCAGCCCAGGTGATGAAGTGCTGCTTTGCACGCCCCATCGCAATCTTGCCTTGTGTGTCAAGTTTTTGGCTTCGTTGACATTTGCCCTGTGGTAGAGCGGACGTCACGCTTTAATTATCACGTTGAACCTGTTCTTCTTCCAACTCACCGACGCTGCCGCGCAGACGAGATTGTACACATATCTCGAATGAAGCCTTTAACTAGGCGCTGTTTGCTTTAAACTGCGGCAAGGATGGCCGCTCTCACGTGAGGGGAAATTAGGGTGGGCGCTGATTAGACACATCTTCATTCTGCATACAAGTTCATCATCATGTGTTTTTTTCATCATCGGTTCTGGGAACTCAGCTGGGCTGTGATCTCTGCCTCGGGTGTCGTCGCTTCGCCGTGTCTTCGGTGCTTAATAAAAGTCGCGTTAACTGCTGCGTCACAAAATTATTGTGCTTTTAAAATAAACCAAAACAGCTGAAAGCCAGGGCTTGTCTTCTCTCCTTAATTGTCCGTGTTTTATTTTGCACTGTTTCGGAACGAACGTCCTACTACGCCATGTCTCGCAAGGTCGTGTCCCAGTGACCTTGAATCGCCGGAGCTGGTGTGGCCGGCACGAGGTCACGCCCCGTTATCCACTGCGGAGAGGCGCCACAGGTGCGCTCGCTCGGTGCATCGCCGCCGCGACACCACATGGCAAGGCGAAGGTTTGCCTGCACTGCAGCCACCGTGTTTGTGCATATTCTGCTGAGCCAAGCCAAACACCCTTTCGCGAGTGATAACTAGGATTACAAGATTTAGAACTCAGCCAATTTTCGTAGAACTCAGCCAATTCTAGTATACTTGCATCGATGAAATTCGCAGTTACATGAAATTGTTCCAATGCTAATGTTGAGCATCATACGTTCAGTATGTCTCCACATCTCGTGAAGAACAGGCCCATGGCTTTAATAAAGCCTTCGTTATTGGAGTGTTGTAGGTGAAGCTGAAAGAAGCAGGCAGTCAGACTAAGACACATTCACAAATTGCAAATAGAAAGTCGCAGTACGGCTAATTTGGCACACGCACCGAGTGGTCAGTGTACACCTGCAGGCAGCTTTGACACGATGTGCTCTAGTGGCACATCACTAGCAAGTTCATTCCTAAAAAACTTTGAATGTTTTGTTTAAACCAAGGAGCTCTTTTTGGCTTCAACGGTATCTGGGTTACACTGACCACGGCCACTGGATGGAAACGCACTGCGCCTACACCAAGCGGACGTTCCCTGATGTTCCATGTTATTGTCAGCAAACGGTCGAGGCGGTTACAGACGACACCGCGGACGCTATTCCAATCTTGTAAGTCGGTAGGCGTTCAGAGTCACGTGGAAAGAGGGGCATGTTCATATTCGCCGGGGAAGTGCTGCGCTTGCGATGAATTCCCCGAGTTGAATGGATGTGTTAAGAAAGCCCAGATATGCAATGTGGAAAAGAAGTTAGTAACCTCCTTATTCGAAGCCAATTTATGTGAAAGCGAAGCATCTTTCTGTGAACAGCCTCCAAGCACCCAAATTGACTTGGTGAGGGTGATACCAAAGGCAGCCAATATTGCGCGCAGCGTGCTATCAGTGTAGCCTTCAGCACGAACATCCCTCTTCCCCACATTACGCACATCAGCCATGGGACAATGTGCGTTGACCCTATTTACTAGCGCAGCGACAGGGCTTTGAGATGCCCGTCACAAAATGGCTTGTTTTCCATGGTGACATCAATGAAATGGCCACTGGTCGCGCGACGAATTGGGTGCCCGCTAATATACAGCGTAATATGCGTGTTGACATCCACTTCACTCTAGGCGAAATATTGTAGGAAGGTTTTTCCACTGATAAAAGTAAGCCAGGCACTGGTAAGCGTCGATCATGGAGACACCGTCCATGGCTATCCGCGCAAAAAGTTTGAGTTGGTTAGCCTAGATTTAAACGAAGATGCACGTTCCTTAATTGCGCTGCTCTGAATCACAAATATTCACCAACTGGCCCAATTCCATGCTCCATTCGCCATGTTCACGTCATTCATGTTTTAGTAATAAAGCTCGGTTTATTTTCACCGACTCGAACTTCTCTTTCTTTAGGGCAGTGCGCCTGCGCATGGAGGACGTGACCATCAGAAAGATTGCTTTCACACTGTGTATGGCAACTCCGGCTGGGACTGCTTTAATTCCAGATTGGTAAGTTCAACAACTTGCACAAGTTAGTGTTGTGGCGGTGAGATGTACGCAGCATTGTAGACGCAGGCACACTTAAATACAAATTACATGCAGCACGATATAGGGATATCTACATTGACCGCCGCACAGTGGCCTTGGAACAATAGGTGTGAAATAAACGAAGATCAACACGGTTGTCTAGAATGCCGGAGTGTCGGACTCGGGGCTTCACGGGCGACATCTAGAGATAAGACGTGGTTTGACATAGATTTTATCTGAGCCCCTATAAATCACCTGCCTTGCACTTTCTTTCCTTGTTTGCCCCTGTGGCTGCATCAACGCTTTCGGACATTCTGGCCGACCTTAACCCGTGCCCCAAAGCAGCTAAGAGTCATTTCAATATCATCTAAATTCTTAACGCCGCTGTTCTGACTTCATTGGTTTACTGAAGTTATACACGTCTGTTTTGGTTTGTGTAGAATGACCGGCGTACAACGTCATTGATTTATGTATAATCTCTATGCCAGCTCCTTGATGTGTGATCAGTTGAAGAACCTCGTTTTTCCGCACGTAAAATGAATTATGCGTCAAATTATATTAGGACAGCCTGACTAAATGCATATCATATCGGCAACAAAAATTTGATAAAACGACGCCCAAACAGACAGTTCAGGCACTGAATTTTTAATTATTTGCCGCAGTTAGTCAAGCAAACTGTACTTTCTTTATGATATTGCATTTATGCCTATGTATTTATTCATTTATTTATTTATTACGCATCGTACTCATAGGGAATAAGTTATATTAATATTATCACAATAACAATACTAATAAGTATAATATTATAATAAAGATAATGGTGATGATAATGACGTCTCGGTAGCGTGGTTTTCTTTTCGCGCACCTCTAGCGAACAAGAATGCTCCGACTTCACTTTTCCACTAAAGCGCGCGTGATGATCATTTCTTGGTGTAGCCACGTCATTTAAATAAGGTCGAATGTATGTCAATTCAGGAGAACTTCCTAAATATGCGTGTTCATATGTAGCCCGATTCATAGTGGTACATCCCTGCGCATGTCACAAAGCAGGACTATGACTTTGTTCTATCAGCGCTTGTAGCACTGCAAGCGTGTTACTTCACGATCACGTGGCCGCGCAGTGTTGATGGCTGTGGCGTGGACTGTAAGAAATAGCTAGCATGGTGCAAATCCAAGCGATAATTGGAACTCAGTCCTGTGCAAATTGTTCTCAAATATTAGGACAGTTACTGTCAATGCCGCAGGCGAATTGTGCAAAACTTGAGAATAAACAATGATGAATTTAAATAACACACAAGAGATGAGACGCGCTGATCAAGCCCCTTTGAGGAGGCGAGTGTACATAATATGGGACATTATTTCGTCACTGCTCACTGAAATGGTCACTGTGCAGCAGAAGGTGTATGTGTTCAATTTATACAATCAGTGTCGAAGAGTTGTACGACACAAATACTCAGCAGTAAGATCACTCTGACATGTTTATTTTGCTCAGTGTAATATAAAGTCTGGCTGTGTGTTACATTTTAGAGCATAAGGAACCAAAATAATGGCGATGTCTCTGCTCCTGTTTTATTTTTCGAGAGTTGGTACTTCGACGGTATGTGAATGTTGGAAAACCATTCAGCAGTAGCCAGGGTTTAAATAATAAATGCTCCTTGCAGACAGATTCAGTATGTTGTTATTGGAATATTGTTGTTCATATATTGGGATCACTTAGCTAAAATGAAAATTTTTCACTTCTTACTTTTTCAGTTCTCGTTGCTGTTCTTATGCTGGTATGACAAGGAGCCTGAATATGCAGAGGTGTTGTAGCCTTCCAACTGCTAAGTTTCATTTTATTTAAATTTTTTGTTGAGCAGACCTCTTTTGCTTTTAGTTGTGCCATGATGCGTTGGTATAAACTATCACCATATACCCAGTCTCTAGCTTTCTAGCGAACGTAACGGGTTAGCTTGGCCGGCGAGCGCTCTGTTCGTTTCCTGTTTTGCTTTGCTCCCCGAACATGTGCGCCTGGCGTGCGCTTTCCCGCTGAGCAGATTTATACCGCACGGGTTGCAGTAACTCGGGTGGCTGAGACAACGAGTACAGAAAAGAAAAATCTCTAGCGAAAACATTTCTTTACAAGGCGAGATTCGAATCCGCGTACCTACGATCCGAAGGCATTGTTTAATTAGGCCACTTTATTAACTAACTTTTGAAGCGACGAATCCGGGCACAGAATTTGTACGAGAAAGTTGTACATTGGCTTGGAAAACGTCCGATTAGACAGCTTCTAACTTTCTATACATTAAGTATTAGCGATTATCTACTTACTACATATGCCCGAGAATAAAAAAAGTACCATGTGACATGCTCGCTTGCGCGCCTATGCGCGCCGTGATTCTAGTGCTCCCAAGCGTTCCGCGTACGAACGATATTTTTCTCTCGCGCCGGTTCATGACAGCGATAAGCAGTCGCAGCAATTATCGTTTGTGTTGCCGCTAGCAAAATCTCTTCGTCACACAGCCACCACCATCGTCGCTGCCCTGTCGAGGCAGCGCAACCGGGCAAATGCTGTAGTCGTTTCCATGCGAAACGTCAGCGAGCACTAGAATCATCACGCGCATTGGCGCGCAAGCTGGTATGTCACGTGGTATTTTTTCGTAGTTACCGGACATCTGTAGCAAGCAGAAAAGCATTAATATTTAATAGATAGAGAGTGAGAAACATTCTAATTTGACCTTTTGCAAACCGATCTACAGTTTTCGCATTGGAATTTTTTGTTCAGCTTCGTTGCTGCGAACGTGTGTTAAATAAAGTGGCCTAATTAACCAATTAATCAGAACACAAAAAATATTCTGACTTACTCCAATCAATAGCCAGCAAGATGCATTTGGTCGCGTCATCATTGACTGCGTTGGCAGATTGTTAAACTCTGGTTAAAGATAGTTGGGGCACCCTGTATATATATATATATATATATATATATATATATATATATATATATATATATATATATATATATATATATATATATATATATATATATATATATATATGGAGAGCACAGGTCGACAAGCTCACTCAGGAGTCGAATCACTGAGACTCAGATCGGGCCGTGTGTTTGAGTCTCACTGAGTCCGGGTGAGTAATATTTTCGTGAGTATGAGTCCGAGTAAGACCGGTTGAGAAACATTTTAGTGAATATGAGTCCGAGTGAGTCCGGTTCAGGAAAATATTGTTGAGTCTGAGTCTGAGTTGACATTTGGCGCAATATATAATTCTTCATTGAGTCTGAGTGAGCTCCACTTTTTATTGACGACTTACAGTCTCATCTAGTCAACATCAGCATTACTATCGGCCTTATTTCGCCTTACGTTTATACTCAAGTTTATTAACACATACCTCAACCTGCTAGAGTTCATGCGTCACCTGATTATTTATTGGTCGGAGGCGTGTGTTAGGAAGGGCGTAGGGGTGCCATGACCATCCCCGCAAACTCTTTCGCGGGAAGTTCTTCATAAAAACATCTCTTGTGAGTCGCGCATTTCAGAAAAATGTCCTTACTAGCTTAAAAACCACTCATAACTCGCATTTGAGGGTGCAAGGTGAAGAGGCGTATCGTAGAGCACCGGTTTTGTCAGATATTGGCGTTTGAGAGAAATGACACTATGACTGAAAAAACGAAATTTTACGCTAACGGGCTCACCAGTCGACTCACTCAGGCTTACTCAGACTCAGGTCAATACATGAGTCTGAGTAAGTCCGGCTGACTAATATGCTAGTCAGTCTGAGTCCTAGTTAGTCCATTCAGGAAAAGTTTGTTGAGTCTAAGTCCCAGTGAGCCCTCAGAGCAAAATATATTTCCTGAGTGAGTCTGAGTGAGCTCCCATTTTTTTGCCGACCTATGATCAAGAGGAACGTAGAAATACAAATATGCAGATCAAAATACATTAAATAGAGAGAAGCGAGAAAAATCAATCAGGGGAACAAGAAAGAAAGAAAGAAAATGAAGAGAAACAAAGGAATCCACTAACATCCGCACTTTCTCCAGGCTTCGCACCAGTTAGTGCAAAGCTACCTTATTTTTTTCCTCTTGCCAGGCGAAACAAGCATCAATTGCTACATTATTTAGCTTTTCCAGTATTCCGCTCTACGCAAAGCATGTCGCTGATACCGGAATACCGGGTGTGACCTGCGCATGCGTGCGCCTTGGCGGAAATGCCCCATACGCAGAAATATGCCCGAAAAACACAGCCGCACCTCCGAAAGCGGTTGCCGTCCACCTCGAATCTACCGCGTGGTCGTCATGCGCTCTGTAGCTCGTTAGCTCCGAAGTGATGCTTGTATTTGATTTAGATTCATGTCCCGAAGCTTCGTCAGCCAAGTATTCGTGTCGATTCGCCGCCGTTTCCAAGAGATATACTCAAACACTCGATGATGTAGGCTTAGTAATATCGGAGGAGATACATTAGGCTGTGCTAGTTCTTTTTTCCCCTCCTTAGCTCGCGCCACTCGATGTCAATGGTTTCTTTATCACTGCTTTCAAAAGATAACGCAAGACGACCAAAGCAAGCAAAAAGTTAAGTTAGCCAAGCAACTATGCCTTGGCTCTGTCTGAAATGTTGCGGCTTTCGGTAGTGGTAGCGGTCGGGCTATTTTCTTCATCGACCATACGTGGATGCGGGGACTAACAGCAACGTGGGCGCTGCTGGCGTATAGGCGTCATAACCTGCCCAGGCGGCGCTGCGGAAAGCGCTGACACCGGCAGCCTCATCGCAGCTGTGGGCCTAACTAGGTAGTGCAAAGACAGCCGCCCACAAGCGAACGTGCATAGGACACAAAAACAAACCCTCTTTTGCTTGTGTCGAGGCGCGGTTTCCTGATAACCATGGACCTGGACAGCTTCTTTCGCCAGTCCACACTTAAGAAAAATAGGAAGATTATCAAAGTGAATTTCGGTATCGTGCACGAGAATCTTAAGTTATTTCGGCGTGCTGCCGAAATAACTTTGGCAGCGCGCGGGTATATTCTTTATGTCGAAATGATTTAGTACATACACCATCAATTTAGCTAGCTATGTATCTCATGATCAGTGATGGAAAGCTTATCAGGGACGAATGTCCCGGGGATTTTCCCCTTTTCATCCTCGTTCGCATTCTTCCTTTACCATTCGCTTCGTGTGTTTTGCACGGATTCATTAGGCATCTTAGAATGTACTGCGTACGGCCTGTCTTGCGTTTGTATATACTGAATATGGTGATACGTGGGCTGCCAATTTCGCGGGGCACCACTGAAGGCGAAAAAAAATCGGCAGATCCCACGTACCGTGGGAGTCGATGTTATGCGAAGCATGCGGCGAGAAGGTGACTGTGGCGTAATTTTAGGGGCGAAGCTCCTTAAGGTGGCACCCGTTCGTCCCTCGTAGTCGTAGTCGTAGTCCGTAACCAGTCTTACGCTTTGACCTCCAAGGTGGTGCCGGTGGGAGATTTTTCCTGTGCGTTGTTGAACAATAAAAAATTCGCAGCGGTAGCTAAAAGCCGACTTCTTCTGTCTCTCATTCCCATTAGCAGCCATTCTTTACCTCCAAGGTAGTGCCTGGTGAGACTTCTCCTGTGCGTGATTAAACAATAAAAATGTTGTTCAAAACGCCTTTGATTGATGAAATAAACCAACGAAAGACGCCAGATGTTTTGTAAAAGCAAAACGAAAGAACGCCAGATGTTTCTAAAGCAAAACGAAAAGACGCCAGCTGCTTAACGAAAGACGCCAGATGTTTTCTAAAGCAATGGTTTTCTAAACAATGAAAATTCGCAATGTCCATGTAAAATTAAAGTGAGCTGCAAGTCGTCATAACTCATCGAACCTTTAGTATAAACGCGCCCGATATCACGTCGGTGATGATGTACTGGGCAGAATTCACGGAAGATTCACGGTTTACCGATGAACCTCCGCAGCTTCGCCCACTCATCATCATTCACTCCGTGGATATGCTGTGATTTTTTTCTTAATCAGCGAAACCTTAGAAAATGACGCCATAGATTTGTATAAATTTGATACGCACCATATACGCTGAAGTGCGCGCATATGTGTCATATGACCAGTTGTTTACAGTTGGGCAACGCTGCCAACGGCAACGTGGGTAATACGAACACCAGAAGCGGTAAGCTGATATGTAGTGCTTATACTTGTCCCTTATGATGGAGAACGCACGCACACTTTACGAGCTCGGGTGCATGTGTAGAAGAGGTTCTTGACAGTTCTTGAACAAGGTCATCATCACCGTAGTCAGTGAGCACCAGCAGCTGGGCATGACTTGTTGGATTTAGTCGTGATCGCGGTGACGAGGGGTCCACGTGTAGTGAAGTATGAGGTATAGTACATCTGTTGAAAATCGTGGATGCCTTGGCCGTTTCATCGTCTGTCGATAAAGCCTGCAACATATCGGAACCTGAAGGCACCGTTCGCGTTGCTGAGTTATACGCCGTCGACGCTGGTAGGCCTGGATAGTGCTAAGTAGACCAACATAAATGGATGGCGCATTTCGTATTTGTAGACTATCTGGGCGTATGCGGCTTACGTAGCCTAGTCTACAAAGCGGGTGTCAGCCAATCTGCCATCCTCCTCGGTCAGTATGAGGCTATCGCCTAGCCTCGTAAGAAACGATGACAATGCGTCGTTCTGGAGGACTAAGTGCACTTTACAGTGCGATGATGTGAATAACATACGTAATTATCGTTGAAGTATTCCTCCGGGGTCGATCAGTCTTCAATATAGCTTGCTGAATCATCGGAATACTAAAGTAATGTTTATTAGACTGCTATCAAAGCACAGCCCACACTGGAACCACAGACGTTATTCTGATATGACGCCTGAATCGTAGCCGTACATATGTAGTGTTTATGCCTTTCTTGCAAAATTATATAGCCAGCAACACAACCACAATTGACGTCGCACCGACATTAAGCCTGAGTAGGCTATTTTTTGAAACCAGTTTATAGACTTGGCATGCCTCTGCGGTAGAATGCCTGATTGCCACGCAGAATGCTTGGGTTTGATTCCTGCTGGGATCCTAATTTTCATTCTTTAAATTCGTCGGGTAAACGCTGCCGATGTCTGTTTTCCTTAACGCTCTCGCATTTAAGTTACCAATGTCTGTTCTCGCTGCTTCTGGGTAGATATAAACTGTAAATCATTTGTGGCGCATACCAGTACACCGCGACCTGCGGTAAACGGGTATGTGCCCCACGTGTCTGGAGGAAAGGGTTTGACGATGTACGCGACAGGATTTTCACGTTATTCATGTCATTACACGCCAGTCATATTCGTAAAATGCTCTTACCCTCCCATGCCAACTTTGGTCTACACCAAGTAAAGGAGGCGAGCATGAGAGCACGCAGACGTAGGCGGCTAGATAGATAGATAGATACGTCGATAGAATTGCTCAAAGTGCCAAAGGTTCGCTAAGAAATGCTTCGCATTTAAAAAAACTTCAAGGTGGTGACGACCAACAGTTTGCGATTCACATGTGTGGAGCACGTGTTAGCATTTCCTATTTCAAACCGGACCATAGGGCCTTCAAAGCGTACGTGAGCGATGCTGTACGGTGATGTGTTACACTGCTCACTATGTGTTACAGGGCGCGCACCGCGGTCACAGACTCTGCTGAACTTCGTAGTCAAGCTCGCCATGGATCTTTGTCAGGGCTACGCAAAACAACAGCAGAGCCACATTATCACA
The DNA here is from genome assembly GCF_013339695.2 of Rhipicephalus sanguineus. Taxonomy (NCBI): domain Eukaryota; kingdom Metazoa; phylum Arthropoda; class Arachnida; order Ixodida; family Ixodidae; genus Rhipicephalus; species Rhipicephalus sanguineus. The sequence continues at coordinate 151,161,249 of NC_051180.1, forward strand.
CTTTCTCAGGCGACCAGCTGTGAAGAACGCGAGTCATTCGCTTACCCAACATGTTCAACGGTCCGTATCCACCGCTCTCGCCTTTCTGCTTCATGCAACAGCTATGAAAATTGGCGAAACTGAACGCGTTGTTATTCAGTCCTTTACGTCCGTGTCATTTCACAACCCAACAGTACCGTCGATTGCAGCGTTTATTCATAGCGGATGGAGTTGTCGCGTCTGTTTTACAGCGAAAGCTGTTATAAAATCATTTCAGCGGCCGTTTTTGGCGCCGTAGTTGTCCGCCGCAGCCGCCGCCGCCGGTGTCCGTAACCACTATCGCTCGAAATCGGAAAAACATTCCAGGATAGAACGAGGTTAGAACCTGGGCCCTCTGCGTGGAAGCCCAGTATTCAACCTCTGAGCCATGCCGGTGCTTGAAACTTCTTTGGCAAAAAGGTGCTATAAAGGCTTCACGTCGGGAAGGAAGCACATTAACATTTGCACTACAGCGAGGTAGAAGAGTAAAATAAGCACCAAGCGTCGCACAACGCGAAATCTGTAACCAGGCGTCTGACAATGTGAATTGCGCAACGAAACGTTTCTTGAATGCTTCCAACCCATTACAAAGGGCTCCGCCATAATTCTTCGTCGTCATCAGGCACAGCATCAACAAAGTGCACATAATACCTTACATGCGTTTAGCAGGTACCACGGCTCTCCGTAGAATGACAAAAAATGGCATAATGCTTGCTTTCCCACTTCATAAAAAATACAATGATCTATAGCGTAGTGGGCTCCTCGCAAGTGCACTTGTATTGGTTGCCAAGGAAGCCCATAAGCGCATGATCCATTTCCTCTGGGTCTCAGTAATGTTCTTCGCCTCCCCTCTCTCTCCCACGTCGACGTATGTTATACAGCATGGCGGGAGATTGAAATAGCGACCGGGAGTCACCCAATGCAAATTACGTAACTGGTGGGCCGTTTAAAGATTCCAACCCAGTACAAAAGGCTGAACCATAATTCTTCATCGTCATCGAGTCGTCGCATCAACAAAGGGCACATAATGCCTTACAGACGTGTAGCTGGTGCCTCGCTTCTCCGCAGAATGACGAATAATGGCTTAGTAGGTGCTTCCCAACTTCACAAAAATTGTGATTTTTGGCGTAGTGGGTACCTTGCTAGTGTACTTGTATTAGTAGTCCCAAGAGAGCGTACAACGGGCTCTAGAAACGCCGCTCTTCCAGCTTTCGCTATGACTGTGCTGCGGTTTCAGCGCTGGCCTGGCGTTTTTAGGGGCGAAGCTCCTTAGGGTGTTGGTTGTTCCCTCCTCTGTAGTAGTATGTAGCCACCTCTAGTTTATGAATTGCTCTTTAGATGGCGCTGTGAGTATACTAGTTTATGAATGTTACAATAGTTGGCGCTGTGAGTATACGAGTAAAATTGCATATAACAACACTAGATGGTGGTATGGTTTTCTTGTAGTTGATGATGAAGGATGCGAGATGGCGCTATCAGAAGCGCGTCGTGAAGCTGCGCGAGGCTGCCGCCAAGATCCTGCCGTACGAGAGCGGGAGGCCGAAGCGTTTCGTCTGGCTGCGCGACGACGCCGCCAAGATCCCAGCGTTCGAGAATGAGAGGCCCAAGCGGCATGGAAACGGCGCGAGGACCCTGCCGTCACGAGAACGGCGGCAAGAGGAATATGTACACGCTTTATGTGCAGTAAACGCCGTGCATTGTTCGCGAAGCTGGAGCACTTGCACGATCGCGTTCCGTTGGCTTTCATTGGGCAGCTACCGACCTCGCGTCGTGGAACGCGAAGAGGTAGGCTAGGCACGTCGTCTTCCCTCTAGCCTTGCCTTTAATTCTCACAGGGCGAGCGGGGTACGCGGTCGCTCTTGGCGCCCTTTCTCTTTCGCTCGGGAGCGGACACTTTCCCTGCATTTCACCGATCACAAAACGGTGATAATGACGGGACGACGTAAACCAACAATACAATGAAAGTTTGATGTTTAATATGACAAAGCTGGTGACAAAGCTGTGCATAGGCAAAAATCAGATGTATACATTAAGGGACAAGGAAGGCAAGGTCACAAACAATATGGATACAATAGTTGAAGTAGCGGAAGAGTTCTACAGAGATCTGTACAGCAGCCGAGGCATCCAGGATGATAACGTAAGAAGTAATAGCGCAGAGGAATCTGACATCCCACCAATATTGATAGGAGAGGTAAAGAAAGCCCTAAAGGGAATGCAAAGAGGCAAAGCAGCTGGTGAGGATCAGATAACATCAGACCTATTGAAAGACGGTGGAGAGATTATGTTAGAGAAACTGGCCACCCTGTATACGAAGTGCCTCTCGACGGGGAGGATACCAGAATCTTGGAAGAATGCCAACATCATCTTGATCCATAAGAAAGGGGACGTCAAGGACCTGAAAAATTACAGGCCCATAAGCTTACTGTCCGTTGTCTACAAGCTATTTACAAAAGTAATTGCTAACAGAATTAATACGACATTACAGTTCAATCAACCAAGGGACCAGGCAGGATTTCGTACAGGATTCTCAACAATAGACCATATTCATACTATCAATCAGTTGATAGAGAAATGCGCGGAATACAACCAACCCCTATACATAGCCTTCATAGATTACGAGAAGGCATTTGATTCGGTGGAGACATCAGCAGTCATGCAGGCACTGCGGAATCGAGGCATCGACGAAGTTTATATAAACATAATGGAAGAAATCTACAGCGGATCCACAGCCACTATAGTCCTCCATAATGAAAGCAACAGAATCCCAATAAAGAAGGGCGTACGGCAGGGAGACACGATCTCTCCAATGTTATTCACCGCGTGTTTACAGGAGGTTTTCAGGGCCCTAGATTGGGAAAAGTTAGGGATAAGAGTTAATGGAGAGTCTCTCAGTAACCTACGATTCGCTGATGACATTGCATTGATGAGTAAAGCGGGAGACGAATTACAGCTCATGATTACTGAACTGGATACGGAAAGTAGAAGAGTAGGTCTGAAAATAAAATATGCATAAGACTAAAGTAATGTGGAACAATCATGGCAGAGAACAGCGCTTTGCGATAGGTGGCGAGACACTGGAAGTTGTAAAGGAGTACGTCTACTTAGGACAGGTTGTAACCGCGGAGCCGAACCATGAGAGTGAAATAACTAGAAGAATAAGGATGGGTTGGGGCTCATTCGGCAAGCATTATCAAATCATGAATGGTAATCTACCACTATCCCCCAAGAGAAAGGTATATAACAGCTGCATCTTACCGGTACTTACCTACGGAGCACAAACCTGGAGACTTACAAAGAGGGTTCAACTTAAATTGAGGACGACGCAGCGAGCGATGGAAAGGAAAATGATAGGTGTAACCTTAAGAGACAGGAAGAGAGCAGAGTGGGTCAGGGAACAAACGGGGGTTGAAATCAGGAAGAAGAAATGGATATGGGCCGGGCACGTAGCACGTCGGCAGGATAACCGGTGGTCATTAAGGGTAACTGACTGGATTCCAAGAGATGGCAAACGCGAGAGGGGGAGACAGAATATTAGGTGGGTAGATGAGATTAAGAAGTTTGCAAGTATAACGTGGCAGCAGAAAGCACAGGACCGGGTTGATTGGCGGAACATGGGAGAGGCCTTTGCGCTGCAGTGGGCGTAGACAGGCTGATGAGATGATGATGATGATGATGATGATATACACCGTGTTTAACGGTTTACCGATGATTGCTTCCGGATCTTCGCCTCACTCATCATCGTTCACCCCGTGGATATGCTGTTATTTTTTTTGTTTTCGCCATAATTCTGCCAAGCGATCCAACAAATTCTTCATGGCTGTTCGATGGCGCATCCGACTAGCGGAACGAATTGATAGCTCTCCATATCTGTGTTCATTGCGGAAAACACGCAATATTAAGCTAAACCAATGTTTCGCACTCGCTAGTTGGACCTGGTTTCCCAGCAAACTATGCAAGGGAGTTGGACTTTACACTACCCAATACTGCTCCGACAGATGGCGCTACGCGTCTTTGAAACTCCAGAGTCTGAAGTCTATTTCAGGCGTACGTACGCCAAAGCTCGTTTCCGAGCGTCGCTCTGTATGGTTACGTGCGACGTCTTTCTGTATAGTGGAGCAACCGACAGGTCTACACTGAGGCCATCAGAAGCACGTCACTCCGAAAGCAAGCCCAGGCTATCCAGAGGGCCCAGGAAAGGGCGGAGCGTCACGGCGTTATGTCCTCTACGTAGGCGCGGCCAGCGGTTACAACGGCCTCCCGTTAGGGGGTCCTGTCCGTAACTCCTCAGGATCCAACAAAGTTCGTTGTCTGTCTGTCTGTCTGTCTGTCTGTCTGTCTGTCTGTCTGTCTGTCTGTCTGTCTTTCTGTCTGTCTGTCTTGCCCCAGAAACAAGACCTCCTCAACGTAGAATGAAAGAGAAAAAATACATTTCGACCAGATACCCTCGGATAACATTGTTTCCCTTTTGCAGGCATCAGTTTACTGGGGTGCAACAACCGAAATAGGATTTGGAGCAATTTTCAGAGCAAGAAAATATCGCATTTGGAGAAGGGATATCCAAATTTGTAGCAGGTTAGCAGGTTTGCAAAAGATCGAATGGTGCCCCGCCATGATGGTCTACTGGTTATTGGGCTCGACTGCAGACCCGCAGGTCGCGGGACCGAATGGCGGCCGCGGCGGCTGCATTTTCGATAGAGTCGGAAACGTTTGAGGCCCGTGTACTTAGATTTGAGTGCAGGTTAAACAACCCCAGGTTGTAGATATTTCCGGAGCCCTCCACTACCGCGTCCTTCATAATCATATCTTGGTTTTGGGAAGTGATTCCACAGATAATATTAGAAGATCGAATAGCAGTGAATTTGAATGGTTGTACAAGATTTACAAGCATACAAATCCACTCCTATTCCCTATTTTGCAAAACACACTTGCGTATTATATCTCGGACACAGCTTACAGAATGCCGTGAAACAAACTCAGCGCATTGTGCTGCAGGGCCACCTGCACAGCTATTATATTTAAAAAAAATGTATACAAACGCATAAATTATTAATACACATTGGGCTTATATATCTCTGGCCATACTAGTCCTGTGGAGGGAACTGTACCAAAGTTTGCGAACAATACCGGAAACCGTTCTCCATAATCTATATGATTCATAAGGCCCTCCAAGCATGGTCACGTTTTAACGCAAATTCTGTACTTGTAACACTGATGCCATGGAGACAAGACTTTCACGCCGTCAGGAACCGCTGACATTCACCGTGCATCTTACCACAGCCTCTGCCGAGTATTCACTACCTGCAAGGTCAACCAGATGCTGAGTGGAAAAATGAAAAGAAATGCCGAAGAAATGCTGAGCGCGTCTCGACGGTTCACTCCACTTTTTTTTCTTAAACTTCAATTTGATTATTCTTCTAGTACAGTCTACAAACTTCCGTAAAACAAATAGAAATTGAGACCATGAGACTTTATTTGATAGCAATTATATGGACAGTCTCGGCTGAATTTTGCCGTCGCCGTCGCCATCGCCGCCGTCATGCACCGTATATATATGAGTATGTATAAATATATAAAAGCCCCAAAGAAAAATAATTCAGAAAAATGCTTCCGAAGCGCGGAATCGAACCAGGGACCTCTTCCTCAGCAGCGAGTGGCGCTAACCACTGCGCCACGAAACGCAGATCTTCCACATAGCTAACGGCGAGCGTTGTATACACACCCTTTACCACTGGACGGACTCAGAGACGGCAGGCGTAAGCGTTTCTTCATTACCGCGAGATGGCGCTAGGAGCGCTGCAGGTGCATTTAAAAGTTGTCGGCGAGCCTCGCTCGCTTCTTATATTTGCGCAGGGACAATCTTGCCCTTCCGCTGTCTGCTCACGCGGTTTTCTCGTGCTGAGGGGAAGAGGGATGTTTCACGCTTTCACCGTGATGTCCGCGCTCGTGTTACGGAGCGTACGAAAGTCACTCGAGCTCAAGGGACGCCGCTAAACGAACAACAGAAGATGAGCGCGAAATATCAAGTGTCACAGCTCGACACTTGAAGCACTGTAGTTTCCTTCGTTGCTTTGGCCGCCTTTGCAACAGTAGCGCTGTTCAAACTGAGAGTATCCATTGGCGAGCCTCACTTCTTATAGCATTAGTTTCTGGCTATCGCATTCATTGCTTCGCCGTTCCGGCGAAGCGGACTTTTTTTCATTGATTAGCAATGAAGTGTTCGGCCGCATGTCCCGTACAATCTATATTTAGATGAAAACCGTCATTAAAAAGAGGACGTTCAAATTATGAAAAACTGCATACGATTGCTAGTTTCACAATTTCATTTTCAAGATGAATGAAAGATTGCTTTCCCCCAGAACCCTTCGCATAAAATTACTCTTTCCTGTAAACAAAAAAGAAGATTTATAATAGTCATGAAGAGCGTGAGCTTGCTGTTAAAATATGACCTTTTTTTAAAGCATGTAGCTAGCGGAGAAACTCGAAAATATGAAAATTATTATATTAGGTGGTATAAACGGTACCTCTGTGGCGGCGCAAGCGCAGCTGGCAAATAAATGTACTAATCATGAATGATGGCGTCCACTTTCGTTATACATATGTTATCGCATGAAATTGGCATATGTTTTATAAGTGATGCAATTAATAATAATCCAGGCAACGCCACCTGACAATACCCTAGTAGACAACATACTCTGCCAAATTTACATTAGTGCATTGGTGTTACTTCTGTTTTATTATTGCAATGTTTTATGAGTGTCATGCTTATGAAAAAAAATGTTTTCTCTCATTTCAGCTACTTCGTAGCGCTGGTATCAACACGAGGCGCAAGGTATTGAAGGCAGCCCGTGAAATCAGGGTAAGCTGCTCTTCTCCTTGAATGAGGACGTCTCCATATAAGTATAAATGATGCAGGCGAAATTCTAGAGGCTCCCGTACTTAGATTTAGGTAACCGCTAAAGAACACCATATAGTCAAATGTCCTGAGCGATGCTCTACAGCGTCCCTCATAATGGTATCGTGGTTTTGGGACGTAAAACCCTAACCAGTATCGTTATTTATACTATGAACATTGCGGGATATATGAAATGCAACACGGGGGCTTCGCCAGGCAAAATTTAAAAACACACGACTCTAAAATGTACCCATACAAAACACTTTCACGTGAATGTGCTTGTGCAGTTTCTAATTTGCAAATAATTTGTTCTAATTTGTCAAAAGAACCAATAAGATAGCTGTCGACCATCACCGGCGCACCTGGCAACAAGAGAGGTTGGAATGTACTCCGATGATTCACGTGTGTAGAGAAGAACAGTGCCCAGCTCGCATGATGGCTCGCGTCAAGGGTCGCCAGGTCAAAATCATAAGAAAATAGCCAACGAATTGGAAAAGCTGTTAAAAAGCAGCCAACTTGAGCCAATGGCCGTAAAACTATACAAAAGAAGCCATGCGTTTGTGAAACCGATAGGCGACGGTTTTAGTTATATCACCGATTGCAAAAGCCTTTTGGTGAGAATCTGGATATGTACTGCATGAATCTTCTCAAATCCGAATTGCTCAGATTGAAGCACAAATTGCTGACTTTAGCAATGATTTGGGCATAATTTTTTTAGATGCGAAGTATCTTAAGGCCGAGCTCAATCCGGTGGTGTGCGGCGTGACCACCCTTACTGCGCATGCGCGATACCCACTCCACACCAGCTCCCTCCACTCACCATCTCCCTTTCCCTCTCCCCTCTCCCTCTCTCATACCCTCTCCCCTCCCCATTTCCACTCTTCCTCTGAAACGCGGGCTAGACATGCCGAAATTCTCTCCTGCGGCAACGCGCGATGAGCTCGATCGCATGCGCGTCCCCTCCCCTTCTCTCTCCTCTCCTACGCTGCCCCCTCTCGCCCGCCTGTCGACCGCGTTTCCCCGCTCGCCCTGTGAGAATTACGGCCAGGCTAGATGGAAGATACGACGCGCGTAGCGTCCCTCTTCGCGTTCCACAACGCGAGGTCGGTAGCATGCCCAACGAACGCCAACGGAACGCGATCGTGCAAGTGCTCCGGCTTCGCATCGCCTCATGGTCCCCTTTAGCGGGAGATGGTGTAATTTTTTTAAAACGGACACCCTGGTGTAGTACTTGGCCACTACCTCCCACATGAATACACCAATAAACCATCGGCCCTCAGTCCCCAGCGGCTGGGAAGCAACTGACCAAGGCGGCAGTCAGACCTGCGAGTCCTGTCCGTAACTCTCAGGATCCAAACAAAGTTCGTGTCTGTCTCTGTCTGTCTGCCTGTCTGTCTGTTGCTGTTGTCTGTCTGTCTGTCTGTCTGTCTGTCTTTCTGTCTGTCTGGCTTGCCCCAGAAAAAGACCTCCTCAACGTAGAATGAAAGGGAAAAAAATACATTCGACCAGATACCCTCGGATAACATGTTCCCTTTTGCAGGCATCAGTTTACTGGGGTGCAACAACCGAAATAGGATTGGAGCAATTTCAGAGCAAGAAAATATCGCATTTGGAGAAGGGATATCCAAATTTGTAGCAGGTTAGCAGGTTTGCAAAAGATCGATGGTGCCCCGCCATGATGGTCTACTGGTTATTGGGCTCGACTGCAGACCCGCAGGTCGCGGGACCGAATGGCGGCCGCGGCGGCTGCATTTCGATAGAGTCGGAAACGTTTGAGGCCCGTGTACTTAGATTTGGTGCAGGTTAAACAAACCCCAGGTTGTAGATATTCCGGAGCCCTCCACTACCGCGTCCTTATAATCATATCTTGGTTTTGGGAAGTGATTCCACAGATAATATTAGAAGATCGAATAGCAGTGAATTTGAATGGTGTAAAGATTTACAAGCATACAAATCCACTCCTATTCCTATTTGCAAAACACATTGCGTATTATATCTCGGACACAGCTACAGAATGCGTGAAACAAAACTCAGCGCATTGTGCTGCAGGGCCACCTGCACAGCTATTATATTTAAAAAAATGTATACAAAACGCAAAATTATTAATACACATTGGGCTTATATATTCTGGCCATACTAGTCGTGGAGGGAACTGTACCAAAGTTTGCGAAACAATACCGGAAACCGTTCTCCATAATCTATATGATTCATAAGGCCCTCCAAGCATGGTCACGTTTTAACGCAAATTCTGTACTTGTAACACATGATGCCATGGAGACAAGACTTTCACGCCGTCAGAACCGCTGACATTCACCGTGCATCTTACCAACAGCCTCTGCCGAGTATTCACTACCTGCAAGGTCAACCAGATGCTGAGTGGAAAAATGAAAAGAAATGCCGAAGAAATGCTGAGCGCGTCGCGACGGTTCACTCCACTTTTTTTTCTTAAACTTCAATTTGATATTCTTCTATACAGTCTACAAACTCCGTAAAAACAAATAGAAATTGAGACCATGAGACTTTATTTGATAGCAATTTATGGACAGTCTCGGCTGAATTTTGCCGTCGCGTCGCCATCGCCGCCGTCATGCACGTATATATATGAGTATGTATAAATATATAAAGCCCCAAAGAAAAATAATTCAGAAAAATGATTCCGAAGCGGGAATCGAACCAGGGACCTCTTCCTCAGCAGCGAGTGGCGCTAACCACTGCGCCACGAAACGCAGATCTTCCACATAGCTAACGGCGAGCGTTGTATACACACCCTTTACCACTGGACGGACTCAGAGACGGCAGGCGTAAGCGTTTCTTCATTACCAGCGAGATGGCGCTAGGAGCGCTGCAGGTGCATTTAAAAGTTGTCGGCGAGCTCGCTCGCTTCTTATATTTGCGCAGGGACAATCTTGCCCTTCCGCTGTCTGCTCGCGCGGTTTTCTCGTGCTGAGGGGAAGAGGGATGTTTCACGCTTTCACCGTGATGTCCGCGCTCGTGTTACGGAGCGTACGAAAGTCACTCGAGCTCAAGGGACGCCGCTAAACGAACAACAGAAGATGAGCGCGAAATATCAAGTGTCACAGCTCGACACTTGTAGCACTGTAGTTTCCTTCGTTGCTTTGGCCGCCTTTGCAACAGTAGCGCTGTTCAAACTGAGAGTATCCATTGGCGAGCCTCACTTCTTATAGCATTAGTTTTGGCTATCGCATTCATTGCTTCGCCGTTCCGGCGAAGCGGACTTTTTTCATTGATTAGCAAGAAGTGTTCGGCGCCGCATGTCCCGTACAATCTATATTAGATGAAAACCGTCATTAAAAAGAGGACGTTCAAATTATGAAAAACGCATACGATGCTAGTTTCACAATTTCATTTTCAAGATGAATGAAAGATTGCTTTCCCCAGAACCCTTCGCATAAAATTACTCTTTGTAAACAAAAAAGAAGATTTATAATAGTCATGAAGAGCGTGAGCTTGCTGTTAAATATGACCTTTTTTTAAAGCATGTAGCGGAGAAACTCGAAAATATGAAAATTATTATATTAGGTGGTATAAACGGTACCTCTGTGGCGGCGCAAGCGCAGCTGGCAAATAAATGTCTAAATCATGAATGATGGCGTACACTTTCGTTATTACTATGTTATCGCATGAAAATTGGCATATGTTTTATAATAGGGTGATGCAATTAATATAATCCAGGCAACCGCCACCTGACAATACCCTCAGTAGACAAACATACTCTGCAACATTTACATTAGTGCATTGGTGTTACTTCTGTTTATTATTGCAATGTTTTATGAGTGTCATGCTTATGAAAAATGTTTTCTTCTCATTTCAGCTACTTCGTAGCGCTGGTATCAACACGAGGCGCAAGTATTGCAAGGCAGCCGTGAAATCAGGGTAAAGCTGCTCTTCTCCTTGAATGAGGACGTCTCCATAAGTATAAACTGATGCAGGCGAAATTTCTAGAGGCCTCCCGTACTTAGATTTAGGTAACCGCTAAAGAACACCTATAGTCAAATGTCCTGAGCGATGCTCTACAGCGTCCTCATAATGGTATCTGTGGTTTTGGACGTAAAACCCCAACCAGTATCGTTATTTATACTATGAACATTGCGGGATATATGAAATGCAACACGGGGGCTTCGCCAGGCAAAATTTAAAAACACACGACTCTAAAATGTACCCATACAAAACACTTTCACGTGAATGTGCTTGTGCAGTTTCTAATTTGCAAATAATTTGTTCTAATTTGTCAAAAGAACCAATAAGATAGCTGTCGACCATCACCGGCGCACCTGGCAACAAGAGAGGTTGGAATGTACTCCGATGATTCACGTGTGTAGAGAAGAACAGTGCCCAGCTCGCATGATGGCTCGCGTCAAGGTTCGCCAGGTCAAAATCATAAGAAAATAGCCAACGAATTGGAAAAGCTAGTTAAAAAGCAGCCAACTTGAGCCAATGGCCGTAAAACTATACAAAAGAAGCCATGCGTTTGTGAAACCGATGGCGACGGTTTTAGTTATATCACCGATTGCAAAAGCCTTTTGGTGAGAATCTGGATATGTACTGCATGAATATTCTCAAATCCGAATTGCTCAGATTGAAGCACAAATTGCTGACTTTAGCAATGATTTGGTGCATAATTTTTTTAGATGCGAAGTATCTTAAGGCCGAGCTCAATCCGGTGGTGTGCGGCGTGACCACCCTTACTGCGCATGCGCATACCCACTCCACACAGCTCCTCTCCACTCACCATCTCCACTTTCCCTCTCCCCTCTCCCTCTCTCATACCCCTCTCCCCTCCCCATTTCCACTCTTCCTCTGAAACGCGGGCTAGACATGCCGAAATTCTCTCCTGCGCAACGTCGCGATGAGCTCGATCGCATGCGCGTCCCCTCCCCTTCTCTCTCCTCTCCTACGCTGCCCCCCTCTCGCCCGCCTGTCGACCGCGTTCCCCGCTCGCCCTGTGAGAATTAACGGCCAGGCTAGATGGAAGATACGACGCGCGTAGCGTCCCTCTTCGCGTTCCACAACGCGAGGTCGGTAGCATGCCCAACGAACGCCAACGGAACGCGATCGTGCAAGTGCTCCGGCTTCGCATCGCCTCATGGTCCCCTTTAGCGGGAGATGGTGTAATTTTTTTAAAACGGACACCCTGGTGTAGTACTTGGCCACTACCTCCCACATGAATACACCAATAAACCATCGGCCCTCAGTCCCCAGCGGCTGGGAAGCAACTGACCAAGGCGGCAGTCAGACCTGCGACGCAGAAGAAGGTGCTAAGAACCTCTGGGTGCGGACAGCCCGCCATTGGAATCTGAATGGACCATTTGCAAAATCTGCAAGGCGGCTTACTGCAAGGTTGTTTCCAACCAAAAATCTCGGTCGCAGACTGGTTTTCTCGCTCATTGTACTTTTACGGGAAGGCACGCGAGTACGACAAAACGACCCTCTTCCCCCAACTATTACTGGGGGGCCGCCTCGTACGAACCCTCAGCCTTCGCTAGGTGGACAAGCAGCCGTCGTTCGTAAGAAAAAAAAGGGGGGGGGGAGGGGGTAGAGAAGCAAGAACGGAATGAGCGAGAAAAGCAGTCGGGGATTGAGAGTTTTTGGTTGGAAAACACCATTGCTAGGAAATTTATCTAGTGAGGCGAGTCTAGCTGTACTATTTGAGCAATTAGAGGGTGTTAAATGAGATGTAATACGCCTCAGTGAGGTTAGGAGGCCACATGAGGTTTATACAGTGCTGAAGAACGGACACGTCCTATACTATCGTGGCTTAGCTGACAGAAGAGAACTAGGGGTGGGGTTCCTTATTCATAAAGATATAGCTGGCAATGTAGAGGAATACTATAGCATTGATGAGAGGGTGATATGTGTCGTACTTATGTTTAATAAGAGGTACAAGATGAAGGTGGTACAGGCCTACGCGCCTACATCCAGCCACGACGCTCAATTGGTTGAACGCTTCTACGAAGACATAGAATCAGCAATGAGTAAGGTAAAGACACAGTATACTGTACTGATGGGTGACTTCAATGCAAAGATAGGCAAGAAGTAGGCTGGAGATCATGCAGTTGGGGAATATGGCATCGGCTCTAGAAACGCCAGAGGGGAGTTACTAGTAGAATTTGCAGAACGCAATAATCTACAGATCTTGAATACCTTCTACAGAAAACGGGCTACTCGTAAGTGGACGTGGAGGAGTCCTAATGGCGAAACTAGAAATGAAATAGACTTCATAATGTGCGACCACCCGGGCATCGTACAGGATGTGGAAGTAGTTAACAAGATCCAATGTAGTGACCATAGAATGGTAAGATCTAGAATTCAACTAGACGTGAGGACGGAACGGCAGAAACTGATACGCAAGAAGCCGATTATTGAACTAGCTCTGAGAGCGAAGTACAGGAATTCAGAGTTTCACTTCAGAATAGGTGCGCGGCTTTAACCGAGGAAACCGACCTTAGCGTTGACGCAATGAATGATAATCTGACTAGTATCATTAAGGAGTGTGCAGTTGAAGTCGGGGGTACAGTCGTTAGACTGGACACTGAGAAGCCATCCCAAGAGACGAAAAACCTCATTAAGAAACGTCAAGCAATGAAAGCCTCAATTTCAACAGACAAAATAGAGCTGGCGGAGCTTTCGAAGTTAATGAATAGGCGTAAAGTAGCCGACATAAGAAACTATAATATGGAGAGAATTTAGCATGCTCTAAATAACGGAAGAAGCCCCAAAGCTATGAAGACAGAACTGTGCATAGGGAATAATCAGGTGTATGCATTAAGGGGCAAGGAAGGTAAGGTCACAACCAATCTGGATAGAATAGTTAAGGTAGCGGAAGAGTTCTACAAAGATCTGTACAGCAGCCGAGACAGTCAGGATGATAACGTAAGAAGCAGTAATAGCCAAGAGGAATCTGATATCCCACCAGTATTGACAGGAGAGGTAAAGAAAGCACTAAAGGGAATGCTAAGAGGCAAAGCAGCTGGTCAGGATCAGGTAACATCAGACCTGTTGAAAGACGGTGGAGAGATTATCTTAGAAAAACTGGCCACCCTGTATACGAAGTGTCTCTCGACCGGGAGGATACCAGAATCTTGGAAGAATGCCAACATCATCTTGATCCATAAGAAAGGGGACGTGAAAAACCTGAAAAATTACAGGCCCATCAGCTTACTGTCCGTTGTCTACAAGCTATTTACAAAAGTAATTGCTAACAGAATTAATACGGCATTAGAGTTCAATCAGCCAAGGGACCAGGCAGGATTTCGTGCAGGCTTCTCAACAATAGACCATATTCATACTATCAATCAGGTGATAGAGGATACAACCAACCCCTATCATAGCCTTCATAGATTACCAGAAGGCATTTGATTCGGTGGAGACATCAGCAGTCATGCAGGCACTGCGGAATCAGGGCATCGACGAAGCCTATATAAACCTAATGGAAGAAGTTTACAGCGGATCCACAGCCACTATAGTCCTCCATAAAGAAAGCGACAGAATCCAAATAAAGAACGGCGTACGGCAGGGAGACACGATCTCTCCAATGCTATTCACCGCGTGTTTACAGGAGGTTTTCAGGGCCCTAGAATGGGAAGAATTAGGGATAAGAGTTAACGGAGAGTATCTCAGTAACCTGCGGCTCGCTGATGACATTGCATTGATGAGTAACGCGGGAGACGAATCACAGCGCATGATTTCTGAACTGAATGCGGAAAGTAGAAGAGTAGGTCTGAAAATTAATATGCATATAACTAAAGTAATGTGGAACAATCTTGGCGGAGAACAGCGCTTTGCGATAGGTGGCGAGACACTGGAAGCTGTAAGGAGTACGTCTACTTAGGACTGGTAGTAATCGCGGAGCCGAGCCATGAGAGTGAAATAACTAGAAGAATAAGGATGGGATGGGGCTCATTCGGCAAGCATTATCATATCATGAGTGATAATCTACCGCTATCCCTCAAAAAGAAGGTACGCAACAGCTGCATTTTACCGGTACTTACCTACGGAGCAGAAACCTGTAGACTTACAAAGAGGGTTCAACTTAAATTGAGAACGACGCAGCGAGTGATGGAAAGGGAAATGATAGGTGTAACCTTAAGAGACAGCAACAGAGCAGAGTAGGCCAGGGAACAAACGGGGGTTAAGGACATCATGGTTGAAATCAAGAAGAAAAGGATATGGGCCGGGCACGTAGCAAGTCGGCAGGATACCCGGTGGTCATTGAGGGTAACTGTCAGGATTCCAAGAGATGGCAAACGCGTGAGGGGGAGACAGAACATTATGTGGGTAGGTGAGATTAAGAAGTTTGCAGGTATAACGTGGCAGCAGAAAGCACAGGACCGGGTTGATTGGCGGAACATGGGAGAGGCCTTTGCCCTTCAGTGGGCGTAGACAGGCTGATGATAGTGCAGAATAACGAAGTGTCTTTCGCTGTTACAAAAATACGCAGTTTTTGAGTAGTGTACTTAGATCATTGCCTTCGCGTTCGGTGGCACTAGGCATGCGTCATAAGCTAGCCACTTGGGTATGCACTTCATATTTCTAAAATAGCGTACGCCCCGAAGCAACGCAAACGCAACCACACCTATTAAAAACCTCTGTAGTGACACTCAGTTCACGCGCCTTGCGTGACTTTTCTTGAAAGGACTAGAAGTAACACAGTCATGTCGTGGAAGAACGCAGCCATGTGTTTTTTTTTTCATTGTCGCCTTGTGGTGGCAATAACAATGACTCCGACATTACTATATGTGCTCAAGATCGCAGTTGGTGGGATAATGGCATTGAAGCCTATATTGTAGTCATTGAAGCCTCTATTTGTAGTCATAATAAATCTCGATATAACCGGATGGCTGTAACAAAATAATCGACATAACGACCAAATCGTGATTTCGATTGAAAGACCCCTAAAAAACAATTTTGGAAAACCTCGTTTTCCCGAGGTAAATTTCGGCGCTAACGAGGGCGGCAAAGATGGCGCATACGGTCGCAGGAGAGGTAACCTTCGTCTGCATCAGGCAGATGCATCACTTCAAATTACCAACTTTTTTTTTAATATCTGGGGTTTAACGTCCCAAAACCACCATTGATTATGAGAGACGCCGTAGTGGAGCTCTCCGGAAATTTCGGCATCCTGGGGTTCTTTAACGTGCACCTAAATCTAAGTACACGGGCCTCAAACATTTTCGCCTCCATCTCAAATGCAGCCGCCGCGGGCGGGATTCGATCCCGCTACCTTCGGGTCAGCAGTCGAGCGCCATAACCGCTAGACCACCGTGGCGGGGCCAAATTACCGACTTCGCTGCAAAACCTGTTTGCAGTACGTGTCATGTATATTGAACTGCTATAAAATAGGTGAGCGAGTTGTCCTTTTTATCTCTGAGTGCACTTATTTTGTTGTGTGCCACCGCTCGGCGAGTTGCAATTTCACCGGCTATTTGTTTTGAGTAAGTGCAGTGCATCATATAGGCAATCAAAGCCTTCCATGATTTTAAGAAATATTTGTTTAACGAGAAAATTGCGGCAGCCCTTCAATTTCGTTATAACGAGCTTTAAAAACCATGTTTAAAGATACACGCTAACTATCCTTGAAGATCACTATACTCGTTCCGGAGTGTCGTGGCAGGCGTGACTCTCCAAAAGAGAGCTAACGAGTATCTTTAACGAGTTACATGTGTGACCAGTCGGGACTGAACAAAAACAGTAACAGGTAATCCGTTTATTTTTTGTTTACCTGTTTAAGTGTACCGCGCATTCCAGATACAAGGTCATGTGAGTCCCTATCTGCCGGTTTCACACACTCTATGGCCCGCTCCGTAGAACTAGACCTTCGAAATTATATGGTTTGACGCTTCCATCTGAATACATGTAAATTTCGCTTTCCAAATAATTTTTTGTAATTTGGGATTCGTGAAATACTGTTTTTTACAGCACTGCATGGTGGAGAATCCATACTTCGATCCAAGCACGGGCGTAGAGAGCAAGTGAAGTGAAGGTAAGATGACGCTTGCTGAAAGCATAGTGTAAAAAAATGCCCGACGCAGGTAGGGTACGTTTGTTATCCAGGAATTCGTCCTGACGTGGACAGCTACAAGATTTATATAAGTGTTATACAGGTACGCGGAGCATTCCATCAATATGTTCCCAACCGCCTCTTGCTGCCAGCAGTACTATACACAGCAGACACTAATGACACGCCCTATGCGATAAAATTACTGTCCGTGTATGCCACGTTCAGTCGAAGATGATGGTAAAGCGTCTCTAGGTGGCGAGGAAGCGACAAATAGACAAGCCAACCTACTCCGAAGCTGACCTACTCCGGTAGCCAACCTGCTCCGGTTGTCTACGAGTCAGTTCATCCTGTAGCCCACAAACGCTCAGTGGTTCGTTCATTAGTTCAAAGAGCAATGCGCACCTGTTCCGACGCAAGGAGCCTCTAGGAGGAGCTCCAGACCATTGAAAATGGCCCAATCCGGGACATTTTATTACGAAAACAAGTAAGTTCATCAGGCAGAACCAGCAGTCAAACAGTCAAGCCGTGGTTAATACAGCGTCAACACAGAAGCGCGTGGCGATTCCGTACATTTGAGGAGTAAGCGAAGCTCTAGCTCGTATTTGGGAAAACGTGGCGTGCAGACTGCACATGTGCCAGCAAGCAAGCTTAAGGGTGACTTTCTAAATATGAAGGGTGCCCTCCCTCGGCAACATTTCCCTGGTGTGGTCTGCAAGATCCCATGAGCCGACTGCGAATCGGTATACAGTGGCGAAAGTGGAAATGTCAGCAGGCGTCTGAAGCAGCGCAAGTATGACGTCGTCAAGGGCCACACAATGACAAATGCTCTCGCGGAGCATGCCGAGAAGACGGGTCACGAGATAAGGTGGGACAACGCACGCATTATGGCCACGGAGAAGAATTTGACAACGAGGCTCAATCTCGAATCACTAATAATTCAACCAAAAGTACCACAATCAATAGATCATCTGGCACACTCAATCACGTGTACTCCCGAACTTTCCTTCATGCACTCAGCGCTATATAAGAACCAGCTGCTTAGCCTTCATTCCATTGAGAAAAAGGAATTCGTGAGGATCCCGAAACGTCAATTTCTTTTGTTTTGATATTGGTCAATGACCTGTTTTTGAACAATGCCTTTACCTGACCAGACGGCATTCCGTTGAACTCTCGACTAAATAATAAGGCAGCTCGTTAGACGTTAGTGGCTTAGGCATGGCCGGACAGGAGATGAGCGTGGGCGTTCCTTCTTACGGCCTTGGCTGTAGGAAACCCAAGCTCAACTTTGGGCTGACGCTCGCGCTGCCGAGCTATGCGTTACTGGGGATAGACGCTGCCGGCGAAGGTAACTTGTCGCCGGATTCGGCAGCGGTGGCGGCAAGGACACAGACATAACGAATTAGCGCAAACAACCACGGAGAAGGGGAAGGCAACAGACCAGACTCAGCGCTAAACTTGAACTGAGCATTTACACCCAGGAAAAGCATAGAAACACAAGATGCGCAGGAGGTTGCGCATGACGGAAACGATCACTCAAAAAACGCCCTCCATAAAGGCGCACTACTCTTCATTTTATACTTCAATGTGTTCATCCGGCACCTTTTGAACTGTTCACATGCGTACACACCTATTCGTGCCACACCTAACCGAATGGTTCCATGTTCCGATTATTGTCGAGGTATGCGCATTCTTTATTGTTCAGAGCCAGCGGCGGAGCACTCCGGTCACCCACGTTTCTTGAAACCTGGGTAACCTGAGAAGTTTCTCTTTCAGACTGCCCCCGTAACCGCCTGAGCACATTGATGCAATGAAACTGCGCTGTGCACATTCACTTTCAGCAATGGTCAGCGAAATGGTCAGCAGCCGCGACAGCACTGACAGCTGCCCGGTGTTTCCTCAAATGGTCGTTTAAACAACTACCGTTTGACCATTGTAGCACATTCTGCACGACAGTGGAATCAAATAAATCAAGTAAGCACAGCTAGGCAAGGACACGTTCGCGCAGGCGGTCCTCAATTGGCCGGGAGCACTACTAGGCAGCAATAGGAAACCCAACCTGAAGTTTGGGCGCGACGCTCGCGTGGCCGAGCTATGCGCTACTGGAATGGATCCTGCCGGCGAAAGCAGTTTGTCGCCGGATTTGGCAGCAGTGGTGGTTAGAACAGGTGCGGGCATGCGCTCCTCATTCGGCACGGGGCACAGCTAGTGATTGTTACAATGTGGCACAGCACAGATGCAACCCTAGAGCTCTGCTTGTGCTGAAAAGCGGGGACGGCAGTGTTATGGTGAAAGGAGCCGGGCCGTGAATAATCCCGATTACGATAAGAGCAGTTGCGCCACTCGATGTTACTTTGGGAGCTCCAATTACCATGGAAGCATTTATCCATGGCACAGCGGCTACGTAGCAAGGAGCAGAGGCTAGAAAGAGCTATATACAGTAAGGGCCTGCTCACGCTAGCGGCACGGCAGCTCACCGTTTCCCGTTCTCCGGCTGCCGTGCGCAAACGGTTTCGTTTGCGCACATTAGCCGTTGTTTGCGTTTCGGAGAATAGGTCCGAAACCCATTTTCGCGCCGTTCTCCGGCTGCCGGAGAGCGACGTAGCCAATCAGCGAGGGAGGAGCGGTTGCCATAATTACAACGTGCCGTGTCGTCTGCTTTCGTCTTTCCGCGGTCCGCGGGACGTTTCGAGCTGCTTGCTATTTGCTCCGCGTTTTTCACGCTAGAAGTGCGGATGTCATCCATGTCGTCGCCAGGCATGATTCCAGCAGTCAATAAGTGTTTTAGTCTGTCTGACATTAAAGAA
The DNA here is from genome assembly GCF_013339695.2 of Rhipicephalus sanguineus. Classification (NCBI taxonomy): domain Eukaryota; kingdom Metazoa; phylum Arthropoda; class Arachnida; order Ixodida; family Ixodidae; genus Rhipicephalus; species Rhipicephalus sanguineus. The sequence goes on from NC_051180.1 coordinate 151,180,981, forward strand.
ATCGTCGCGTAAAACCAAATAAAATGTCCGCAATGTGGCGCCAGGTCAAGTGGCGCCAGCTACGGAGGATTAGAAACAATTAACAAGTACGTTATCTATGGACTCCGAGATTTCGGAAGCGCCCATCCCGACTCTCTAAGCCTACAGCATATATTATTTCACTGTGGCTCTGAAAAACGGCGCCGAATTTGGACGAATACATTGATGTCTAAGCTAAGGACATAAATCTAAAGCAAATGTTAGCATCAGTTCAGAGCTTACACACTACAGAGCGCACGGCGGCCACTTGACAGATTCGAGGTGGACAACTGATTTTGGCAGTGCGGCCATGTTTTTCAGAGGCGCCAATGCCTCGCCGGTGATGCTTGCCGTGCAAGTTGGGCACTTCTCGCTCTTGCGGTGACGGCCCACGTTCTACGGCACCACGCCGTTGCGGCGGGCTTGTCGCTAGCGTGAGCGGCCGTAACTCAGGCAGCGACAGGATCACAGGCACAATTGGCAACAGCTGAACGCTCATGCACTCCTGTTGTTAAACGGGAATACATGCGGCGTTTGAGCGGCATCCGTGCGACGAACCTTTGTGCGACTACGAACGCTCGACACATGGTGCACAACGAATATCTGGCGAGGAGAGCAGGCACTCGCGTTAACTACATCATGCGGTTATGTGCCTTGTTTTGTGGTTTTCTTTATTGAAAGAATTTTAAATGCGAAGCATTTCTTAGCAAACCAAAGCTACTTACAGCGTATCTATCTATCTATCTATCTATCTATCTATCTATCTATCTATCTATCTATCTATCTATCTATCTATCTATCTATCTATCTATCTATCTATCTATCTATCTATCTATCTATCTATCTATCAGCCGTCTACGTCTGGGTGCTCTCGTGATCGCTTCCTTAACGAGGTTTAGACCAAAATCGGCATGGGAGGGTAGGAGGGCCTGACGAATTTGACTGTCCGATCATCACTTGAAAATTGGCCGCGTATCTGCGTGCTTCGCTGCAAATGTCGTGTAAAGACGATAGAAGAGGCGCTGTGTGAGATATGGACGCCATCTGGTAATAGGTCGGGAAACATGAGTGCTGTGTTGCGTGCTGGTAGTCCCGGCGCAGCAGCAGGCGAAGACCAGCGGTGACCAACGCGACCAGCGGGGACGCCAGCCAGCCCGAAAACGCGGTTTGGCGCGAAGCGCTGAAGCAGAGAAACGTCCGCACTCAACGAGTACTCTCCACACACTCTTTTATTTACACGTCGCCTGGGTAAAACAGGAACGCCAGAGCGGCGCCCACAACCGGCAGCCTGAAGGCCGCCCACAACGCTGCTTTTTCATTTTTTACAGCGAAAGCTGTTATGAGATCATTTCACCGGCCGTTTTTGGCGCCGTAGTTGTCCGCCGCCGCCGCCGCCGCCGCCGCTGCCGCCGCCGCCGCCGGTGTCCGTAACCAGTATCGCTCGAAATAAGAAAAAAAACTAAATAAGAAAAAAATTCCACGATGGAACGAGGTTCGAACCTGGGCCCTCTGCGTGGGAGCCCAGTATTCAACCTCTGAGCCATGCCGGTGCTTGAAACTGCTTTGCAAAAAGGTCCTATACAGGCTTCATGTCGGGAAGGAACCACATTAGCATATGCAATATAGCGTGATAGAAGAGTAAATAAGCACCAAGCGTCGCACAACGCGAATTCTGTAACCAGGCGTCACACAATGCGAATTGCGCAACGAGTAGGTTGTTGAATGCTTCCAACCCATTACAAAGGGTTGGAAGCATTCCCATAATTATTCGTCGTCATCAGGCACAGCATCAACAAAGTGCGCATAATGCCTTACATGTGTTTAGCAGGTACCACGGCTCTCCGTAGAATGACGAAAAATGGCACAGTGCCTGCTGCCCTACTTCTCAAAAGCTACAATGATTTATAGCGTAGTGGGTTCCTCGCAAGTGCACTTGTATTGGTTGCCAAGGAAGCCCATAAGCGCATGATCCATTTTCTCGGGGTCTCAGTAAATTACAATGATTTAGAGCGTAGTGGGTTCCTCGCAAGTGCACTTGTATTGGTTGCCAAGGAAGCCCATAAGCGCATGATCCATTTTCTCGGGGTCTCAGTAAAATTACAATGGTTTAGAGCGTAGTGGGTTCCTCGCAAGTGCACTTGTATTGGTTGCCAAGGAAGCCCATAAGCGCATGATCCATTTCCTCGGGGTCTCAGTAAAAGGTCTTCGCCCCCCCTCCCCCGTCTCTCTCCCACATCAACGTATATTATACAGCATAACGGGAGAGGGAAATAGCGACCGGGCGTCACCCAATGCAAATTGCATAACTGGTGGGCCGTTTAAAGCTTCCAATGCATTACAAAGGGCTGAGCCAGAATTCATTGTCATCAGTCGTCGCGTCAACAAAGTGCACATAATGCCTTACAGACGTGTAGCTGGTGCCTCGCTTCTCCGCAGAATGACGAATAATGTCTCAGTAGGTGCTTCCCAACTTCACAAAAATTGTGATTTATGGCGTAGTGGGTACCATTCTAGTGTACTTCTATTGTAGCCCCAAGAGAGCTTACAACGCGCTCTAGAAACGCCGCTCTTCAAGCTTTCGCTGTGACTGTGCTGCGATTTCAGCGCAGGCCTGGAGTTTTTAAATATTTTTTTCACCTTCTTGGCCTTCTCAAAACTAAAGTTTTTCAACACCAACCCATGGCATTCGTACAGTGCAATACAGAACCGAAACCGAAGCACAACAATGAGCTTATACCACGGGCCGCGGTATGCGGGTATGTGCCACAGGTGATTTACAGTTAAAATCTTTCCAGGAAACGGCGAGAACAGACATTGGACATTTAAATGCGAGAGCGCTAAGAAAAACTGACATCAGCAGCTTTGACCCGTTCAACGCAAATAATAAAAATCAGGATCCCAGCAGGAATCGAACCCAAGCGCTCTCCGTGGCAGTCCGGCATTCTACGACAGAGCCCGCCAGGTCTTGCAACTGCCTGGGTTAAATACCCTGTGCGGGCGTAGTGTCGGTGCAACGCCAGTTGTTTTTTCAGTGCTGGCTATTGTTGGGTATCGGGTGTCTCAGCTTGCGACTGCATCTGCACAGAGCTAATAGACGGAGCGGACAAGGCGACGGTGAGTTAAGGCAAGTTTATATACATATAAACAGAGGCGTTACATATTCGGCACTGGGGCTGACAGCTTATTGGGCTCGCACTGAGGTGCGACGACGACCCGGGATTTCTTCGTTCGCTGCCCCTGTCGTCTCTTCGCGCAGCTTTTGGGCCCTGGGACCCCTTGCATCAGCCAGGAGTCCGAAGCCTACACTCAGGAACCGCCGTTGGTCGCTGGCTGGAATTGGATCCGTGGATGAGAGAGCTTGCCACACCTTGCGTGAGGAATTGCCGTCGATTACGTCAGGCGTACCGCAGGAGTTGCCGTGGGTTGCATGAGACTCCCGCCTTGGTTGGGACCCGTTGCATCAGGTACCTCGCTGGTGTTCGTGCTGGTTGCATCAGACAGTATGTCGATGTTGACGCCACTTGCGTCAGACGTTCTACAAGCTTGAATGCCTTGTTGAAGCAAGGAAGTTTGGGTTGGGAGCCCTGGCATAATACTATGTAGTTTATAACAAGCAGAATTTGTCCGAACTATACGCTTCTGAAATAAATGTTCTCGAGATGTGTCAGCATCTGCAGTAACTTTCTTCCTTTGCTGTGAACCTACCAACACACAACTGGTATTCCGCCTTTGTTTTTAGGGGCGAAGCTCCTTAAGGCGGCACCCGTTCGTCCCTCGTAGTCGTAGTAGTAGTCGTGGTGCCTAACCAGTCTTACGCTTTGACCTCCAAGGTGGTGCCGGTGGGAGATTTTTCCTGTGCGTTGTTGAACAATAAAAAATTCGCAGCGTGCGCGTTAACTAAAAGACGAATTCTTCTGTCTCTCATTCCCCATTAGCAGCCATTGGCATGTTCCAGTAGGAAACGTTAGTAGAAGTGTAAGTGTTAGCTAAAAGCCGACTTCTTCAGTCTCTCATTCCCATTAGCAGCCATTGTTTACCTCCAAGGTAGTGCCTGGTGAGATTTCTCCTGTGCGTGATTAAACAATAAAAATTTTGTTCAAAACGCCTTTGATTGATGAAATAAACCAACGAAAGACGCCAGATGTTTTGTAAAAGCAAAACGAAAGAACGCCAGATGTTTCTAAAGCAAAACGAAAAGACGCCAGCTGCTTAACGAAAGACGCCAGATGTTTTCTAAAGCAATGGTTTTCTAAACAATGAAAATTCACAGCGTACATTTAAATTAAGGTGAGCTGCAAGTCGTCATAACCCATCGAACCTTCAGTATAAACGCGCCCGATCTCACGTCGGTGATGATATACTGGGCAGAATTAACGGAAGATTCACGGTCTACCGATGAACCTCCGCAGCTTCGCCCACTTATCATCATTCACTCCGTGGATATGCTGTGATTTTATTGTTATTGCACCTTATTTGTTTATTTTATTCCGGTTCAATTGATGCTTATACAGCTCTATAATATGTTTATTGCTCCACATACACATTAATGTGTACCGCGCCCTTCACGCCATAGCCATTGAGGAGTCTGTGACGTAAAGGATTAAATATTTAAATAATTGGTCAGCTTCAATTTCTGTGGCAGGAATTTCTAAAACATGGCAAACAGTCCAGCAAAACACCTGCCATTCAGGAACGTATTGCGGCATACACGTTAAACTGAGAAGGGGGGCTGAAACTCGCGGACCACCCACACCCTAATCTGTGCTAATTATGATCAAAGTGATGTCATTTAGACCGTTCGCACCAGTGCTGCGTGTGCTGTGTGCAAGCATAGGGGCCATTGTTTGCGCGTATAAATCTCTTCCTGTCTGATCACTCTTGAACACATCGCATTTCGTGGAGTGATTCAGATCAGTTTGTTTACTTCTCTCTTGATTTCAAAGCACGTTGTAAGCTAATAAAGCAATTGCTCATTTCAGAGATCACGGCATCTTCACGAGGGCTACCCCACCGTGGAGGCTTCGTAAACCTCCATGGAACTGAAACAAATAAACGCATTGTGAAAAAGTTGATTTTTACGACAGTTTTATTGGTGCACGAAGGGGGCCTTCTGATCGGTACATAAGAGGAAACTTGTGGAGAGACCACCCACAGCGAAATCACCAAGTAATGATGCTTTTATGCAGATCTCTTCTCTTCTGTTCTGTTCTAAATTGCTTGATGCGGAGAGTCTGAGGTTTACATCTCCTCGGCTACTGTATTTCTATACACTCTGCAGCGCAATGCAGGGAATAATGGTGGCCTAAAAGGAGAAATGAACGTGTAGAGAAATAATTACAGCAAACTAAAAGGAAATGAAGAAAAAAAATCGGCAGGTCCCACGTACCGTGGGAGTCGATGTTATGCGAAGCATGCGGCGGCAAGGTGACTGCGGCGTAATTTTTTTTACTAGGTGACACGCTACAAAATGACACTAAAGTTTTGCATAAATTTTATACACACTCATATATGTTGAAGAGCCGCATATGTGTTACATAACCAGTTTACGGTTGGGTAACGCTGCCAATGGCAACGTGGGTATTACCAACACCAGAAGCGGTACGCCGATATGTAGTGCTTATACTTGTCCCGAGAACGCACGCACGTTTCACAAAGCCGTGAGCATGTGTGGAAGAAGTTCTTGACAGTTCTTGAACAAGGGCATCATCACCGTGATCAGTGAGCACCAGCGACTGGTCATGACTTGTTATGTGGTACGGTCGTTATGGTGGTGACGAGGGGTCGATGTGTAGTGAAGTAGGTGGTATAATAGAGCTGTTGGAAGTCGTGGATGCCTCGGTCATTTCGTCGACAAATTGTCTGTCGACAGAGCCGGCGACATGTAGGAACCTGAAGCCACCCTTCGCGTTGGTGAGTTATAGGCCGTCGAGGTTGGCAGGCCGGGATAGTGCTACGTAGACCAACATCAGTGGATGATGCTTGTCGTATTCGTAGACTACCTGAGCGTACGTGGTCTACATAGCCTAGCCTCCAAAGCGGCTGTCAATCAATCTGGCATCATCCTCGGTCAGCATGAGGCCATCGCCCAGCCTCGTAAGAAATGAAGAGGACACTGCGTCGTTCTGGCGGACGAAATGCACTTTACGGTGTGGTGATGTGGATATCATATGCAACTATCGTTAATATATTCCTCCGGGGTCGAACAATGCTTCAATATAGCTTGCTGAATCAGGAATACAAACATAATGTTTATTAGGCTGCTATAAAACTGGAGCCAACATTGGAACCACAGACGTTAATCTGATATGACGCCTGTATCGTAGGAGTACACATCGTAGAAGTATCATGTAGTGTTTCTTGCTTTCTTGTAAAATTAGATAGCAAGCACCACAACCACAATTCACGTTGCACCGATATTATGCCTGCGTAGACTGTTTTTCCAAACCAGGTTATAGACGTGGCGTGGCTCAGTGGTAGAATACCTGATTGTCACGATGAATGCTCGGGTTCGATTCCTGCTGGGATTCTCATTTTCATTCTTTCCATTCGTCCAGTCAACGCTGCCGACGTTGGTTTTCCTTAACGCTCTGGCACTTAAGTTACCATTGTGTGTTCTCGCTGTTCCTGCGTAGATATGAACTGTCAATCACCTGTGGCACATACCCGTTCACCTCAGCCCGTGGTAAACGGGTATGTGCCCCACGTGTCTAGTGGAAAGGGTTTAACGACGTACGCTACAGGATTTTCACGTTCTTCATGTCACGACCCGACAGTCATATTCGTCAAATCCTCTTACCCTCCCATGCCAATTTTGGTCTACACAAAGTTAAGGAGGCGATCATGAGAGCACCCAGACGTAGGCGGCTAGATAGATAGATAGATAGATAGATAGATAGATAGATAGATACGTAGATAGAAACGCTCAAAGTGCCAGAGGTTCGCTAAGAAATGCTTCGCATTTAATACCATGACAATGGACGGTTAGCTTACAAGAGTTCACTTCGCAACGAACGAGCACACGCGCATATCTCTGTCCAAGTACTCCCTACAGTATACAAAATGATACGCTTCCTAATAGCTGCACAGAGCTGCTCATCGCAAGCACTTATCTAGTTCACTATCTACTAAGACTTTTAAGATGCTGTCTACCTTGGGCTCAAGATGCTGCTCAGGCCAATGGGCCAACAGTCACATTTACATGACCACAGCAGCACCCAGGTGAGTTGGATAGTCGTATCTTGTACAGGAAACTATTTGTGAGCGCTACATCTAGTAGAATCCTGTGAAGTAACGCCTCTATGTGCCTGTATCTGGAGGGTCGGTCCCTCTTGAAAATTTTCTTTGTTAATCAATCTCATACAATAGCGATTGCTTTGATTTAGCGCTACCAAACCACCTCTTTGTGAAACGACTATTCGATCCCAGTATTATGATATTTTAAATATTCACCCCAGACATAAAGAATCGCGCAATTCCATGATACATGCAAGACTTTTTTTGGAGAGTCTTGTCTGCCATTTTATTGCTCTTTATTCCAATATGGCTGGTTGTACACTGATGCAAGTTATTGTGACCGTGCGCTGAGGTGTATTCAAGAGTTTCTGCAATACATTGGGCTATTTCGACACTTTTGAAAGGCGCTCTCACATTTTTCATGAACTGAAGCACGGAATTTATATCCGTAAATTACCCAGTGTCTTGTTCCAAAGATATCACGCATAAATTTAACTGCTAGCTACTCGCTTCAGTAAAGAAATGACGCGTTGCAACCGTACAATAGTCGCAGCGAAGTTAGTGTTGTACCATTAGGTATCAGAGGAGAGCATTCAACATCACCGGTAACATAGGTCTATACGAATGTTGTAGCAAGCACCTTTAGAATTGAGCACGCCAAGCCTCGCGGGCGCGATCTCACAGGCTTGTTGACTCTTCAAGAGTCAAACGCAAGCCGCTATGCTCTTCGGCCACTATATTTTACAACGAAAGATGTCATGAGATCACAACAACAGTGCCTTGGTTGTCCGCCGCCGCCGGTGTCCGTAACCGCTCTCGCGCGAAATAATAAAAAAAAGATACCCAGAATAGGATGGCATTCGAACCAGTGCTACCACATAGCGATGCTGGTACTTGAAACGCAAAAATGGGTCAATTCTTTTACGCACTGTTTGCAATCGCAGATTTGCTATGAAGAAGCTGGTCTCGCTGAAGACTGGCAGGTCGCTGGCGCAGCTTCACGAACGCTATCGCGACGACTGTTTGGGGGCAACAAAACATTTCACAACGCACCACTGTCCTCTTTCTTTCTGTTCGATGACTAGAGATCGCCTCACGAACAAGCACTCATGCTCGAATACAAGTTTAGATGTGCACGTTCCTCAACCGAGCGACGCCATCTTCGTTTCTAGAGACAGCACACGTAAAATCGACACCAGAAAAGCAGAACACTAGAAACAGCAAAAAAATATAAAATTCTTGACGGGAAAAGCTTTCTTACTTACAATACAAATATTTTAACATAATAGCTATTTCTTTTTTCATGTTTTATTTTATGCTACGTCATCAACAAAAGTTGGCGTTCACGGAGTGCATGCAGCAGCGTAGTGAAGAAAATTGGGGAGCGGCGAAGCTTGTAGGGACAGGTGTTTCAGTTCCACTAACGTGAAACATGTGAATGGGCGAATGATGCAGTGTGCGCCGTTGTTTCCAAGAGCAAAGTCACTGCTAATGGGCAATGAGAGACAGAAGAATGATTAGACACAAAGAGCAGCAGTCCGCGTTTATTAACGTGCACGCTGCGAATCACTATTGTTTAACTACGCATAAGAAAATTCTGCCAGTGAAACTACATTGCAGGTCAAGATCCAGTGCCTGTATATACGGGGCGGCCGGTGAACAGTTTTGCATCGCGAGCAGTCGCTTTTTTTTTTGAAGAAACTCGCTAGCAGACGCTACCTGCGTCGGCGTTGTCTCTCGCGGGCGAGGGCGCGTTCTCGTTCCTCGCGAGCTGGTAGTTCAGCGGTCATCGCAGAAAGAGCGTTTCCATAGTCAACGCGCGCCTTTCGCTCTATCTCGCCTATAGTGAACTAGAACCAACTATAATGTGGCAACATGGCGCGCGCTGAGGCGGTAGCGCCCTGTCTTGCGCTCAAGCAAATGGACAGGACACGACGATGCATGCAAGCAAATGGGTCACGAGGATGCACGCGGCGACAGCCGACGACGATGCACCGCCGACAAGCCGAGACCTCAAGGCGCTTCGCCCCTAAAAGTGCATGCTTGAGCAAGGTAGCTATTTAGCCGAGCTGGTCGAACTTCATCATAAAACAGCGCGCACACATACTAAAGAAGAAGGAAGAACGGACGAGTCGAGCGCTTCTTTTGTATTTGTGTATGAGGGCTGTTTAATGATACATGCATGCTTTCGCTCCGTAACCTTGGCTGTGCAACCACAGACATTTGTCGCCAGGTATAGGCGCGTCGCTGATCAAGTGACTTTAAGCCGAGTTCCGAGGAAGGCGTTTCTGTTCTTTTCAATCATTCGAACCACAATGGCGAAGTGAACGCGCAGCTCGCGCACATGGAGTCACGAGGCGCGTAGGTGGCTCCACACATTTTTGTGCACAAGCCGGCTTTTCACCACACAACCCTTCTCATGAGACATAGAACGCTTTCGCTTGAGCGAAATACAAATTGGTACTGCTAACAAATTTCCAGTGTAACACAAGTAATTGTGTTACTGCTAAGAAGCAGTAAGAGACAAAAATAAAATAAAACATGCAAGACCTTCCGAGAAAACATTCTCTGAGTACTGATGTGTAAAGTCAACACTATGATGAATGGACACATGCGAGCTATAAACGATCACATCTTTCTGGAAGAAGTTTTTAGATGGGAAGTATCTCTTGCTCGGGCGTATGTAAGCGGCGTGGTAATCCGTACGCGGCGTAGTAGTCCGCACTCATACTACGCTTGCGCGACTCTCCTCCTTCCCTCTTTCCAACAGCTACGCGTTACTTTCTCCACTTCTCTACCAGCATCTGTTTGCGCTTCTCCTGCGTTCTCGCTTCTGCTCTCACGGCGCATACGCTACTCTCCTTCTCTAGTCTCCTCTTCTTCAAGTGGTAGAACGCTGCGCGCGTTCAGTCCAGCGCTTGCCTCGATTGGCTCCTCTGAAATACGGGCTCGACATGCGGAAATTCTCTCCCGCGCAGCGCGGCGATGATGGCCAGCGCATGCGCGTCCACTCCCCCTCTCTCTCTCTCCTCTCCTACGGTACCTCTCTCTCGCACAGCTGTCGACCGCGTTCCCCGCACGCCCTGTGAGAATTAACGGCCAGGCTAGAGGGAAGGCATGACGCGTGCGGTGTTCCTCTCGCGTTCCACGACGCGAGGTCCGTAGCATGCCCAGCGAACGCCAACGGAACGCGATAGTGCAAGTGCTCCGGCTTCGCATCGCCTCATGGTACCCTTTAGCGGGAGATGGTGTAATTTTTTTAGGGGCGAAGCTCCTTAAGGCGGCACCCGTTCGTCCCTCGTAGTTGTCGTCGTCGTAGTAGCAGTAGTAGTAGTAGTCGTAGTCCGTAACAAGTCTAACGCTTTGACCTCCAAGGTGGTGCCGGTGGGAGATTTTTCCTGTGCGTTGTTGAACAATAAAAAATTCGCAGCGTGCGCGTTAACTAAAAGCCGAATTCTTCTGTCTCTCATTCCCCATTAGCAGCCATTGGCATGTTCCAGTAGGAAACGTTAGTAGAAGTAGAAGTGTAAGTGTTAGCTAAAAGCCGACTTCTTCTGTCTCTCATTCCCATTAGCAGCCAATGTTTACCTCCGAGGTAGTGCCTGGTGAGATTTCTCCTGTGCGTGATTAAACAATAAAAATTTTGTTCAAAACACCGTTGATTGATGAAATAAACCAACGAAAGACGCCAGATGTTTTGTAAAAGCAGAACGAAAGAACGCCAGATGTTTCTAAAGCAAAACGAAAAGACGCCAGCTGCTTAACGAAAGACGCCAGATTTTTTTAAAGCAATGTTTTTCTAAACAATGAAAATTCACAGCGTACATGTAAAATTAAAGTGAGCTGCAAGTCGTCATAGCTCACCGAACCTTTCGTATAAACGCGCCCGATCTCACGTCGGGGATGATGTACTGGGCAGAATTCACGGAAGATTCACGGTTTACCGATGAACCTCCGCAGCTTCGCCCACTCATCATCATTCACTCCGTGGATATGCTGTAATTTTTTCAGTATCCCGAGCAAGATTTTCTTGATGCTTTCTTTTTCTCGCGCCACTTCTGTATCAATAGACTGAGCTCGCAGCTACTGCTACTTCTGCAACATATAAATAGCTTGCATCTCGTGCTACGGTCCCTTACACGCGAACAATTGCAGATGTAGAGGTTGTATCTACTTCGCATCGATTGACTTATGATAAAGCAATTTGAAAAATTCCCTTCTGCCGGCAGCAATCTTGTTCGAGAAGCACGCCTCTGTGACTACCGTTCTCGGGAGCAACAAGCATTTGCAGATTTTAGCAGACAGTACAACGACCTCGACAAAAGCTGTACGTAACAACAACAAAAAAAAGATCACTTCCTGATGCCCAGTGTATGCTATGTCGTCGGAACACGAGAAGAGCTTGAATAGATGGTGATTGTCGAGATTATCCTTACTTATGCCATTCTTCCATGCACGACGGCAGAAATAAAGGAAGCCGCCAGCCTTGCCAAGTGAACTGTCCACTTTTTCGCCTCCTACTGTCAGCCCAACACCTGACCTCTGAGACGTGTCTTATTGGAAGCGAATATTTAATTTACGTATGTTTTTGCTGGATCCGCACTCAGTTGGCTGCGCTGCCGTAGGATCGCATGCAGAGCGGAAGCGCTGAAACCTATGGCCTGTTCTGAGGCCGATATCACGTGTTGAGCTAATATGTTTTGGCTAGGCTCGTTTTGGACAATGCGTTCCCCGAATTTCTTTCTCCATACATACTTGGATGGAGTTAATCTAACGGCATATCGAAATCTGCTTTCTGTGGAAAACAGTGCTTTGAGCAGCTAGACAACTGCGAGCGCTCTACTTCAGTTTCCGGATGTGCATCTTCCTTTCCCTCCCGCCTTTTATAAACGATACCACCATATGACACTTGTCTCGGGAGACTCATCTTTCCGTTTCGCGTGACCACTCACACAGTATATATAAACGCTTTGTTTTCTCAAAAGAGAACAACGTATAACAGTAGTTCAGCTATGCACGATGACATCAATTGCAGTGATTTGCTATCTGAGCGCTTAGCTCGCTGTCTGTGGAAACACACGCCTGAATATTCGCGACAGGCCGAGGGATAAACTCTTGGAGAAACGAGTCTCGAGGACAAGGGTGCCACGGCAAAGGCCATTTTCTGATCTCCTATTGCATGACCTGTTTAGTTTATTGAATAACTGTGAAGTGAGTAGTGAATAACTATGAAGAAGGGAGCAAAAAAAAGATGGGTAGCATATAAGTGAAAAAGTCAGCAAAGTAAAACAATGTTACGAAATCAAGGGTGCAAAAGAGAGCGAGAGAAAACTAAGCACTAGTATTATACAATTAAAAATAAAAATACATTGAAAATGGCATGATAAAATCAATTTGTACATTGAAAAAAAGAAGAAAAAACTTTTGTATATAATACATGCCCATACGCACACATATAGACAAGTCAGACGTTCAAGAAAATCTTCAAGTTATTAACAAGAACGTCATGATCAATAATCGAAGCTATGTCCCTCAGTAGTGCGTTCCAGTGATGTATGGCTCAGTGATGCTCTCAAGATACGCGGGAATTCAGCTCATTTGCGAATACCGTGTCTCGGACATTTTTCCTACAATAAATACCTCCTCCAGTGCATTTGCGTTCACGAATCAGCACATCTTAATGCGCTATCACGATATTCAACCAGCCAGGGAAGCTGGGAACGTCTACATCCGCCTTCTAGCGGCACTGGGATAAAAGGCATAAAAGGAATACGGTTGAGGTCCGCATGGAAGACTTGGAATTTTTGTGGGTAAAGAGGAGAAAACAGAGCAGGGTCATTACACGAACACATAGCTCTAGGCTGGAGTGCACAGACAAAGGCTTAAAGGAAATGAAGCAAGAGAACATAAAGTAGAAGTAGGTAAATTGCTAGAGGGCACACAGTATAGTAAGAGTTATCTTAAGCAGGCGGTGACTATTTCTGACAAAGAAGTTTCGATAATTATGCACACATACAAGAAAAGCCAGCACTGTCATTTTTTTCTTCGTAACTGTGGAAACACACAAACACACATGACTAAATATTCGCGACAGGCCGAGGCGTAAACTGCTAGAGAAAAAAGTCTCGACGACCCGGGTGCCACGGCAAGTGCCACTTTGTGATCTGTTATTGCATGACTTGTTTAGTTGTCACGGCACGATTCACCGATAACAAAATACTCTCGAGCTGGTGAGCTCTACTATAAAGATTGGCATCGCACGGCTAAGAGCAACCTTCTTACGCGCTGAACGAGTACGTCAGGAGCTGTGCATACAGGAAAACAGAGCAACAAGAAGTCAGGCCAAAAGGTTTCTTAAACCTCGTATGGCAGATCAAGCACACTCCCTGTTATGCTGTATTGTTTAGAACTGCTATTGAGCACGAGGAGGATGTTGAGGCACTTCTAAGAGCACGAACACATGAAGCACTTTGCGAGAAAATTTTGAACTCCTAGGAAAACTTCCCTCGAATTCGATCGACAAATGCGCCGATGTGTTCGGAGACGTGTGATCAGTTCCTAGCGGGAAAGATATTGCAACGTATTCATCCCAGCTATTTGTCTACGCAGGAAAGTCACCCATTCAGCAGCCCACTGCTCGAATTTGGCTTCAGAGGGACTCCTTGATAATCAGGAATCCTAATAGCATTATGCCTTCCTTAAGGGAGAGGAGCTCAAGGCATACTTCGCACGTGTCTCTCGCTTATTTTGCCGTTTCACCAGTCCTTGAAGAGATTAGTCTCTCTAAGTAGAGATTATTGCAGACACTGCAATGGAGTGCATATCTGAAGTTTTTTTTTTATGGCAGCAAGTCCACCGCGAATGATGGCTTAGACTGAAGGGTACATTCCATGTTTTACGAGATTAACACGGCGACCTTGTCTATATTCTTCAAATTCTCTAGTACAAAACATGCTTATTATCTTAAGGACCACGTAGCGCAGTCAGGTTAAGAAACGGAGTATATATTGCGGCTCCCATCAAAGGCTGACTATCTACGTTAAGCCAATTAGCGCTGAAACAATGTCACGCCACCGCCAAACACGTATAAGCACAGTACATTCATTGCTTCACTGGCCTGAATTCAGCATTATTTTGCCACTAATTCCGAGCCGTCATTACACCAGTGTCTGCGTCTTTCGAAGAAAAAACGCCAGGCCTGCGCTGAAACCGCAGCACAGTAACAGCGAAAGCTAGAAGAGCGGCGTTTCTAGAGCCCGTTAAGCTCTCTTGGGGCTACAATACAAGTACACTAGAAAGGTACCCACTACGCCACAAATCAAACTTTTTGTGAAGTTGGGAAGCACCCACTAAGCCATTATTCTTCATTCTATGGAGAAGCGAGGCACCAGCTACACGTCTATAAGGCATTATGTGCACTTTGTTGACGTGACGACTGATGACGATGAAGAATTATGGCTCAGCCTTTTGTAATGGGTTGGAATCTTTAAACGGCCCACCAGTTATGTAATTTGCATTGGGTGACGCCCGGTCGCTATTTCCCTCTCCCGTCATGCTGTATACGTTGACGTGGAAGAGAGACGGGGGGGGGGGGGGCGAAGGACTTTATTGGGACCCCGAGGTAATGGATCATGCGCTTATGGGCTTCCTTGGCAACCAATACAAGTGCACTTGCGAGGAACCCACTACGCTATAAATCATTGTAATCTTACTGAGACCCCGAGGAAGTGGATCATGCGCTTATGGGCTTCCTTGGCAACCAATACAAGTGCACTTGCGAGGAACCCACTACGCTATAAATAATTGTAATTTTTTAGAAGTAGGGCAGCAGGCACTGTGCCATTTTTCGTCATTCTACAGAGAGCGTTGGTACCTGCTAAACGCATGTAAGGAATTATGCGCAATTTGTTGATTCTGCGACTGATGACGATGAAGAATTATGGCAGAGCCCTTTTGTAATGGGTTGGAAGCATTCAACAACCTACTCGTTGCGCAATTCGCAATTGTTTGACGCCTGGTTACAGAATTCGCGTTGTGCGACGCTTGGTGCTTATTTTAATCTTCTACCACGCTATATTGCATATGCTAATGTGGTTCCTTCCCGACATGAAGCCTGTATAGGACCTTTTTTCAAAGCTGTTTCAAGCACCGGCATGGCTCAGATGTTGAATACTGGGCTCCCACGCAGAGGGCCCAGGTTCGAACCTCGTTCCATCCTGGAATTTTTTTCTTATTTAGTTCTTTTTCTTATTCCGAGCGATACTGGTTACGGACACCGGCGGCGGCGGCGGCGGCGGCAGCGGCGGCGGACAACTACGGTGCCAAAAACGGCCGGAGAAATGATCTCATAACAGCTTTCGCTGTAAAAAGTAAAGCGATCCTAATGCATCAATTAGGGCTTCTGACAGTGTTGTCTGGCATTCAAGCTTTTGAGCGTTGCATTGTGTGGAGCTTTCTAACATGATAGCTGAGGTGCTCTGCCACGGAAGTGCGCCAGAGATGCTAAAACGTCGGTACGGAAATGAGTACCTCACAAAAGGGCACGCCTATAATGAGTGCTACTTAATTGAATGGAGAAAAGAACGAAATCGCTTCATATGAAGCCATCGAGTGAAACTGCGGTGCGGCCAGCGCTTAAGCTTCCGCGCATTCAAAATTACAGGTGGCATTAAGCAGGACCTTCCACTTCACATGCAAGTTTTATTGGAATAACGGGCCACCACAGATGGCAGTTATTGCTTCTTGAATATCAATACGACAATCTGAAAAGGGGAAACCACCCCGAAGACGATGCATAAATAATACCCAAACAAAAACGTTTCTTTTCTCTATCTGTGTACACTCCACTCGCATTTCGCCTACGCTGCAGCGCTTAATTCTGAGAGATCAACCGTGTGCTATATAAGCCTCGATTACAAGCGCTTGCTCTGTCTTTTCCGCAACTCCTTCGTTCATTGTTCCTTTCGATGTGTGACCAGCACTTTTTCCAATTCAACCCCCAGCAGCCTTCTGAAAACTGATGCTTCGTATCAGTGCTCCCCAATCGCCGACGTATTCGAGAGTTAAAGGCGACCTGATTGAGCACTATTTGCGCCTTGAGAACAGCTGGCGGTGCGCGCAGCTTTTTGCGACGATGTTGCCGTGGGTAATTGCACTTTACTATACGCTGCCACTGTGCACGACCGTCGCCGGGTCGCAGAGAAAACGGTGGCTCGCACTCGGGCTTGGCGCGGGTGATGCGCCACCTATGAAATCTAACGGGAACTGGAGGCAGAACTTTCATCCCCTTCAATCACACGTACGCATTTCTGTTCTAGCGATTCCTGCGCATTGTGTTTGATTGCGCCAACTTGCATTTGTCTGTTTGGCAACAGCATGCCTTCATATGTATCAATAATTATTAACATGCTATGGCAACCAGACTACCTAGTAAAACATCTCGTCAACATGTACACCGCCTGTTTCTTCCTGGTTATAGATAACAAAGAATGGATCTTGGTGGCAGCATCGTTTCACTCGTAACTGTTATTTTGACTCCATGTACACGTATGAGCAGGTTATACTTCCTCTATATGTCGACAGGTTCAGTGGCACAATAAAATTATTTGGAAGTCTGAGCTTGGCGTGTCTTCTGTGTTCTCTGTGCCTTTTTCTTGTTTTGTTTCGTTGCGCACTCGTACTGAAAAATGAATTACTTAATTATCCGATATTAACAAATATTTTGCAGCTGGGGTAAAATATGTAAGCTCTCTTGATCTAAATCTCCGCAACTGCAGCAAAAAACCCATAATATTTGCGGGTGGTGTCAATTTTCAAAATGTGTCTTGGAATTTCTACACTGGCTCATCTGCACAACGGTTATGGTACTGCGCTAACACGAACAGTTTTATGTGTCAAATTCTAGTTTCCCCTTTTATTCGATGCTACTCGAGAGCTGATTTAGATTTACCATTTGACAGCTCAATTATTTTATTATCTCCTTAGGCTGTGATTGATACCGCTACAAATGTTGATCACCGCTGAACTGTAATTGAAGTTGATAACCAATTAGAGTCGTTAGATTATCAGGCGTGCACTTTTGTAGACCACTAAAAATTTAAGCAAAATTTACAGTCAACTTTGTGAGCAATTCTTCCATTTCAAAAAGCACCGCAACATAATCAGAGTTCAGGATATCTACAACAAAAGCGAATTGTATGTGTGTCTGTAGAGTAAGGATTGTGCAAGAGAATACAGGCCGCCAGAAAGCCGCGTGGAAAAAACCACGTAAAAGCGGAGCCATACACACTGGAGTCGTTATTTGTATGATAGCGCTATGTTCAAAAGAACAGTATCATTAGCGAAACATGAATATGAATAGAAACAATATGACTTTCTGTCCATGAGTAGTAATAAAAAAACTCTCTTTAAATTCCATCCGAATTTGTAACGCTGTTGATGCGCCCTTAAACATTGAGTCGGTTATTTTTAAAGCACAAGAATTGTCAGATTTATTAGCTCAATGTGCATCAGGCTTGGTAAAGCGATTCACATCAATGTTCGTGAAGAGTTCATACGTCGGCGATTTTATCGAAGTAAATATCGAAGAGCTTGCGCACGTCGTTCGATCACTCCCTAACTCAGCTGTTGGTGTACATTAAATTACGTCAGGAAGGTTAAAATATTATTAGACCTAACAATAGATGATCTCAATGTCGTCAACCACTCACTTAGAAGTGATTGGGTGCCTTCTGACTGTGGAAATTGTTCCCATGGTTAAAAACAAAGAGTGGGAACATAGACTGACAACACTAGACCTGTCGTTCCAACGTCGCATATAATTGAATTTATAACAATAGAACTGCACAATAGAATTATAACGCTTCTAGCAGATAATGCAATACTGAACCCATATAAGGTTAGATTTAGACCTGAATTCTCGATATGGTGGGTACATGTCAAGTTAGAGGGTCAATCAAGGTCGCCCGTGTCACAGGCAGCAATGTGTGGCATCAGTAACCCTGCATTCAGCTAAGACATACTAGAGGGTAAAACATACGAATTTTGTAAAAACCATAAAAAACTTGAATTTTTAGTGATATAGTATCAATGAGATGCTTAGGACAAATGATTAATCATTCAGGGCACTACACGTGCCCAACCAAAGGTTATGTCGGGGTTTCAATGGAGCCCAAACAAATTAAGATTTCTGGCTCCCAACGAGGCGTTTCGACGTGAAGTTATAGTCCGTCAAGAAGAGTTTCTTATGTATCTGTTTTCTCCCTTTTTTGTTCTGTTGTGTTGCTAAGCCCAATTCCATGGTGTGATAGGGCACAAGTGCATCTGTAGGCAGGTGATATTCCGTTTTTCGCATCTGACTAGGCTATAAATTTACTGTCTACAGCACTACGATAATGCTTAGGAACATCAGAAATTGGGTTTGAAAGGTCGTATTCGAATGAAACTAAGCGTTACCAAATATTCCCTAATTGTTTTTCCTTTTAATTGTCAGTTCATATTAATCTTCAGCACCCCGAAGAAAACATTTCTCAAGCTGGCTGTATTAAATATCTGGGTTGCAACATATGATGAAAAACAGTTGGCGTAATCACCTCAAACATTAACAGTAAAACTTGGCTGTCTCCGGTCCTGGCTATGCAGAGAGACTCTGATCGTGATTTATGGCATGTGCATTTCCCGATTCTTGATTTTCGTTTACTACTTTTGCCTAGTGGGCCAGCATACATGTACAAAAATAACCCTATGATTCATTTTGGGTGAGAAGCTCTTCGGAGCAGTCTTGGTGTTCCAAAACGTACGCCTATCAAAGTTTTATATCAAGAACCACAGAGTAACACAATTCCTTGAAGATTCCGTTTTAATAGTCCAAACATATTTCAGAATTTAAGGATCTAGACTAAGATGTTTCGGTTCATTTTCGTTGCGATATTGAGGGCTTTTTAATGAGCCTTGGCCCCGTGTATAAAGTCGTCAGGTCTTGTTTCTTCAAGCTCTACTAGAAACCTTTGAATGTTAATATGCTGGAAATGATTCGCTCACATAAAAAAAAACCTGTCCAATGCTAAAATATTTGATACATCATCCCCTGAAATGCCAAGCGTCTACCCTCATAATGTTAAGGCGAAAGCATTATATGCCTCATCAAACTGAAATCTGACCGTTGGCGTACCGCGTCCTCTGCGACGAGTAACGCAAAAAATCATCACGGGCTTACATCGCCATATGATGTCACGATGACGTCACAAATAGCCAAAGGCTTGTGACGTCAATATGGCGTCATCATTACGTCCCAGTGACGCAACATCACATGGTGACGTCGTTCAATGGTACAATACTTTGGACAAAGGCGGTCCAATCACGGAGGCAATGCAAAACCAGGTGTGGTGCTTCCCAGCTTGGAGGCAGTGCAAAGCCAAGTTAGGTGCTGAAAGCATTTGAAGGGTGACGCGGCAGCATCTATACAGTGACTGAGAAGGAAAAGAAGATGGCTTTCGCCTTTGAGTCGTCTGAAGTGAATCCATAGGGGTCATATGAGTTATTTTTTTATTTACATGTTACAATACACATTCTTACCATTCAGATTTAATAATCTAATCGCCACTGAAGCATGTACGAGTGAAGAGAATGCAGGTATTGGTGTTCCTTCACAGTCATTATCCTCGTCATATTCGCTACATTATGAAACCGTTAAGCGCACGAAGACGGTAGCAAGAAGACGACACACAGAGCGCTTCTTGTTCCTGTCTTCGTGCGCTTTACGATTTCATAATGTCAATGTAGCTACTAACTTGGACCCAGCCTCTTATTAGTATATTCATTACGTCTCCCAAGTTATACGCACAAGGGATGGGATGCAATGTCGAGGAAGGCAGACAGTTATATTGAGCGATGAACTTAAGAAGTTCGCAGGGATAAAACGAAATCAGCTTGGACGGGTAGGGTAAACAGGAAATTGTTGGCGGAAAATTTCGACCTGCAGTGGACATAAACGGGATGAGAATCATGGTGATGGTGATGATGGATTTAAAGCGAAATTCACGGACAAATGTTTTAACTCTTCAGAAACTATCAATAAATAATTCGAAAGCTGCTATAGGGACTCTGTTGTTATCCGTATGTCCACCACTCGCTTCATCGTTAGAGACAGCTGTACTAAATAGTGCACATCATTAATCCTCGTAAACATAAGTATTGTGCGCTTATTATGGGCACCAGGAGATTGTGGTATATTAATAAACTAGATGGGTGATGCAGTCGTGGGAATAAGTCTTGATGGTAAAATTTTGTCTGTAATGCCAATTACAGCAAATGTTACCGCGGCTATGTTCAGAATTTTTTTTCTACTTGAACGTTCATAGAAATCTATAATAGAGAATGCAGACACCTCGCCCTTGTATTTTGCATGGGATACTAAATGCTAAACCACGCGTAAATTGTAAATATCTTCCACAAAATTACAATGGCGCACTCCATCACTCAATTCCTAAACATTCTTTGTCTAGTAACATTCCCGTTTTCACTAGCTCTAACGAGCAGTATAGTGGGTGCTTCTTCCGACCCAAAGATCTACGATTCAGCCAGAGGCTGACCCCAAGATGATGATGATTTGCAGAGGCGGTCCTTGTGGCTACTTGAAAGAATACGCTGGGAAATTTTAGCGCAAGCAATTTCGTATGCTTTCGATTACAAAAAGAACTTATTTAGAACATCTTTGTATTTGGCACGAGTTCCGTGAGACCGGAGCGCTGCCCAGCAGTCCTTACAGCTCCGACTAGACTCCCTGTCCCTTCCCATGGTCATGCCTGCTTTTTACTTCAAAATCACCCACCCGCCGCTCCTGCAATAACGTGGTCTCGCCGACCGTGGCACGCATAAGCCCAGCGCGCATGCATCTGCACACGACGGGGAGGTGCTCCACCGAAGGGGAGGATGAAATTTTTTCCCCGATAGTGCATACACGGGAAATTTTCCTACTGACGGCGGCGATGGGCCTTCTCAGCCTCAACTTGATGGGGGGTCTTCTCAGCCTCAACTTGATCTCTGGTGCTGTCTTACAGACCAGTAGAGATGGCATCAAGCAAGTTCATTGCCCCCCGCGGCCACCGTCTGTAACCCCCATGCCTTCTCTCTGTTTGCCCAGGGTCATGTTTTGTCCACACTGGCGCGATCGGCCTATCCCTCGTTTGACGGTGCCTCCAAAGTTTACCCGAGCCTAAAAACATCGCTCATTATAGTGGCAAAAGAAGTACCTCGACATTTTATTTTGAAATATGGAACTTCACTAATTACTCGAAATATTCTTTCCTATGGGGCTGCCTCATTGGGATGTAGCAACGGAAACGTCTTCGGGCCTGTCCGTATTTCTGGGTGACACAAAATCCGGATACTTACACTAGCAGCTCCTGCCCCAGTTGCGGGGAGGTAGCTGATTTAGAGCACATGCTCTGGTGATGCCCTCGTTACTAGGCAGTCATCAAACCATCCAAGCCAAGTGGTTCTCCGCCATCAGAAGCCCCAACAACGCGGATCAGCTTTCGACCGTCCGGAGAGCACAATGCGGCGGTCAGGCCTAGCGTGCCCCTCCCCGCCCCATCCTGAAAGCTTTCTGCATACAACGTGATTTTTCACTGCGTGAACCATCGAAGGCTTTGAAAGCTGAAGTTGCCGTGCCGTGCTTCCGAGATCTGCCAACTTTTGTCATGCGACGACGTCATCATGTCGCGTCACGTTATGTGAAATCATAGTGACGCCTTGGTGACGTCACAATTTTGTCGACCTGTGTCATCAGGATGATGTCATATGGGGACGTCATCACATTATGAGGATTTATTTGCAGCAGTCATGTTGGCGGCGACGGTAGAAAAAATCACGCCATCTCCCGCTAAAGGGGACCATGAGGCGATTCGAAGCAGCGTTTCGGCATGTCGAGCCCGCGTTTCAGAGTGGGAGTGGAGGTGAGGTGTGCGGACAGGGTTTCCGCATACGCAGTAAGGATGGTCACGTAGCACACCACCGGTTTGAACTCCGCCATAAGATGCTTCGCATCTAATTCCTGTTGATTAGGGATCTAAGGCTTCCGCCATAAGAAAGGCCGACCTGCTGTTACTCTATGCGTTTCGCCCTCTGTTTTGCCGTAGCCACAAACTTTATCGCTTTCCGTATGAAGAGGCAGGCAACAACGATGTGCACTTGAATATTTCCCTGAAACATTTGAGTCTTCAAGAAACCTTTTGCCAGATGAGATTACGTAGCACGTGAACCTTTAACAAGCGGACAGACGACTATGAAGCCCTCGCATACTACCCCAAGGCATCAAGCTTGCCGGAAGGAGACCCTCGCTATGAATGAATGACAGAAGGCAAATTTGAGGGCTCGTTTCTTTGTTTGACACAACGTTAATGACAAGCAGCAGATAATGAACTCAGGGAAGGTATAAAGGATGTTCATTATACCCTTTTTAAGTGTATCGTACGAATTGCAACATAGGTGCGAGGTCTACTGTTTTCAGTGCATTGCAGTATTTGTGACATATATGCGAAGAAGAAAAGTGGACGAAAAGACAAATTGCCGCCAGCAGGAACCACACCTGCAACTTTCGAATTACGCGTCCGATATTTTTTCCTATTGATCCACGGTGGCGACAGTTCTCTCCTCCAGGTTTATCAGGTATTTGTGTTTATTCAAGCCTATGAGTGTTAGTCAGGGCCGCTCGTAGCCACTATGGCCAATGTGGAACACTTTTTGCCAGTTGTGATCACGTAGCACGTGAACCTTTAACGAGCGGACAGCCAACTATACTACCTGAAGGCATCAAGTTTGCCAGAAGGACACCCTCGCTATGAGTGAATGAAGCAAGGAAATTTTGAGGACCCGTTTCTTTGTTTGACACAACGTTAATGAAGACCAGTCGATAATGAACTCAGGGAAGGTATAGGGATGTTCGTTATACCGTCTTTAAGCGTAGTGTTGTAAATGTGCTGTAGATGCGAGGTCTGCACGCATATGAATGCCAGGTAAAAGGGGTTGAGGTGGCGACCGCCTCTGTAGCTCAGTTGGTAAGAGCATCGGGCGGGAGTCCGAAGTTTGCAGGCTCGGTCCCTGCCGGCATCAAGTTGTCTTTTCGCCAAGATTATTTGCTTCGCATCGATGTCACAATTACTAAAATACCCTTAAAACATTATAACTAACGTGCGCTATACCTTCTTTCGCTTCATTACTTGCTGGTTTTCGTTAACGTTGTGTCAAGATCATGTCATGTATACCATGACGTCCAAGATATGCATGTCATTATTTTTATATTGGCACCCATAATTTACGTTCTTCATAAACTAATGTCACATCGCTCCAAATTTTGTATATGTGAAGCTAACTGAAAGGGCATGAGAGCGAGAAGTCTTCGACGGCTAGATGAATAGATACGCTCAAAGTGCCGGCTCTTTCATTGAAAATATAAAAACGCGTTTACTTAAATTGATAAAAGCTTCGCGTTTTAAAATGAGTGCGCATGTGGAATCGAATACGGCTAGCTACACAAATGAAGCCGGGTAGTGAATGCCGCTTTCTTAAGAGCTCATAGACGTAGCAGATGTTTCTTCTTACACGCATTTGAAGCAACAGTTGTCACTACTAAGACCAACCAGCGCCGGATACATCCATGTATCCATGCGCAACCGGACGCCTGTCTCTATAGGAGCTGTGCGCTTAAAATACGGGGCTAAGCAACAAGCCAAGTCATTGCGGAGCACTTGCAATACTAATTTATTTCAGCAACATCGCACGCTTGCCGACACGGTTTGAAATGGGAATGTTGCGTTCCATGCAAACGATGATCTGGAGCCTTTGGCTGCTTGGTCCCCTAGTGCTTGCTGATGATGTCGATGTCAATGTCCATCCATGTTTTGCCAAGTTTATGAGTAAGTACGACTCATTATCGGTTTAAATGACACAAGAGTGAACGAAACGAAGCGTTCGAAACTCTCACAACTAACAGTGGGGACTCAACGACAAATGAATTGAAAAATTCTATACAGGTCACCGTTGTGTATATACTGTAGAAGTGTGAGCCTTTGTTCTAGTTGTTGGCATGTTTCTAGGACGAAGAACCGTAAAAATTGTCAACGAATAAGTACATTTTCGATTGATAAGTACACAGTCAAACACATTGGCTAGTTTTGGTGTTGAAAAAAAGCATTGCCATGACGCTGGTCGCCAAGCGAAAATTAAGTAACATTCGCGTATGTGGTTTTGTCTTTTCAAATACATAGAAACTAAGCGATGCAATTATGTGAAGAAATGAAATGTTTGTTTGGCTATTTTCCTTTTCTAGCGTTCAACTATATTTAGTCACTTCATTCGTTGCAGCCAATGGTGGCGCTTTCGTTCTGATTTCTTCGGCTGCCATTAACTTCATCAAATCTTGTCCGCTTTCGCCCAAGCCGGTTCAACAGGTCGCGAAGCTTTCGGTCGAAAAGCAGTTCGGAAGCTATTGGCAGCCACATCAACAAGGGGAGTTTTGGGCTCTGCTATTGAAGTGCGACTAGGTGAGGAGAGAACGAACGCTAAAAACGAAAAAACACGTTTTGTTCAAAAACAAAGCTAGTTTTACATGATACAAACTGACAGTTATTTCCTGAACAATTTCATTTAGGCGGAATGTGCAAGGAATTTATCAAGGTCATTTACCTGTTCATCAGACCCATTTTAACAGCGGAACTCTTTAAGGCGACCGCTAGTCCGTGTGTCCGGGAACAGGAAATGATCACTATCATGAACCGGCACGCGCTCTCTCCAACCTCTTCTTCGTCGCCGTCGTCTTCTTCTGCTTCGGTCCCAGAAAACGCGCGCTGGTTTCTTCGGCCGGGGATTCTGTAACTCTAATTGGCGAGGCAACGAGTACAGAGAGAGAGAGGGAGAAATAGAGAAATTTTAAAATGGGGGAGGGTTTTTCATCGCGACGCAAGATTCGAAGCCGCGTATCCACGATCCGAAGGCGAACGTCTTAACCACTCAGCTATTCAGGCAGGCTAGCATAGCATAGCATAGCGTTGCCTATAGTATAGTTTAGTAAGGGAGTGAGAAAAGGATGTGAGGATGAGAAGGACTGATGTGGAAGAGAGGAGAATGATAAGGGGGAGGAGAGAAAGAGTAAAGCATGGCATAGAAAGAAAGAAGGGCAATAAAGAGAAAGAAACAGAGGCAGAGAGAGAAATAAATGAATATAAATAAACAGATACAAAACAAGATATACACAAAAACAGAGAGAAGAGACAAATAAAAAGAAACAAAGGAAGAAAGAAAAATTTGCAAAACCGCAAAATACAAAAGACCGGACTACCGAGGGTCCCATCAGGTCCGCTGTATCTTCAGCATTGTGCCTCCAGTCATTAGTGCAAGCTGCGCTAGTTTTTTCTTAGTTCCCTCTGAAGAAGACGCACATGCCTTTATTATTCAAATGCAGCCCTTGCCTTTGCAGCGTGTGGAAAGTTGCGCCCATAAAGTTCGTATGCCGTGACACGCCCCCTCGTGTGTTTTGGTGTTTCGCATTTGCATGCCTTCTTTGAATTACTGTGTTGAGAATTTAATTTTTGTTGCCCGAGGAGTTGCCGAGTTGCGTTTGATCGTGAGTGAACCTGTGTACTGTGGTGTGCGACGGGGGGGTGTTTTACGGGGCGATGCGGCTAACATTTAACGCCAAACGTTTGCCTCAGTACTTACGGAAACAATGTGCTGGGCAAGGAATGCACCAACAATATAAAATACATCTGTCAAACAATGTCCTCAAGAAAAGACGCAGGGCAACATCTGAGAATGGTGTGCTCGCTGCATTTCCATTGATCAGCATTCCTGCGGTATGGTTTCTTTCGTTAAGACGTAGTGCCTGCTATATTTCCTGTTACCAATGAGCATAAGCTAAGCTATCTTTCCTTCTACAATTCACATACCGGCACGCTTTACGTAATTTATCGGAAGATCAAGCAAAACTTATTGTACGTAGTGTCCACGTACTTTTTCTACTTATCTCCACGCATCGTCCGTATGGTGTGCAGTGCAATAAAATTGTGTGACCGTGACTACACACTAAAAATTGCAATGTCGGAATTTTGGCGTGATGAGGCGTCATTCCTTGTTCTTAAATCGTAACGACATGAAGCACACGAGCAGTCTACACTTTAAGGCGCCTGCGTATGCGCGAAGCAATTAAACCAATCGGTAAATACGAGAGTTACGCTGCCGCTTGATTTAATTCAGCTGCGGAGATGTGATTTACGCGGAATAAAATTTCTAAGCGCAACGTTTCCCAGTAAACCAAAGCCTATTAAACAGCAGTACGCTTAAACACCACTGTCTAGTCACGAGTTTATATCAGTTTATCTGGCATTGACTTAAAGCGCACTCGCCAAGCACACGCCGACTTTCCTCGGATGGCAATGACGCGAGTCCTTAGCGATCAGGTGCCTACGAAAACAACTTCAGCTGAGACAGCTTGCAAGCTGTCTCAGCTGTGCTGAGACACTTCTTTGTGTCTCTCGGTTCTCTTTACATGTCTGGCGTCATGCGCAATTGAATGAGAGGTGATCACGTGCGTCATCTTGTTCTCGTTTTCAATGTTCGTGTTAATAAATTTCAGTTGGCAGTTAGCGCTAGTCCTCGTCGGTTACTCGTCCTTTCGTGTTTCACGCTCTGTTCACGTCACCTGTTAACAAAGTTGAACCATTTGTACCGTGCCGGCACAAGCGATGTAGGAACACTGCGGGAGCTTTCTTTAAATTGACCACTTAGCGCAAAATTTGACACTGAACAAGACAGGGACGAAGACAAGCGCTCGTCTTCGTCCCTCACTTGTCCAGTGTCAAATTTTGCGCTACGTGGTCAGTTATGCATTACCAACATGCACAACTTCATATTCTTTAAACCTCTTAAAGGACCACTGAGAGTAAAAATTTTTTGTGACTTTTATACTGAACTTTGTAGCTTTGTATCTGGTACTCCCTAAGTTGAATCGTAACTGCTTAAAGTATCGTACAACTAATGTTAGCGTTGTTGTGACCAATTTAGAGTCACTTCAAAACGTCCGCCTAAAAGTAATATGAAACTAGCGCCCCATACGGGGGAGCACCAAAGATCACTTGCACTCAAGCTGTGGTGACGTTGAAAGCGTAGTTTTCAAATCGGGGCCCCGCGCGTGTTAGTGATTGAAACGACGAGGATGCCTCGGTACGGATTAAACCTGAAGCACGTGTACCCTCACAAAACCCACCTCGAGAGCAGCCCGACAACAGAGCGAGAGGGGTGAGGAACAACAGACCTCGCCGGGTGCCAGCCGTGGTATTGTGTGCGCCACGCTAATCTTCTGTGACGTCCACAATAGTTGCTTTACTCGTGGAACGTCAAGCGGGGCCTCCATCTACGTCATACAGTGCAATGTCGCGAGGCGCAGTCAACTCAGATGAGCACTCACGCTTACTTTAAAACCAAAATAAAATGTCTTAAAAGCAACGTTCGCCACTAATGAACGGTCAGAAGTGCCCCCGTATATAGTAACGTCAAACAACACAAACATCTCGAAGTTTCAGTTTTGCTGTAACTTTAAGGTGAAACGTTAAACACGTTTACACGTAACTTATGTGTACATAAGTCTATCTTCATTATTTCCCCATCATAGAATAATTATTCAAAAGGGAGTGAACGTCGAAAACTTCAACCTCTTTGAAGAATATGGCCGCAGCGGTTGAATGAAATTGTCTGAAACTTGCTTTGTTAAGAATATGCATTCCTTAGGACACATTGTCAGTTATTTTCATAGCGACAAAGGGTTACGTAAGCGTTAACGGATGCCGTCAAATTATATGACGTCACGACGACCTGGTGCGGGAACATCAAAGGGGCGTTTCCACACGTATTTATTTTGGCGCTTTTTCTCCCTTGGCGTTTTCTCTCTGTGAAAGTCGTGCTCATGGCATTGTGAAATTGTAACTTACTAATACGAGAAAAAACATTATTCTCTTTAGGGTCCCTTTAAGAATCGAGATGGACCCGCCACGGTTGTGTAGTTGTTATGGCGCTCGAATGCTCACCCGCAGCTCGGGGGATCGAATCCCGGCCTCGCGGCCGCATTTTCGTTGGAGGCAAAAAGGCTTGAGGGCCGTGTACTTAGACTTAGGTGCGCGTTAAAGAACCCCAGGTGGTCGAAATTTCTGGAGCCCTCGCCAGAGCGTCTTTCCGGAGCGCAATTTACAGAGCGTCTCTCCTAATCATATCGTTGTTGTGGGAAGTTAAACCTCGGCAGTTATTATTATTATTAGAAGCAAGATGAAGAAGTCAGAACAAAACAGCAGGAGAATATAAGCAAGCGTCGCAGTGCTTACGCAACTGAAGAGCACTCTTTTTTTTCTGATATTCTCTTTATAATTGTGGTAGTTGTGGTGACATTGCGCATTGGACGACGAAAGGACTTCCACGGTCAGTGACGTCTCGCGGCCTCTCTCTACGCGACCTAAAAGCTTGGGCGGACGTTTCATGGAGCGCTTGTGACGTAAGCATGCGTGCGCGGAGCCACTCATTCTCTATCAAAGCGGAGCTCGCGCGAAAGGACGGCGCGCCCCTTGAATTTTAAAAATTGACAGTTTTTGCGCCACACACACACGTTTGATGCTAGGTTTAGGATAGTACGGCCGCTCCAGGAACTGAGGCGTTTTTGATGCTATGAATCCTCCAAACGGGAAGCCTTGAGAGCACAGAGAGTTTACGAGCCCTCTGCTGATGCCTCGCACCAGAGCCCTTATGAGCAAAGTTCGCATTTGCACCTCCTTCCCTCCCATCGGAAAACGACTGGCGCATTTTTCTCTCTTCTTGGGCAGCCATCGCCTGCAGGCCATCACGCGGTGCGATGTTATCGCATGCACCCTTCATGCGACGTAGGTGGCCAGCTCATTTCACCTCGCTTCAGCCGCGTTCGTCCCGAGAACTTGCGTCCTTTTACTCGCGCGTGGAGCATAAGACATGCGGGGCGATATTATCTACTTGAACTTCTCGCTGAAAATGACGGGGACGGAAAAACCCGCTTTGAGTGTCCATGTAATTTATATCGCAATAAAAGTGCATTGAATATCACACATCGTAGAATATTATATTAACTAATCTGGCAAAAATACTTAAAACGTTTGAAAACAAAACATGGCTGATCTCTCAATTATATAAATCGGTATGACACGAAAGTGAAACGCGTCTTCACACAGGCTGTTAGAGTTTATTGGGCATTGTTTCGCCACCACGGTGAAGCAATGAATGCGACAGCAACAAATTCGAATGTCACGCGAACAACGACAAGCAGCGCACAACTTGCAGCTGCTCAAGCCCATACACGCAAGAAAGGAACGCACAGAGGATGAGCGCCAACTAACAACTGTCACAGTTGTTATTTCTGTGTGTTTGAGCAGCGCGCTTCATTAGCAAACACGGCTGGTACAGCCAGCGAAGTGACCATCGTGCACTCTGGAACTTCAACGTAACTTTGCGGTGAAAGCACAAGACGTACAAACCGACCCCATTACGAGATAAGCGCGCGCTCTCGGGCGACCACGCCCTGTAACGCTCTCGGTAGGTGGGAGCGCGCGCGTATCGCAATGAGCGTGCCACGGCCTTTGAAGGGCACCCTTCGCGCCCTTCGCCCCATCTCGGTGGTGATAACGAAAACGAGTGTCTCCATGCTCTGCGTACCGCCAGCGGTAAATAGTGTATGGAAATAGCTCGCCGTTACTATGCTAAGGAAAGTAGGCTTCGTAGCCGAGTATTCTCGCGCCTCGCACTGCGAACCGACGGGTCGTTGGTTGGATTCCCAGCGACGGAAGTTTTTCTTCTAGTTTCTTGTCTTTCTCATGTGTGGTGTGTATGTTTGCAACGTCGTATCCGTGATAAAATTACAACCTTTGTCCGGTAAAGTTCAGAGACTGATTCCATTAAAA
Source organism: Rhipicephalus sanguineus (assembly GCF_013339695.2). Lineage (NCBI taxonomy): Eukaryota > Metazoa > Arthropoda > Arachnida > Ixodida > Ixodidae > Rhipicephalus > Rhipicephalus sanguineus. The sequence goes on from NC_051180.1 coordinate 151,211,193, forward strand.
ATATTTGCTGTGGCTTAGCTCGGCCATCGCAGGATACACATAGTGTTAGCTAAGGTGCAGCTGATTATTCTTAGCTTTCCTGGTTGTCAAGCTTCTCCGCTTTTCTTCGCCGCTTAGGAGCATTTGCGCTCTCTTTCTCCATGTCTATACCACAGTGGCAAACTCCAGCCAGCCGGAGTGACAACTGGCGAACCTTCCTGTCCTTCCGTTTTTTTCCTCTTCCTCCTCCCCGCTATATGTATACCCCCACTGATACGTCTGCGCATGCGCGCAAAATGAGAGGCGTTATCAAGCGGCTCCAGCGCAGCGTCAGACGGCCACTGCGTAACGGAGTTGCATAGCTGGGCGCGCACCGGCGCCAGTGCGTCTTCGGCCGCTAATGACGTCACTCCTCTGTAATGCGCAGACTAGAGTTACTGTATATGCGACCTTTAGGTAGCAGAGTTGCGCATAGGTCCGGCTAGCGTTCACAGCTTGGCGGTGAAGTCGCACTTCGTCTTTGCAGGTGACATGCCTACCGTGTCGCCGATTAAGATGCCAGGCGTGTCGAAGACCGGCGATAAATATTGGCTGTCGATGACAAGTGTTAATGCAGTTCGCTGCCGCGGCCGCGTCGAGAAATACAAAAATTAGCCCTAGATTCAGCTTCTCCGCAATGCGTGGTTGCTAGCGGCGTTTGGAAGACAGATGCGCAACACTGCTACCTAAAGATAGCATATGCAGTAACTCTAGCGCAGAC